>NC_068298.1:25111123-25423467 GCF_025860055.1 Xyrauchen texanus | reverse complement strand
AGAGTGAGTTTAAAGTGTGTTCCTTTACCATATACAGTCAGGTCCATAAATATTGGGACATCGACACAATTCTAATCTTTTTGGCTCTATACACCACCACAATGGATTTGAAATGAAATGTGCCTCCCACTTTTTAAGGGACCAAAAGTAATGGGACAATTGGCTGCTCAGCTGTTCCATGGCCAGGTGTGTGTTATTCCCTCATTATCCCATTTACAAGGAGCAGATAAAAGGTCCAGAGTTCATTTCAAGTGTGCTATTTGCATTTGGAATCTGTTGTGTTGATGTCCCAATATTTATGGACCTGACTGTATATCAATGTAATTACTTTTCAAATAATAATTTGTGAAACTGCATGTAAATGATAAACGTAATATATGAAAATGCAGTTGTCTGACTGAAGTCTTGAAGTCTGTCCAAAATGCACACTTTTATCACTCATGCACCTTCATGGCCTTGTTGACTAGCACCCTATTGGACTGCACTCGCTAATGTCACCAAAGTCTGGACTCAGATGAGGACCGCAAGGGCAGAGGGTCCATTTGGGAACAGGGCCTGTATTACTCTGGGACCCTTACATATAAATAATACAGTTTTGAATTTGTTGTGGGCCCCCCTGGGATTCCTGCATTGCATGTCACATGTTTACAATAGCCTCTGCGGTCAGCAGTGAGGGATTCATATGTTATAAATATAAGGAATTAGTCAGTCTGACGGAGAAGGTTAATGAGTTCGAGACACGCATCCAAAAGCTAATGGAGGTCGATGAGAAAGAGAGGACAGTAGATACTGTTTCGGTTGCGGGCAGTACAGAGAGCAACACACACACTTTGGTTCCGGCTGTTGAGCCCCCGCAGCAGGGCGTTTGAGTGATGTCTCAGCGGCAAAGCGACACCCCTATCCCGTTCCTTGGAACCGTTAGGGTTTCCAATCGATTCTCACCACTCAGTGATATACCCACTGAGAATCATGTTGAAAGAGCCCTTGTTATTGGTGATTCTATTGGAAGGAATGTGGAAATAGGGACTCCAGCCACTACGGATACCAGAGCGCCTGACATCAAATAAAATGTACAAGTGCTGGCTAATGCTAAACATAGATTTTCAAAAATTGTTATTCATGTGGGCACTAACCTCCACCTTCGCCAGTCGGAGATCAATAAAGTTAATGTTAAAGAGGTCTGTGAATTTGCAAAAACTATGTCAGACAATGTAATATGCTCTGGTCACCTCCCTGCTCATCGTGGTGATGAGGTTTATAGTAGATTAGTGTCACTGAATGGCTGGATATCTGAGTGTTGTCTGGGGAATAGAGAAGGATTTAAAGACAATTGGAAGAGTTTTTGGGGTAGCCCTGACCTGCTAAATAGAGACGGACTCCATCCCTCCAGTGAAGGTGCCACTCTCCTCTCTAGTAATTTGGCTCATAGTCTTAATAATGATAGTATTACACTAACTGGGGATCAGGTCAGGAAGCAGACAAACTGGTTTGCTAGCTGCCTTGAGACGTCACACAGGTCACATAAACTACAACACATAGAGAAGGTATCACCTAGATATCTCATAGAGACAGTGTCTGTTCCCCAAACTACCAAACACAAAACCCTCACTAAATCATTAAAAAAAATATATGATTAAGGTCAAACTTGAACAAAACAAACAATTTAAAAAAACACATCATATAAAAATAGGGCTACTAAACACTAGATCTCTTCCTACCAAGGCACTAATTGTAAATTAAATTATTACAGATCATAGTTTGGAAGCACTCTGTTTGAATGAAACCTGGCTTTAACCGGATTAATTTATAAGTTTAAATGAATCTACTCCCCCAGGTTATTGTTATAAACATGAACCTCATCTGAAAGGTCGAGGAGGAGGTGTTGCTACAATTTACAGTGAAGTTTTTGGTATTACTCAGAGGACAGGATATAAATGTAAGTCTTTTGAACTAATAATGCTTAATGTGACACAGTCAGATATAAATAAAACACTCTGTCATTCAGGTAGAACTATTCTTTCGACCACTAAAGATAGCTTCACTAATAATCTTCCAGATCTATCTCATACACACAGTAAACCCTAAAGTCTAGAAGAACTTAAAATTCTAGAATAAAATATAAATAAAGTCATCTCTAGCACTCTTGAAAGTGTCACACCCCTTCGATTACAGAAAACCTTACATTGATGTGATCAATGTACCCTGCACCATGGTACAATGATCACATTCATGCTCTCAAAAGAGCAGCTTGGAAAATGGACCGCAAGTGGAAGAATCCAAATTAGAAGTATTTTGTGGTGCATGGATGAATAGTGTCTGTAGCTACAGGCAGGCACTAAAAGCTGCCAGGTCAGCATATTTTAGTAAACTCATAATAACCACAACAATCCTAGGTGTTGATTCAGTACTGTGGCTAAATTAGTTAGGAATAAATTCTCAACAGGATCAGATACTTTGAAAATAATCAGAAATAATGTCATAGGATATGAAGATCTAACAAAATCGAAACATCAAAAGTCACAACATGCTTGTTAGATCAAATACCAAATAAGCTCTTAAAAGAGGTATTTCCTGTAATTTCAGAACCTATTCTTAATATTATTAACTCCTCGCTATAATTAGGACATGTCCCAAGAAACTTTTTAATAACAGCTCCAACTTAAGGCAGCACGCTGAGGTAAGTTTTGGCTCTAATTCTAACGCGGGCTTTTCTGTGTAAAGAGATGGTAATTTTCAGTGTGTTTCTGTAACTGGGCTCTTATAACATCAGTTTCTAAGTGTACATTTTTAAATCATTGCAGCAATATATCAGTGTGCTTTGTC
This sequence comes from Xyrauchen texanus, assembly GCF_025860055.1. Taxonomy (NCBI): domain Eukaryota; kingdom Metazoa; phylum Chordata; class Actinopteri; order Cypriniformes; family Catostomidae; genus Xyrauchen; species Xyrauchen texanus. The sequence continues at coordinate 25,420,644 of NC_068298.1, read as the reverse complement.
CCGCATGTCATAAGCAGTATTTACGCATATACTCCGCACCCTTGCGGGGGTACTGGAAACTATCGCAGCTACCTCAGGCAGATTAACTGTATAAATCCATGTAAACATCCAAGAAATCACTGCCATTCATGTGATCGACAACTGGAGCGTGAACAGACAGCATTTCTGCACTTGCACAGCAAGGTGCGCGGGGCACGCGCATGTGATGTGCACAAGGCAATCGTCGCTACGAGAGTGGCTGTGTCTGCAATCGTTCACTCGTTCACTATTTCCTATATAGTGAATGGCAGTTAGTGCACTATATCTCAACAGTAAGTGAACGAAATGAGTGAATACGAGAGTGTCGGGGCTCTGGGTCTGGTGCAGAAACGTCCCATATGAAATTATAAAATACTTGGTCCTTGTTTGATGTTATTATTAAATAATACATTAATGCAATAAATCTTCATTCTGTTTGTCATTTTTAATAAATAAAGAGTAAAAACATTTGATGAAATAAAGAGTACGTTTTAAAATGTATCTGTATGTTTTGTCTCTCTATATGTTATTATGTTATTTTAATCCAGTAATGATTTGTCAAAAAGTTATTTACTACATTCAGCATGAAATAAAACATTGCAGGATTGAAGGAAGCAGTAAACTCTGGGGACTGTTTCAGACACAGTCAGTGTTCCACGACCGGAGTTGGTTCCCTACGTAGGCTGTAATCTCTGCATTTAGAGAGTGGCGGTACTGCTGTGCAGAACTAACGATCTTAATACTTACGACACTGAAAACTGTAACTACACTGAAATAAGAATCCACACAGGACATGAAATAGCAAAAGAAGGCATTATATTTCAGCATTATATATAATGTCCTTGTGGGACATTTTCATGTTTTCACTGTAATAATTACTAGAAATGTTTCCATATTGACAAATTCGTCCAGATCTGACTAGAGCCCTTAAAGGTTTAGTTCACCGAAAAATTGCAATTCTCATTATTTACTCACCCTCTTGCCACCCCAGATGTGTATGACTTTCTTTCTTCTGTTGAACTTAAATTAAGATTTTTAGAAGAATTTCTCAGCTCTGTAGGTCCATACAATGCAAGTGAATGGGTGGCAACATTTTAAAGGTAAACAAACAAACACAAGTCAGCATTAAAATTATCCATAAGACACTAGTGGTTAAATCAGTATCTTCAGAAGCGATGTGATAGGTGTGGATGAGAAACAGATCACTTTCACATTCTTCTTCTTGTGTTTTTGGTGATTCACATTCTTCTCTGCATATCGCCCCCTGCTGTCTAGCAAAAAATGACAAATATTGATCTGTTTCTCACCCACACATCATATCTCTTCTGAAGACATGGATTGAACCACTGTAGTCATATACATTACTTTTATACTGCCTTTATGTGCTTTTTGGAGCATCACAATTTTGGCCTATAGAGCTAAAATATTCTTCTAAAAATCTTCATTTGTGTTCTGCAGAAGAAAGTAAGTCAAACACATCTGGGATGGCATGAGGGTGAGTAAATGATGAGAGAATCTTCATTTTTGGGTAAACTATCTCCAAAGTTTGATATTCTGTCCTCGTTTCTCTACCCTCATGTTGTTCCAAACCTGTGAGAGGCTTTGTATTATGTGGAACACAAAATATATTAGACAGAATGTTAGGGACTGACAGTTTCAGTCACCATTCACTTTCAATATATATATATATACACTCTCCTAAAGGATTATTAGGAACACCTGTTCAATTTCTCAATAATGCAATTATCTAATCAACCAATCACATGGCAGTTGCTTCAATGCATTTAGGGGTGTGGTCCTGGTCAAGACAATCTCCTGAACTCCAAACTGAATGTCAGAATGGGAAAGAAAGGTGATTTAAGCAATTTTGAGCATGGCATGGTTGTTGGTGCCAGACGGGCCGGTCTGAGTATTTCACAATCTGCTCAGTTACTGGGATTTTCACGCACAACCATTTCTAGGGTTTACAAAGAATGGTGTGAAAAGGGAAAAACATCCAGTATGCAGCAGTCCTGTGGGCGAAAATGCCTTGTTGATGCTAGAGGTCAGAGGAGAATGGGCCGACTGATTCAAGCTGATAGAAGAGCAACTTTGCCTGAAATAACCACTCGTTACAACCGAGGTATGCAGCAAAGCATTTGTGAAGCCACAACACACACAACCTTGAGGCGGATGGGCTACAACAGCAGAAGACCCCACCGGGTACCACTCATCTCCACTACAAATAGGAAAAAGAGGCTACAATTTGCAAGAGCTCACCAAAATTGGACCGTTGAAGACTGGAAAAATGTTGCCTGGTCTGATGAGTCTCGATTTCTGTTGAGACATTCAGATGGTAGAGTCAGAATTTGGCGTAAACAGAATGAGAACATGGATCCATCATGCCCTGTTACCACTGTGCAGGCTGGTGGTGGTGGTGTAATGGTGTGGGGGATGTTTTCTTGGCACACTTTAGGCCCCTTAGTGCCAATTGGGCATCGTTTAAATGCCACGGCCTACCAGAGCATTGTTTCTGACCATGTCCATCCCTTTATGGCCAACATGTACCCATCCTCTGATGGCTACTTTCAGCAGGATAATGCACCATGTCACAAAGCTCGAATAATTTCAAATTGGTTTCTTGAACATGACACTGAGTTCACTGTACTAAAATGGCCCCCACAGTCACCAGATCTCAACCCAATAGAGCATCTTTGGGATGTGGTGGAACGGGAGCTTCGTGCCCTGGATGTGCATCCCACAAATCTCCATCAACTGCAAGATGCTATCCTATCAATATGGGCCAACATTTCTAAAGAATGCTTTCAGCACCTTGTTGAATCAATGCCACGTAGAATTAAGGCAGTTCTGAAGGCGAAAGGGGTCAAACACAGTATTAGTATGGTGTTCCTAATAATCCTTTAGGTGAGTGTATGTGTATATATATATATATATATATATATATATATATATATATATATATATAAAACATTCACTGAAAGGAAATAGTGGCTAAGGCAAACATTCTGTCTAATATCGCCTTATTGTGTTGCATGGAAAGTCATATGGGTTTGGAACAACATGATGGTGAATGATGACAGAATTTCCATTAATAATAATAATAATAATTCTGTAGTACATGTTCAATGTGTATTATATAATGGAATATAGGGGAGTAAACGTATATTATGTCATTTATGAAAGTAACGAGTTACTCACTACTTGAATACTATTTTTATTTGGATACTTTCTTACTCTTACTCAAGTAATTATTTATGTTAGTACTTTTACTTCTACTTGAGTGATTATGTTTTTGAAGTAATTATACTTTTACTTGAGTGTTTTTGGCTACTCTACCCACCTCTGCTGGTTTCTCCCAAGGTTATTGTTCTCCATTTACCAACATCTTATGGTGTTTTATGTTCCTTGCCACAGTCGTCTTCGGCTTGCTCACTGGGGTTATAAAAACAATTATTATTTAATAACTTATTTTTAAACACAATTCACAATCGTACTTTATCAAACTGCACAATGATGACTCTAAGACATTATAGATTTTACAGTTTTATCTTCTGCTAATGGCTGATCTTCTGTAAAGCTGCTTTGAAACAATGTGTGTTGTGAAAGGCGCTATACAAATAAAAATGACTTGACTTGACCCCCTGGACCTTTGGGCCCCTAGAATCATTATCACCTTTCACCCCACAAGCTATAGCCCTACTCGTTACTGCCACAGTTTTCAATCTTGTTGTGGTTGAAAGGTGGTTGACAGGTGAGGGGTGAAGCTTCACAGCTGTTCGGGACACATCGGGTCGGATTAGCATTTACACTGCAAATGCGTTGTGGTCACATGCGTTTTTGACAATATCTATATGTGGTTTTTGTGCTTGATCTTAAAACATTTTAGACCTCATTTAGAACTGTATTTTTATAAATGTATTTCTTGATTTTCTAAAATTTTTCTCTCCAATTTGGACGGCCCAATTCCAAATGTGCACTAAGTACTCGTGGTGGTGTAGTGACTCTCCTCAATCTGGGTAGCAGAGGACGAATCTCAGTTGCCTCCATGTCTGAGACCGCCAATCTGCACAACTTATCATGTGGCTTGAGCTCGTTACCACAGAGACATAACACATGTGCAGACTTCATGCTACTCGCCACGCGCCCAACCGAGAGCGAACCACATTATAGCGACCACGAGGAGGTTACCCCATGTGACTCTACCCTCCCTAGCAACTGGGCCAATTTGGTTGCTTAGGAGACCTTGCTGGAGTCACTCCTTGGATTCAAAATCGTGACTCCAGGAGTGGTAGTCTGCGTCTTTACTCACTGAGACACCCAGGCCCCCATTTAGACCTGTATTTAACGCTGACCACATGTGATCAGAACACATCTTAATACCAGGTGTAAATGGGATCATAATGTTGCTTAAATACTTTAAAGAAAACATACTTAATGGATCACTACATGAGAATTGATATGATTTTGTGTGTGTGTGTGTGTGTGTGTGTGTGTGTGTGTGTGTGTGTGTGTGTGTGTGTGTTTTTCTCGCTATTTGTCTTTTTCTGAGTAAAATAAAAAGGCTACATTTCCCAATAGCTTCCTAAGCCTAAGTAGATCATAGAAACCGTTGGCACCAATGGTATCTACGATCAACTTAAATTTGCGATGCTGTTGGGAAATGCAGCCCAGGCCAGTTTTTAGTTAGTTTATTTGTCCCCTTAGGGAAGATTGGTTCGCAGCATAATCACACAGACATCAGAATTCACGATGGCATATATAAACAACATACAAAACATGAATGGAATGAATGAATGACCAGACCAGCTGGTCATCAGTTAACAACTATTAAAAGAAGAAGAAGAATTTAAAAATGTAATTTGTTACACATTTGTTGGGAATACTGGATTCTGATTGGTCTGTCATGAATTATGACCATTGTCCTAGACATTACTGTATAAAAAGCAGCTCATCCTGGCAATTTAATTTCCTACATAGCTGTATTTGTGTTCTGTCTCTAGTATCTCTCTGCAGTCAAGCAAGATAATAAAATAATAAAACATTTCCATGGATTTATTTATTTGGTATGTAGCCATGTAAAGTAATAAATGGGATAATGCACAGTCAACTGGTCAAAACTGATTTAAAAGGATCACCCTGTCAGGGTCTGTTTTGTAATAATGACCGGTTGACAGGACATTATCCCTTGCTTAATTACTCCCCAACACTGGACATGACCTAGTTCACAACTATGTTCTTGTTCACATTTATTTATTTAGAAGACACTTTATCCAAAGCGACTAACAAAAAAGAAATACAACAAAAGCAATTAATTCTAAGGAGGCAATGCACAAGCATACATACATAACAAAGTTATTTTGCTAACAGATGTGTTTGTGTGTTTTGACAGGCCCTGCTCATCTCCCAGGCTGCCTCATGCGGACACACACAGCCGGATCGAGCATTTTGCTAGCAGGTAGGAGTTCCGTCTCGCACAGACAGTGATCACGCCTCACTTCTGCCCTGATACACTCCCAGCGGCCACCCTACTCACTTCCTTGAGCTCTGATTGGCATATTGATCCTCTTTGCATGGACACAGTGTTCCAAACAGCAGGGCCATTACAACAGCCCAAGAGGAAGTGAGAGAGATGGTGAGAAAGAGAGGGAGAGATGGCATGCAGCGGGGTGGACAGGGGTCAGCTGCTTTCCAGTAGAAGAATGAAAGCTCCATGCAGCAGGTCTTGAGGGCTCAAGAAAGCTGCCAGCACTGATTAGTGTCCGCTTTGGTCTGGACGTAGTGCACATTACACGCTCGGTACACACACACAAGCATGCATACACAGACACATGCATTTGCGCATGGAAATTTAACACTCATTCATGCATACACTCAGTTATAGCTATGGGATTTGGAATTAGATTTTTGTTCTTGTACAGAGTGTACAGTAGTACTTTAGACTTATGTCATCCTCACACACACACACACATACACATGTTCGTTCACACTCAAAAATTCTTTCATCATTTAGTTAGTTACCCTCATGTCATTCTAAACCCAAATGATTTTCTTTTTTCTACAGTGGAACATAAACATATGATGTTTAGCAGGATTTGTACTATTTTTTTTTTGCCCCCATACAATGAAAGTGAATCAGGCTGAGTGACTAAACAAGCACTATAAAATAGTCCAGACAATAGAGTTGTGGTCATCAAGTTTTTTCCGAGTCCTGCCGAATCCATGGCATTTATGATGCAATGAAAAATAAAATAAAAATGACAAAACAGAAATAAAAGAACACATCTCTGTCTGCATACATTTGTAGCACCCCTTGATGTCATAGACATAAACAGAGTTTGTTTCACCATGTTGAGCAAACACATGCACACACATACGCACATGCAGAGCGGCACACTCATCAGTCAACCAATTTGATAGAATGTTACTACAGAGACTACTGTTTAACGTCGATTAACGAGAAGGCTAGCACCACGATTTTTGGGCAGCGAAAATGTTTTTTTTTTATAATTTAATTATATTGACCAGACGTCACTGTTTACCCAGGAGGACAGTCACGGGTTTAAGAGGTGTCTCCTGGTGTCCCGACAATTCTCTAAAAAACTGTTTTTGTTACGTCCTGGTTTCAGTTGGTAGGGTCACTGTTTCTTCTTAAATTAAATCTCTCATTTTTCTTCGCGCTGTTGTCTTTGGTATCGTTTGCAGATTTTTTGATACTTTATAAGTGTTAGTAGAAGAAATGCTGATGTTTCACAGTGGTAAACACTCAACTTTACCAATGTTTTTGGGGTGTGTTGCAATAATCTGATTTTAAATTACTGTACATTTAAAAAAAAAAAGTTAATTCACAAGGAAAATCATCATATGTATAGTTGTAGTGCTTAAAATATAGCAAAAGGGGAATAAACTGTAATTTACAAATCACTCCTTTTGTTGTTATAAGCATTTTTCATACTGTCCCAACTTTTTCGGAATTGGGGTTGTATGTAAAAAGTTCAGTGTAGCTTTCTGAATGTGATATTGTCTGATTTACCTCGTGCTCGTGGGGAAATGAACAAACTTGTTCACATATTCATGTTTTGCGTGAAGAAATGGATCGGCTTCTTTCAGCTCGTTGTTGAAAATGCATTTTTTTGGCCATTTGTGCTGACTGACCAGATACATTTCAGCTTATTTGAAGACGAGAACTAAAGCATTTAGGGTACCAAAGACACGTTTGTTAAGTTTAAAAAGTGGAATTTCCCCCATTCATCTATTATGCAGGTCTTCAGCTGCACAATTGTATGGGGTCTTCCTTGTCGTATTGTGCCCTTCATAATGCACCACACATCCTCAATTGGAGATGGTCAGGACTGCAGGCAGGCCAATCTAGCACCCGCACTCACTGCTTATTCAGCCAGTTTGTGGTTTGAAGTTGGCCTGCTGAACATTCAGTTGGCCAGTTTAACATCTCCTGTTTCACATCGCCTTGTTATTTTAACTCGTTACATTGTTATTAGTCTTAAATTGACACTGTCTCAACTTTTTTGGGGCATGTTGCAATCATCTGATTTTAAATTACTGTACATTTAAGGTAAAACGTCATGTAATGTTGTAGTGGTTTCAATATAGCAAAGGATGAATATGATTTACAAATCACTCTGTTTTGTTTTATTTTTATCTGTTTTGTTTTTATTGTTTTATACTTTTTCAGGTTGTAGTACAAGCACTTAAATGTTGAGATGTGGAGATTGTATTTAGAATTTTAGGTTCCAGTGTTGTGAATTTTGTTAAAATGTGTACCTGTCGTGACAAGTCTATTCATAATTGCACATGCAATATGAAATTATATGAATAGAATAGGCTACATGGAATTTCTACATAAAAAAAGCTCATGTGGTTAAATCTTGAAAAGCAAAATATTAAATAAACTATACATTTTCACAAACCATATATTGCAGAAGTTTGCATACCCCTTTTTTTTAGGGCAATACGTTTTCACACCCCTTTCAGAATGTATGCAAAAATAAGAGATAAAATATATTTTATTGAATACTTCCCTTCATATGCTAGATTACACAAAATCTACTGTAATTTACACAAATCATCCTGTTCAGAAATTTGCATCCCCTTGGTACTTAGTTCTCGTGTTGCCTTTTTTCATTTATTTTTTATTATTTATTTCTAATTTGTCCCCTTTTCTCCCAATTTGGAATGCCAAATTTCCACCTCTTAGTAGGTCCTCATGGTGGCGTGGTTACTCATCTCAATCCGGGTGGTGGAGGACAAGTCTCAGTTGCCTCCACTTCTGAGACCATCAATTTGCGCATCTTATCGCGTGGCTCACTGTGCATGACACTGCAGAGACTCACAGCATTTGGAGGCTCATGCAACTCTCAGCAAACCACGTTCAACTTACCACGCACCCCACTGAGAACGAGAACCCCAAATCACGACCACGAGGAGGTTACCCCATTTGACTTTCCCTCCCTAGAAACTGGGCCAATTTGGTTGCTTAGGAGACCTGGCTGGAGTCACTCAGCACGCCCTGGATTCAAACTAGTGTCGCCAGGGGTGGTAGTCAGCGTCTTTACTCGCTGAGCTACCCAGGCCATTTGTGTTGCCTTCTTCTTTTACACCTTTTGTAATAGTTGTGTATGTGTCCATCAGTTGTCCTAAGTGTCAAAAGGTGGATGTCAATATCATATAGCCACGGTTGGGAAGAACCGAAATGTGCAGAAGATGCTGGGAAACCAATAAATGTACAATAGCTGAGGGATTTTTCTTAAGAAAAGTGGGCAGCTTCACAGTCAGGACAAAGCAGGGACTCATGAACATTTATTACATAAACAGTCATTAATCATCGAGAAAGCAACACACCATATTTTAAAGGGTTTGCACTCGTGCCAGGAGCTCTAAAGCTCGCGTGCAGTCTGTCTCATGAACGCGCACAGGAGATCAGCGGTCGGTGAAGTTTCCCGTAATAATACAGCAGATTTCGCTTTATTTCTCCCCAAATTTATCGTATTCCTTCAGAAAAAGTCACAAGTCTCATACAATAATTTATTAGACTTCTGAATTATACATTTGTGTCCTTTTTAAGCTTGATGAGGTGGTCACCATAAACTGCCATTGTTTGAAATCACTGAACACACATTTGTTTCACAATTTCTCCCTTTGTGTTAAGAAAAAGAAAGAAAATCATATGGAGTTATAACAATACAGGTGTGAGTAAACACTGACTACATTTTCATTTTTGGGTGAACTAATCTTGTAGAACCAAGGGAATGTAAACTTTTGAACTGGATCGTTCAGTCACTATTTTGTCTTGTGGAAAATATTTGAGAATCTCTTGTCAGATAGCTTCTTAAAGGTAGTACTAGATACATTTATGATCCATCTAATTGTTTTTAAATGATAACACACGGACACATCAGGGTTGTAGGTGCACGAGCTGTGCACAGAACTGCCTTGCACTGTGCCGTTTACTGTGAATTAACTAGAAAATCATGTCCGTGTTAAATGGCCGTAATATTAGCAGTGGGCTATTCCAGTGTTTTCGGATGTAGCATCTGCAGTCAAGTCGTGAGATGTAACTTCTCATCTATTGCTAATTACTACTGTGTTGACTCGTTATTTTCCAAAACTAGTCGGCAGATAGTGACAAAAGAAATCCCAGTATAGACTAAATAATTTCTTTAGATATAGATCATTTTAAATAAAACTAAACTACATTGAAAGGACAAATTGAAAATGAAGTAGAAATAAAAATTTTAATAAAATATAACTCTTTTTATTATATTAACAATAATAACTATGGTTGTAATGACTAATGCAGCTTTCACTTTCTTTAGTCTATGTTTCAGTGGAGGGAAAAGCAACAAAAACTGAAATGTCAACAGAACATAATAAAAAGTGTGTTGAAGGACAGTTTGTCTTCATACACCTAAAGCAAATACTTTAATTCTTAAACAACTTTGAAGTTTGTTCAGAGGACACTAATCATAAAATATATACAGTATATGAAATGCAATGTGTTTTTGTTACATTTATTTTGACAGTTGTTTTAAAATAAGTTTAAAGGTTAAAATAAGCTTAAAATATTGATGTTGAGTTTACGGTTACAATTTGAATTCAGATTCATGAACCGAGTTAAGGACTCGGTCTTGAGTTGGACTTTGCCCCATTTGGACTCTGACTCGACTCAGACTCGATTGTTTAAAGACTCGGACTCGACTAAGGACTCAAACCCAACACTACAATACAACTTAAGTATTCAACTCAACTTATGTGTGGGTGAGAAACAGATCAATATTTAAGTACATTTTTACATAAATCTCCACCTTTTACCAGCCCAGACCAGTAAGAGGCAGTGAATTGTGAATTGTGAAAAAACAAAAAAGGAGAATGTGGAGTTAAAGTGAACGTAGATAGATAATTTTGATATTTAGGTAATTTTGAAGTATGTTTCTTTAAGTTATCTGTTTCGTTTTTTAGAAAGTATTCTAATCCCTTTTATTTTTTTTTTCATATTTTGTTATATTGCAACCTTATGCTCAAATTTTTTTTTCTTCATCAATCTACACTGCATACCCCATAATGACAAAGCAAAAAACAGATTTTTAATAACTTTGCAAATGTATATTTAAAAAACCCTGAAATATCACATAGACATAAGTATTCAGACCCTTTGCTATGTCACTTGAAATTTTGCTCAGTTGCATCCCATTTCTCTAGATCTGGGGTATTCAATTAAAGTTCCAAGTGGCCAGATCTCTACATTTCCTTCCCAGCAAAGGTCCAGAGAGTATGTAGCTTACATGGTGTCAGTAGGTATATGGCTAGGAAATGATGTATCTTTTTTTAATAGTTTTTATAACTTGTCGTGTTGACAACAATAGTACTTTGTAAAAAAAAAAAAAAAGAAGAAAAGAAAAAATATCCTGATGGGGGCCCAGAGACAGCTAGTGGGGAGAGGTCTTTTCTACCAAAAGATTAAAATATTTCATCAAAACTTCATCAGTCGAGGGCAATTGGATGTGAATATTAAAAGATAAGATCAACAATTTGTTTTGAAGCTGAATGACAGCAGTCCAGTTTTGTTTAAATATTTGTATACCTACATTATGTATGGGACATAGGAGACCCTTTGACCGATTAAATACTGTGGGTTCAGGGGTGTCCCCTGAGAGAAAATTTATAAAAATGTAAAAGCCTGAATGGACCATTTTTATATTTTCCTTAAAGTAAGAATCTACTAACAACAAACAAACAATTTACATAACAGTGAAGCATTAAATATCTGTTTGATTAATTTAAGTATAAACAGGCTTTCCTTGCCATGATGACATCTCTGCTTAATTTTCTCAAAATTACAACAAAAATCTGTTTATTATGAAAGGCTCATAGCATGCTGATTAATGAAGCTAAATTTAGATGGAAAAAAACATTATAGTCTTAAGGCGGCACGTTAACTTGTCCTGAGACGAACCTGGCTTAGCTAAACCGGCGGAATCACATATCAGAGAGATAATTTCTGTTTACTGCAAAGTGTTTAAGCGAAAGATGCCAGTATCTGTAGCGGTGTCTCTGCTACTGTTGTTAAAATAACTGCACATACAACTCTAAACAATGTTTAGTAAATCAGGCTTTATTCGGCACCTCGTGTCTAAAGTGGGGACAGAGAGGCAATACACACGGAGCGGGAATAAAGTGAGCAGCGTTGTACGTGCTTTATTCCCACTCTAGAGAGAAATATGTCTCTCTGGCACTGAACGCTATTCATTCCTGCTCTGCATGCAAATACACATATTCTTACATAATCACTTAGCCAGGTGTCTGATAACTAGCACAAAACTTCAGAGCTCGGTCCGGATTTAATTGTCCTTCTGTCCATATCAGGACCGGAGTCTGCCAATTGAGTACCCCTGCTCTTGATCATCTTTGAGATGTTTCTACACATTGATTAGAGTCCACCTATGGCAAATTCAAGTGATTGGACATGATTTGGAAAGGCACACACCTGTCTATATAAGGTCTCACAGCTGAACATGCATATCAGAGCAAAAACCAAGTCATCAAAGGAACTGCCTGCAGAGCTCAGAGACAGGACTGTGTAGATGCACAGATCTGGGGAAGTCTACAAAAAGACTGAAGGTTCCCAACAGCACAGTGGCCTCCATAATTCTTAAATGGAAGAAGTTTGGAACAACCAGGACACTTCCTAGTGCTGGCTGCCCAGCCAAACTAAGCAATCGGGGGAGAACGGTCTTGGTAAGAGAGGTGACCAAGAACCCGATGGTCACTCTGTTTGAGCTCCAGAGATCATGTGTGGAGATGGGAGAAACTAGCAGAAGGACAGCCATCACTGCAACACTCCACAGATCTGGACTTTATGACAAAAGGGCCAGACGGAAGCCTCTCCTCGGTGTAAGGCACATAAAAGCCTGCTTGGAATTTACAAAAAGCACCTAAAGGACTCAGACTGTGAGAAAAAAGATTCTCTGGTTTGATGAAACAGATATTTAACTGTTTGGCCTCAATTCCTAGAAACCAGGCACTGCTCATCACCTGTGCAATACCATCCCAACTGTGAATCATGGTGGTGGTATCCTCATGCTCTGGGGTGTTTTTCAGCGGTTGGGACCGGGGGACTGGTCAGGGTTGAAGGAAACTGAACGTAGCAAAATACAGAGATATCCTTAATGAAAACTCAGTCCAGTGCGCTCAGGATCTCAGACTGGGCTCAAGGTTCACCTTCCAACAGGACAATGACCCGGCTTAGGGACCACTCTGTAAATGTCCTTGAGTGACCTAAACAGAGCCCGGACTTGAACCCAATCGAAAATCTCTGGAAAGATCTGAAAATGGCTGTCCACTGACAGTCTCCATCCAAGCTGACAGAGCTTGAGAGGATCTGCAGTGAAGAATGGCAGAAAATCCACAAATCCATGTGCAAATCTTGTCGGATCATACCCAAAAAGATTTGAGGCTGTAATAGCTGCCAAAGGTGCTTCAAATAAGTACTGAGCTAAGGGTCTGAATACTTCTGTCAATGTGATATTTCAGTTTTTTCTTTTTAATACATTTGAAAAGTTACCAAAAATCTGTTTTTTAATTCATCATTATGGGGTATGAAGTGTAGATTGATGTGAAAAAAATTATAATTTAAAACATTTTAGCAAAAGGCTGCAATATAACAATGTGAAAAAAATCAAAGGTTCTCAATATTTTCTGTATGCAATGTATAGTATGAACTACATTTATGTTGCTTTTATGATTACTTTTTGTCCTTTTTGGAGCTATGTGAAGACTTCTTTTATGTGTTCTATGGACAACTAACAACATACATGTTTGGAATGACATGAGGGTGAGTAAATAATGACAGAATTTGCATTTTTGGGGGAACTTTCCCTTTAAGTTGTGTGCTGACTGTGGAATCGGAGTGAAGCTTCTAATGTGACTGGTTTTGGTTTGACTGCAGCAAAAGATCAGGAATATGCTCCTCTGCCCCATCTAACTTTATTGCCATCTACCCAAATGCACACTAGCACACACACAAGCACACAGAGCAGCCCTTTGCCTACCCTACCATACTGTGCTGCCAACTGTCTCAGCTCACACCCTGCTGCAGCTCTTATCTGTACTACAAATAGATCCGAACACACTCTCTCTGTGCTTCTGCGTCCTTTATCTTCATCTGTCTGCTTTTTCCTCTGTCATAAGCTTGATTCCTATTTCTGCCTCTGAATGTCTTCTTCCATTTGCCCATTCCTTCCCAATATTGATCACTCTCCATTACCCGCTTGTCTCTATATTATTTTTCTTTTTAACTCTCCAATTCAGTGTCTCGCTAGCTCTGGTTTCTCCCAACACCCATCAGTGCAGTCTGCATTAGTTGTTCCTGCTTGAAAGAATATTCATTTTTTACCACTTAAAATGTTTCTATGGGGTCTGTTGGCCTCTGACAGAATGTGTTAAATGTTCTTGGATATTGAGCTCACAGAATGCCAACAGCCTTGACTTAAGTTAGAGATGAAAATGTCTAAATGTTTAAAACGCTCAAGGAGGAGAGTTTTTTTTTTTAACACTAGTTATTTGAGATTGTCGATGTAGCTTTTTTCACATCAGATTATACTGTGAAGATCAAAGATGTGTGATCGGAAGACTCTTTGAACTTGTTCTCTGGAGAAAATTCACAAATGGGGCTTTTCCACTGCATGGTACAGCTCGACTCTGCTCGCTTTTGGGGGGTTTTCCATTGTGGCTATTACCTGGTACTTTTTTTAGTACCACCTCGGTCAAGGTTCCAAGCCGATATTAAATGTGATGTCAAAACCCTGCAGATCACTGATTGGTCAGAGAGAATCCGTCACTAGATTTGTGACACAGGACATCAAACTGCTAGTTTTAAAGTTAGCATCAGCGATAGCAGTATCATTTGTTCACGCGATTTTCGAATTGTAAAAAAAAATCTGCGCAAAATCATGCCGTGGTCAATAAATGAGGTGCAGACGTAGCGAAGAACGAAATTAAAATGTCTTTCAGGAAGTGTCTCAGCTGTTGGCTGTACCTGGCTACCACCAGACCTACCAACAGTGTAAGGAAAAGTTAAACAAAACTTATGTGACTACAGAACCATCAAGGACCACAACAGTCTGAGTGGTTCAAACAGAAGAAAGTGGAAGTGGTTCGACCAAATGGATGCTATCCATGGCAATAGACCGGAGAGCAATGGGAGTGAGAATGCCACGACATTGTTGGAGTCCACGATGGAGGATGTTATGTTTTGTTACATTAACTCTACATTCTGCTTGAAAGCTTCACGTTATTTAGTTGACCAGCTACTGGAGAGCTTGAACAACCAGGCCAATTTAACTGTTACACTTGTGTAAAATCACCATGCAACAACTGCTTTATGCAGCACAATGAGCTAGTAGGCAGCTAGCGGTCATGTTATTTTTTATGGTCAGTAATGTTTGTGTCGTATTTAAGATGATGCCATGGCAGTAGAGGTGGTGCAAGATGACGATCAGCCTATAATCCCACGCACGTTGAGGGTGAGCAAGCTCAGAAAAGTAAATCTAAGTCGAGACGAACCATAACGTGCAGTGGAAGAGTACCAAAAGAGTAGCATCAGTTGTACATGTGGTGTTTCAGCACAAAACTCATCTTAAGCATCTTATTTACATACCATATGCAGTCCAGCTTAACCAAACACAATGTGGGCTGGTATAGCACTGTGACATTTGTGTTTAAATTAAATCATTGCCATGCCTCCTTTCTATGCAAATGAGGCTAATTAAAGAATGTGCAGGATTCACAAAAGTTAGCACCATTGCCTGGTACAATTTATGTGGCATAATTACAGCCCACAAAAAGCAGGCTGCAAGTTTATTTAAAGGGACATCTGTGTACTAGTGATGTTCAAGTGATGACAGCTTTAATTATGGCCAAGTTGATTGTGTATTTTTGTGTACTGACATTGTGGGTTACATATAAATTTGCATTTATTTGAACTGTCAAGTGCTTTACAGGTGGTATCAACCATAAGACACCAAACAGAATCTTCATTTATTATTTGAGGGTATTAAAATGAAGGTTTTCTAAACTAAAAGTGAAATTAATAAACAGCACATGAAGCAATGTTTTGCTCAGTGGGAACAAATGAAAGATCTGAATTGAAATGAGAAACACAGCTGACCAGGACTCATATCATTTGTTAAAAACATAATAAATGTAGAAATATATATATATGTGCAATTTTTATCAGAAACCAATGATTAATATATTGTCTCTAATCAATTTATTCTTTTGCACCCAGTGGATATTTTAATCACAACAAATGAATCACCTCACTGTTTTTCATTTATTGCATTCATGCCTTCTAATTATTGAAACGTTTGCCTGGTCACAAATTGCCCCATGCAATTTGTGCAATCGTCACAAATTGGGTTGAGACTGCACAAATAGCTTGAATTAGTTTTTTGTGTCTTTGTTTTTGGCATTATCTGATTTGCATAACTCATTTGGTGAATCAGGCACTAAAACAACATAGAACTATAAACAATGCATGCAAATAATGACATTATTCGTGGGTGCAGCTCATTTCTTTTCCCCCTTCTGTCATTGCATGTTCATGTTTAATTCTTTGATCTCAATTTGCTTTTAAAAATTTCCATTCATGCTCTTACTTTTGATCTTGTACATTCAGTGTATTCAGAAAGTATACAGCTTGATAGATGAAGTATTGACTAAATGGGACAAGTCAAGCCTATTGTGGCTGTAATGATGCCTCTCTGTCTCCATCAAGAATGAACTTTTTTGCAGCCCAATGGAAAATCCCTTTCATTCAGTTTTATCTGATACAGTAGTTCTGTCCTTCAGAAAATAAGAGAGCTAGAGTGTGCTAAATGAAGTAGCACATCATTTCCCTCATTATCAAGACTCCCTTTGAACTCTAATAGAAAATTAATTTCACATCAGATGTTTTGGATGTAATTTCTGCTGTAAGAGAGATAGGCAGCAAGAGAGGAAGGAGTATGTTCAGTAGAGCAAATACTTAAGTTTATAGGCTGATTGGAGGATTGATTGAGGTGATGGAAGGATAAATCCACTGGTGTTTGTTGTTTTAGGCTGTCAATTAAGGGGTGGATTTGGTTGAATGTAACAGAGGACATTATCACATGACCTCATTGCATTTGATACATGTCCTCATCACAGTGCTTTTTTAATTCCATAAGTGCCGTTGTCATCAAAGTCCTTTTCAAAGCAAGTCAGTCCACTCGGTGGCCATCTTTGGAACATTCTCAGGCAGGCTGGTGCAGCTGTTTTCTATAGAAATAAGCAGCATAAATGTACAGCTCCTACATAATTGAATGAGGAAAGACTGAGGCCACATCCACACTAATACATTTTTGTTTGAAAACGCATATTTTTCTCTACGCTTTGGCCTTCCTTCCACACTTTTTGTCTTCGCGTTGTAGTGTGGACTGGGAAAATGGATATATCTGAAAACTATGAAGTACAGTATGTAGAGTATCCAGGTCAGGTTTGGGGAATGTACAATTAATTTTAAATGATCGTAAGCAATGATTGAACCAGATAACAATACATACAAAAACGCCCCAAAAAGGGCTTATATAGTCCAAGAGTCTGCTTCAAATATATATAGATAATTAAACACAACGAATTATAATTAATTAGGAATATACATTATATGCAGACAGGCTATATTAATTTTAATAACACCTTAATGGAATTGACCCGTGGGCTACCGCAATCAGTCAGTTCGTCCAGCGAACTGCTTTGCTAAATACTCCTGATCAATTCTCTTAAAGGTTTATTCTTAGTTATAAGCTACTCATCAAAGCACGTTAACTTACTTTGATAATATCAGCTCATAGCTTTAGATCGCACATTAAAGAGGCTTTGTTTTATGACCAACACACACAGACAACCAAGCGTATAATTGGGTTTAATACAAAGAACTAGGATATATCACAAACTTAACAAACATTTAACATATAATAAACATAAAATAAACAAAATAAACACAGTAAGGGAAAGTGAAGAATTATTAGAGGTATGGCAAACTTATTTCAACAATTAACCCTTTGGAGCCAGCGAGGAAATTACACACTGTGATGCATTTGAATTTCAATGGAATAATACTTGCAAAATGGACCTATGTGTGGCTGAGCAAGGCTGCGTGGATATCGTGTCCCCGTGGCGTCCGTGAGATGGAGGATTTCGGTTTGGTGTTTCCAGCGCGTGGAGTTGAAACTCACTTGAAGAGGAATTGAAGGGTTGTTCCGAGAAGTTGCAATGTTCAGCAGAAGAGAAGAGAGAGGGGTGCCGGGGGGGAGTCCAAGGGGAAGGGAGGAGAGATGAAGTAAGTTGGGAGTTGGGAGCAGCCAAGAAGAGGAGAAGATAAGAGAGCGAAGGGCCAGTGTGGATGCAATTTATAACCTTAGAATACGTGTCCCACCTCTCATTGGCTCGACCAATAAGAAGGGTGGAAGTTCCAGGCGGGAATTTGGTTTATTGCTCTTTGTTCTAAGGGTGCTCATTGCGTGTGCACCCTGGAGGGGTGGTAGCCGATGAAGAAACTAGGAAATATTCTTGTAATACTTAATATGTTGTTGTTATCGACATATCATGTACACAGTCATTTCGATCTTCAAAATACCAAGTTATTGAGACCAAACGTGCCACACATATGATTTCGGTTAACCATAGTATGCAAAGTCTGAAACATTAACCCATTAGAGTTTGCAAGAAAACATAGACCAAACAACAAAAAGGGAAATCCTGAGATGGAACATTAGATACATGTCAATACATTTATCACATGGATATATATATAGGATTAAAAGGGTTCATTTCTCCTTCTCAGTAAGAATTAAGTGAGAGTCAGCACCCTGAAGTCGTAAGGTTTAATTTGATACCAAGAAAAGTGTATTTAGTACCCTTAAATGTGGATATACACTCTTAGGCTATTAAATATAAGGCCTCAGAGTTTAAACTACACAACAAAACAAATTTCAACTGGTTTTGATCTAACATCAGAAATACACAACATACAGGGATTACACATATTTCTTTAAAACTAGACATTTCTAGGTTTTAAATGAAAGGCACACACATTTTTACGTTCAAAGTCTCACATGGCTTTTCTCACATGGTAAAACACGAGGATTTGGGGGTGTCACATGTGCGGGGGTTTTTAGAAAGCACCACGAGGATTCTCTGTCCATAGCTGGAGTGTCTCTCTGTCAATAGCGCATTGTACTCAACAGACTAGCTGGTGCCATTTCAGTGATCTTACAAGGGGGTTCTTTGTATTCATGAATCTGATGGGTTAATGATTATCCTTCATATGCTACAAGTATTTGTTGTCATATGATCCATTCAACCAAAACAATCAAGTTGGTGGCAACCCTATTGTGCCTGATAATGTACGTAGAATTGGTGTCCGGCAACAGAACAAGAGGACAATTACGTTTCAGACTGTACATGCAACTGCGATGTTTCGCAAGGCGATTTAAGCATTTTCAAACGTTTCATTGTGGACGAGCAACTTTTGGAAAATGCTTGAAAACGGCAGTGTGGATGGAGAGAGTTTAGAAAATTAAAATGCTGTTTTCAAATGTATCCATATTAATGTAAACTTAGCCTGAAATTTCCATTATGGCTGGTCAAGATTAAGATCAAATAACATATTTCAAATCAGTAGTAAAATTGAACAACAATAGTATCATAAATTATTCTTCTTTAGCTTAGATGAAGCATCCACCTAATGCGCATGCACATTCTCAAGTTAATTGACAGGTGATGTCTACCTAAAAGGCGATTGGCTAATTTAACTGTAAGGCCGGACTTCCTTTTCTACACCTGCCATATTGAGTTTTCGATTTCTCCCATTCATTTTAATACAAATGGTCCATCTCAGTTAACAGTTAACAGAAGATTTATGCTGTCTTAATCATGAAAATACATCAACAAAAATCTTGGAGCCTATATTTGACCTATTAAATGATATAAGCAAAGCAACAAATGGTCAAATTAAATGTTTTCCTTCATGTTTCCAGTTTGTATGCTAACTGATTAGCCTACTATGCTAACATTTGAGCATGCATTCCCTACGGTTCATATTCTGGACAAGTTCTTTACACAATTATATCAAAATGTAAAATGTTATGTTATATGGTAAATTGATATGGTAATACTGAATTTACTTACTGTAGTTAGGTGATCAGCTACAGACAGACATTACAAACAACAACCCAAGGGGGACAGGGTTTCATTGGAGGAATCAATACTTCATGACACCATCCAATTATTATCTTGGAAATAAAAAAAAATATTTTACATTTTTAATCCAATTTTCAGTAAAAATGTCTTACATATGGCAGGCCAATAAATAATGAGTCAATAAAGAGATGTCTGTAATGGAGCATATTACATTTCGTGTTCCACACAGTAATCTCTTGTGCATACTGAACATTTTGGCAAATGTAGTAGGTTTTCTGTGTATTCTATGCATATGGAGCATTTGCTTGCATACTACTGTATATACTGCAGTTGTAGTAGTAGTATAATAGTAAACTATTCTGAACAAAGCTACTCATAACATAAGATATCTGTAGTGATGTCCGGTAATCTGCAAAACTGATAGCATACCCGAAAGAATAAGCCGCTATTTTTTTTATTTAGACTCATGCACATACACACTGTCCAATTTTCAAGAGGGAATTGATTGTCATGTACTTGCTGATCTGTGTGCAACCTTAGTTTTTATCTCTAACAAGGGACTGCAGTTACCACACACACTGACAAATACCTGTATAAACAACCACCCAGACATATCCTTGCACCCTGGAATCTGTGATTCCATCATCAGTTCTGCAGTCTAAGTAATTTACCATCTGTATCTGCAACCGGACCACTCATCACCTTTTGATTGGATCCAACTGATTGATGCTTTAACAGATTAAATTAGGCACATTCACAGCTAGGCGGAGGGAATTAACCAGGACAGCTAGCATTACTCTCATAGGCTGAAGGACACTTGGTGGGTAAATGAGTATCGACTTCCTGCTATTGTGGAGGCAGCACCATCCTGCATGTGGGTTCTTCACTCCACTGCTGTATTATTAGGATGAATTCTGAGTGTTCTCTGGCAGCTTTCCCCAACAACAAGATGTGAATGCACTTAGCACTCCTCATTATGGTCTCTATAGAGGCTCTCACACTGCCACTAATTCACAGGCTGTCCTGCTAAGGCAGTGAAATCTCCCTTGTCTTGCACCTAAGGGTAATCTGAAAGCAAAGTTTCACCCCTGCAGTTCTAATGGTGAGCACAGAGACCATTGTAAACTCCCTGTTGTGAGGAACACCTCCGTTGTGCTGGGTTAACCCAGTCAGTTCTCGATGGTACAGCAGAAATGTTACTGGAGGCATAGAGCAAACCTGTGGAAATTACATGATACACCTGTTCAACAGCTACTGTGTTTATCATCATGCAGCACCCATAGATAACATATATGGGATAATGTACAGTCAGCCAGTTGTTATCACAAAATAATACCAAAAAGGGTGATCAGGACACAAATGTGAGGCGGAGCGGTCTTCTACCACCATGAAAAGGTTTATCATCCTGCTTATTACATGGCTACTAACCAAAATAAATAAATGGACATAAAATATTGATTTGAATTGAAATTATGTAAATATGTGAAATGTATTAAATAGCTGAACAGCTGAAATCCACCTCTGATTTGAGATCAGCAAGATTTCTTTTGATGTTTATTTTGTTGTTAATGAAAGTCTGACTGCTCATTATGAATCTTATTACAAGACTACTTGCCAAATAAATAAATAAATGCACATGAAACATTGAATTGAGATGAAATTGTTTATTAGCTTACTTGTAGATGTTGCACAGTGATCCAAGCAGGAAAGATGACTCACAATACCCAGATGACTGGTCTGATACATCTTAACCTGGATGTGTGGTTGTTACTCAGAGATATCAGACCACTAGATTGCGCCATTGACCAATCAGAATTTAGGATTCCAGAGCACCATGTAATAAGTTCTCTGTAAGGCACTCTGTCTTCTAACATAAGGATGGCACATAATGAATTTGCTTAACATGTAAATAAAAATTACATTATTTTAAAATGTTATTACGTTGTAACCATTTCACAACAGCAATAAGGCATTCTAGGCTGTGCCTTATGAATATAGTCAATATAGTTAATATAGTCATGGCTAAAGGGGTTGCACTTGTGTTGTGCCTAACGTTGCCTTTTAGCCATGACTATATTCACAATATAGTGCTGCCTCTCATGTCTTGTTGAAAAGAAGTCTTAATTGTTGTAGACAATAGAGGGCTAAATAATATATATTCATGGGAGATATGATGTTGAAGATCTCTTTTAATATTCTCTATGTAACATGCCACCTGTGATGGGGAAAACATGCAAGCAGTGTGGGTGACAATACACAAGGGAGGTGTTTACGTCATAAAAATTCATGTGACAAATGAAGTGAAAGGGGAACAGATTCTCCTGTGGCTTTGTCATGGAAATAGAGAGCAGAGGGTGAAGCCGGGAGGCACAGCTCTGGCGGTTCGCATGACAGTTTGCTACCCAGGTTAGTTGCGCATGGTATCAGGAAAGTCAGGGATAACACAACATGTGAGAGACACTGCTCTGAGGCTTCTCTTACGCAGTCGCTGAGATATCTCGATGAGTCACAGCTGTCTTTTATATTTTTTCCTACCGGCCATATGCTATTCTCTCTCTCTCTTATGTTTGAAGTCAATGTCCTTGGTCCTGAATAAGCACCTTGTCACAACAACAAATATCAGTGCAGATACAGTTTTGTGTATGTTGTTACCTATGCTCAGTAATATGACATTTTCATTTCACCCCCTCTATCTGTCTCGCTTTCTTTTCAGGTTGGCAGAAATGGAAAACCAGAGCTGCTCCTTTTTCACTGACAGTCTTTCTCCCGATGAAAGTTTGTAAGTATGCCGCCTCCCACACACACTCGAATCTGTCACCATCGCTAAGTCCCCGTGCAGGGCCGTGTGTTCTGTATGTGTGCATTGCTATGCATGCATGCCTTAATGTTTGTTGAGGCTGGACAGTCACATTAATTAAAAAATAAAATGACAGACAGCCAGAAAGCCTATTTTCAGTTAGCTTACTATAGTACTTCTTGTAATATATATAGTGTATATATAGTGTATATAGTGTGTATACTGTGCAATGTAGAGTAAGCAAAGTTTCCCATGTTTATGGAACTTCTGGAAATAGCAGGGAATTTTAAACCATAAGTCATGGGAAAATTTTGATTTCCAAGCCTTAAAAAGTGTTGTGGAATAGTAGCATGACAGTAGCTTAGCTATTAGTTTAGCTTTTCCAGTAATAAGCTACAAATTCGGACAAGTAGCACTGTATCATCACAATATACTACATTTGTCGCGTTGTATTGCGAACTCAGAAATGGATTCAGGGAGTAATCAAACAAGCTCACCTTAACTGTCTTCTCTCTCATATGTAGCGCTTGGAAAACCAAATAATTGAAGTGAATCTGTTCCTTCAGACAGTTCATGTAAAGGAACAAGTTTATAATAAACGATTCCCTTGTATTTAGTGTTAGGAATTAATTTTAGTGAGTCAATTCTTTCAGATGGTTCTTGTAAATGAGCTAGTTCACATAAATGATTCACTGATTCACTTGAGCCTTGCACAGCCATAAAAGCTCTTTTTGAAGCAAAACATTTAGTTAATTGTCAAGTCAAGTCAATTTTATTTGTATAGTGCCTTTCACAACACACATAGTTTCAAAGCAGCTTTACAGATGATCAGGCATGAACAGACGATAAAACTGTAATGAATCATCATTGTGTAATTAGATAAACTACGATTTTGAATTGTGTTTAAAAATAAATCATTCAATAATAATTATATTTATAAACCCAGTGAGCACGCCGAAGGCATTTTTTTTTGGCTGCTGTTTATCACTAAATTCTGATTTATACATACATATATATATATATATATTAGCCATGTTTGTAATAACCATGTTTTTTTTTTTCTCAGAAATAATGGTTTTAATGTAGTAATATTGTAGTAACCATGAATGTAGTAACTATGGTTAATTTTGTGGTTACTGTGGTTTTACTACAAATATATAATATATATCAGGAAATCTTGTTGATCTTAGAATTACTAGTTATATCTCTTAAAATGTAGTTCTAATGTAGTTTAACTTTAAGTTATAAGTAGCTTTTAGCTTGGGACACTAACACAATCTTAAAAAGTAATGAAAATTTCTATAGTGAATTAAAATTTGTATAGTTATGCTCAGTTCTAAATACTTAATCCACATTGAATATGCAGATGATCCACTTCCTTTTCCAAAAGGTGCAGCATAAAACTAAGCTTACTGAGTGTATACTGTATGTATTTCCAGTATAACAAATACAAATTGTATACATTTTTATAATTCATTTTATCAATCTGGTAAAACTTATGACAGTTTAACTAAATATTAATAAAACTGATGACTACTGGATTGTTTGTAACATTTATGGAGGAATAATGTCAAAAAGTAAGCAGTATTCAGAGTATTCTGCATAGTATTCTGTCAGTAATAAGCTAGTATTCCATTCCAAACATAGTCAAAGATTGAAACTGTCTGTGAGTGATTTATTTTAGCTGTTTGACAGAATGTAATGTTATATTTATATTTCACAGGCTTTTACCAAATGTCCCCCAGTTCAGCAGCCTATAAGAGGCCTTTATTCAATGATGACCTGTGCATTTCCACATTTAATTACAGTTATTTATGTATTATTGATGTGACTAATGTGAGAGAGGTGATTGTTACACTGCTTCTGGTCTGTAGTGGTTAATTTGAGGTTCTTCCTGTGTGCCTGTTTACTGGCTGTGCCTCTTAAGCTTTTTGTATCTGATGATGCCATGGAGAGAGCTTGGATTACAGAAAGAGGGTGTTTTGTGGTCTCTGATTGTTTAGCATCTATGCTGCTATTTGTTTTATGGATGATGCCTTTACACTTTAAGTATGCCTTCCACAGTGTATGTTAAATGTTAAATATGCATGCATGTGTAGAGTGTAGATATGCGCCTACTGCATTGTGCATTTGGCTTAAGTACCTGCTGCTTTGTGTGCTTGCTTGGCACTGTGTGTACTCTTCAGGGTTGTGCACCATTCAGAGTTAAATTGAAAATGCATTTAAAGGTGCACTTAGTGATTTTGGCTAATTGCTACAATTTTAATCAGAATGAAATGGATAGTATTTTATGGTTAAAATGGCATACACTCACATGAGTTAGACTTGGTGATTTAATTCATCATAGCCTGCTGCAAATAGTATTTGTGCAATGGGATCGGTAACTAAGACGTTTTCCCCTTACATGATGCTGAATCTACACCGCTTGGTATCAGCACTACACTGTAAAAAATTGCCAGGGTTTTACAAGATTTAACAGTAATTTCTTACAATAAAATACTGTTTTCAATATTTTACTGTAAAATCAATACAGGTTAGGGCATTTTCTGTCACAACACAACAAATTACAATGAACAAATATATTTGAATATCGGACTGCATTATGGGAAAATTGTGTTTCGTTTGAAGTCACGATTATGGTGTTTAGTGTTCCCTTTTGATGGGGCCTTATCTTATTTATTTCTAATTACATTTCTCCCAGTTGGTGCAATTGTGAGAAATGTAAAAAATTATTTTACTGTGATGTATGGAGAAATTAGTTAATTTTGTGGTTGACTTTAAGTTGGCCCATGATGTATAAACTACACCATATGATGCATTGGAAAGTAAAGAAATAGGATAATTTTAAAAGAACAATGAGGAAGGGTTGTTTGCAAAGCTAGGCAATTATATGGTTGGTTATATCACTCATAAACATTTTAACATGAGTTGTCAATCAGGCACGCAAAATATCAACACTCAGCATACAAATCTCAACGAATGTGACAATTAACAAACACGGTATATGAAAAAATACAGATTATCACAAGATTACAAGATAACACAAGATTGCTACATTACAGTAATTTATTGGTCCTGTTCTCAGTGAAGTCACAGTATATAATTGTCTTTTATTTGTTATAAATTGTATAAATACTACTGTAAAATATACTGTGAAAGTCATGCAACTAGTAGCCAGGAATGTACTGTAAACTCACACTAGTTTTTACAGTGTACATAAATAAAATAATTGCTGTGTGCAGCTTAAATGCCAATTGAATTCCTGAATTTTAATTGGGGTGGCAAAAAGATGATGAAATTTGAATTTGACTTAAAAGAGTTACTGAATAAAATTCAAATGAACTGCTTTATGTAGTTTTTATTAATTACATTTTATATTGTCATCTACTCATAATGGCTATTTCCAGAAACATAAGGTAATACTAATTATCAATGTTTTTTGAAATGCTGCTTATACAAATGTATATTTCATTATATAATAAACTTGCATTATTATATAATTCAGAATGTTATACAGAATTTAATCATTTTTTATTATATATAAAGTATATATTATTTATTATAAAAAATATATTAATTTATTAATCAAATTATTTATTTATCCAGTTCAAAAGGACTTAAAGGTCCTTCAAATTCAGTATCATGTGGTATGTGGCCAGTTCAATTCAAATTCCAACTCATGAATTTAAAGGAAGCCAAATATTCTTAGATTTTGAATGTTGTCCAACCCTGGTACGCTTGCATATGTGTGCTGCTATGTGGCTAATGTGCTCAGTGTGCACTGTTTCTTGTGTGGGGGGACTCAGGGATGAAGATCAGTACCTCCTACGTCACTCCAGCCCCGCACTCGAGCAGGACTCGCCCCACGGCCACCTGCTTGCCCACCTGGACTGCCAGGACAGAGAAGAGCTGCAACGCACTCTAAACCACTTAGAGAATGAGAACAGGTGAGGGAACAGCTGGGAACACACACATTCACACTCTCACATTTGAAGTTAAAATTTGTAAATGGTGCTGCACCAAACGGAATAGCATAAATAGCTTGATTTTTACATTTACATCTGAAAAAAAAATATTAATAATAATAATAATTGGTGGTGTGCCACCTCTATGTTTGGGAGTTGTAGGTGGTTGGGAGGGTGTTGTAATTTGGTTGGTAAGGTGTTCTGAATGGTTTGAAGCATGTTGCTGTGCAGTTGCTAGGGTGTAATGGGTGGTGAATAGGGCATTACTAGGTGGCTGCCAGGGTCTCAGCTTTTTTGATTGAGTCAGAAGTTGACATGTAGGACTGATCACACACACACACATTACATATGTTTTGATAATGTTGCAGAGCCTCAAAGTCAACCAATGAAAGGATACGTATAGCTGTCTCGGCACATTGAAGGTGCTGTAAGCAATTTCTTTGGGATACCATGCATAAAATACTTTTCCTTCCTGACAGATATCAATGAATTATGTGTCCAGAGAAATCACACTTGTCTCTTTGACAGCCCTAAAGTCTGTAAACAACAAAACTCAAAGTTTTCAAATGCAAGTTTTAGCTAATTTTTTGCATTCAGGTTTACTGGCATGTCTTTACAGAGCAGGGTTTTGTAAAGAGGGTATGTGAGTGAACGGATGGGTGCTGATGGGCGGCATCCTGTCACAGTACAGTTATGATAAATAAAACACTATAAATCTGTGCTTTGGCTGTCTATCAATTACAGTGTCCATAATTTTGCTTTTTTTATTGTTTTAAAGGGGTCATGAAATTATATATTTTAAATAATTATATTATCTTCCCTGAGGTCCACTGATAACATCAGTAAAGTTTTTTTTGCATGGAAAGTGTTATAGTTTAGTAATACATTATAATTTTTCACCCTGTCTCTGGCCCTCTGTCTGAAATGCTCTGTTTTGGCCTCAGAGTCTCCTTTAAACTTCAATGTAAATGACCACTGTTTTGATTGGTTAACATCGTGCAGCCCCTTAAATTCAGCCATATTTGAAACTCAATCGGAAGAGAATAAACAAGCTCTCCACAACATTATAAAACTAAATGACAGGGTTTACTAATAATGCACATCCAACAGATTTCATCTGAATATATTAAACATCACTCAAGCACAACTGTTATCACTCAGCATCATTACTATCAAACAGTCATGACATATTGAAATATGAAATATTCAGGAATGAAACTGTTTAATCACAGTGTTGTTATCAAGTTCAAGTGTTTTTAACTGCCCCATTCTTCAATAACATTTCTATGCAAAGCTTGAATCGTATTATAATTGGCTCACAAAAAGTCCACACTGCTATTAGCCACAAAAACTCAGTCCATAGCACTGTGAAACGACGCACTCACATTGGTGCACTGAGGTGCAGATCGCTAGAAACACATCCAAGACGTCCAGCTAGTTTATATTTACATGCACACATCTGCTCTATTTTTAATTATTGGTGTAAGAACAGCAGAATCAGAATCAGCTTTATTGCCAAGTATGCTTAAACATACAAGGAATTTGTCTTGATGACAGGAGTTTCCAGTGCACAACAATACAAAACAGCAACAAGACATAGATAATAATAAAAATATAAAACAAATTATAAATAATAATAATAATTAAATAAAAATTGTATAGAAAATAAAAAATATATATAGAATACACAATAAGACACAATAATATATATATATATATATATATAACTCATATATATATATATAACTCATATATATATAACTCATATAAACTAAATCCAAATAACTTTACATATCTTTATTGTAAAGGGTTTAAACAATGTTTTTCATGCTTGTTCAATGAACAATAAACAATTAATGAACATGCACCTGTGGAATGGTCATTGAGAAACAAACAGCTTACAGACGGTAGGCAATTAAGTTCACAAACTTAGGACAGTAAAGAGACCTTTCTACTGACTCTGAAAAACATCAAAAGAAAGATGCCCAGGGTCCCTGTTCATCTGCTTGAATGTGCTTTAGGCATGTTGCATGGAGGCATGAGGACTGCAGATGTGGCCAGGGCAATAAATTGCAATGTCCGTATTGTGAGACGCCTAAGACAGCGCTACAGGGAGAAAGGAAGGAGAGCTGATAGTCCTCGCAGTGGCAAACCACGTGTAACAACAACTGCACAGGATCAGTACATCCGAATATCACACCTGTGGGACAGGTACAAGATGGCAACACCAACTGCCTGAGTTACACCAGGAACGCACAGTCCATCAGTGCTCAGACTGTCTGCAATAGGCTGAGAGAGGCTGGACTGAGAGCTCATAAGCCTGTGGTAATGCAGGTCCTTACCAGACATCACTGGCAACAATGTCGCCTATGGGCACAAACCCACCTTCGTTGGACCAGGCAGGACTGGCAAAAAGTGCTCTTCACTGACGAGTTACGGTTTTGTCTCACGTGGGGTGATGGTCGGACACGCGTTTATTGTCGAAGGAACTGAGGCCTGTACTCTGGAGCGATTTGGTGGAGGGTCCGTCATGGTCTGGGGCGGTGTGTCACAGCATCATCGGACTGAGATTATTGTCATTGCAGGCAATCTCAATGCTGTGCGTTACAGGGAAGACATCCTCCTCGTGGTGCCATGTGGTACCCTTCCTGCAGGCTCATCCTGACATGACCCTCCAGCGTGATGCCACCAGCCATACTGCTTGTTCTGTGCATGATCTCCTCGAAGACAGGAATGTCAGTGTTCCGCCATGGCCAGTGAAGAGCCTGGATCTCAATCCCATTGAGCACGTCTGGGACCTGTTGGGTCGGAGGGAGAGGGCTAGGGCCAATCCCCCCAGAACTTGCAAGTGCCTTGGTGGAAGTATGGGGTAACATCGCACAGCATGAACTGGCAAATCTGGTGCAGGTCCATGAGGAGGAGATGCACTGCAGTACTTAATGCAGCTGGTGGCCACACCAGATACTGACTGTGCGACTTGTTCAGTTTATATCTTAGTTGTTGAATCTTTTTATGTTCATACAAATATTTACACATGTTAAGTTTGTTGAAAATAAAAGCAGTTGAAAGTGAGAGGACGTTTCTTTTTTTGCTGAGTTTACACACACACAAACACACACACATATATATTTATACACACACACACACACATATATACACACATACACATACATACACACACATACTGTATATGCACATATATATATATATATATATATATATATATATATATATATATATACATACACACACACACACACACACACACACACACACACACACACATACATACATACACATACGCACATATGCATGTACACATACATGCATACATACATACATACATACACATACATATACATACATACATGCATACACATATACACATACATGCATACACACATACATTCATTCATACATACATACATACATAAACACACACATGCATACACACATACACATACGTAGTGCAAATCTAATACAAATCTGTTATATACAGTGCAAAGGAATGCAATGGCAGAAGAGTTAGGATGTGTTGGATAAATATAAAATGACTAAACTGTGTATTGCACATAATTATTGCTCAATGGGGCAATTTTAACTGTTAATGAGATGGATAGCCTGTGGGAAAAACTGTTCCTGTGCCTTGACAGTAAGACACAGAGCAGCTGAATGAAGCAGAACGGAGTCTCCTTTTCTAAGATGTAACTGACACTGCATCTTTTAAAAGAGGCACGATAAACATGACAATGGTCAAAGATGTCTGTGTAATGCATGTTCTATGCACAAAAAAAGTTCAATATTGTCCAGATGGGTCCCGTTTGTTGTTCAATAATAGTTGGTCACACTAGACCTGTCTCTCTCCCTCTCTGTTTACCATATGAACTGAACGGCAGTAGGCGTCATAATGTCACAAACACAGTTTTTTAAAAATGAGACATTTCAATTGAGGGGGAACTATACATGCTCTTTTTAGACAGGGAGGACAGTTTTGAGTTCTGAAATGTACAGAATGTTTTTAAGTAGTTAACTTTTATATGAAAATTTGATTTTCCATTCCATGACCCCTTTGAATAAATGAAGGTAAAGTGATTAGTCTGTATAACTAAAACACTTGGTACTTAGTGCAGTCAATCAGTGTTTTTACTAACTGTTGGTCTTTTAAATGTTGAAGCTATTCAGAGGATATAGATGTGAGTCATTTATGACTCTTTAAGAGTCCTGACCTTTAAGTCATGCTCTCATGTGATCTTGCTTTGTTCTAGGTGAGTAATAGGTCAATAAAGCAAGATTAATTGTTAGTGACTGCAGGGTATCAGCATCCTTAAACTCCAGAATAAATCATGACATCTTGCTGTCATTATCAGGGTAAAAAGAGATGCTTGATGGCTGCATTAAAGCCTGTTTGCAGTATTTCTGAAACCCAATGAAGTTGTGCCCTGATCATTTCAGTCTCATCTTAGCAGTTTGCATGGCACATTTCATCGTGGATTGTTCTTTGTGTTAATATGATGTTACAGAAGTATGTAGTAGATATAAACTGTCTTTGTTACAACAATAAACCCACAGCTGAGAGCTGCAAAGCACTGTTGCATAAACGAGTAGTTACAAAAAATGTCCTGCTTAGTTTTTGCCCCTTTAATTGTAGTGGTTAGAGAAAGAGAGTGAAAAATGGTCATGAATAACTAAATTATGTCTGCCTTATTTTATAAAAACTAAATAATGACACATTTTCAGTGCAAAGACATGACTAACATTATAAATTAAATGAAAAAAAAGTTACATGACCACTTCAAGATATTCATCTCAATATGAAAGTATGCTTATCTAAAAATATACAGTATGTGTATGTAGTATGAATTAATGATTTTAATGATAGTTTATCTGAAAATGTATATGCATGTAGTGCTGAATTGAGGAGTACAAAAGCACATATGATCATATCATATATTCGCTGTAAGGTGGGGGTCTGTGTACATCATAATTCCTTTTAATATAACAGCTTTTGCCCAGAAGTAGAGCGTATAATGATCCTAATGATGATGATGTCATTGATGATGACTGTGATAATGACGTTGATGCCTGAAAAAGCAAGTGATTTTGTTCATGATTATGTTGACAGTGATGATGCTGTTGTCTCCTGCAGGGTGCTGCAGGGTGAGTATCGGCGGTTGAAGTGGAGGCACGAAGAGGCAGCAGCATCCCCCCAGCTGCTGGAATTAGGGCCAGGTTCACCAGCCGGTCAGCAGGACGAGGAGCTCCTGGCTGAAGCTCGAGTCCTCCGGCAGCACAAGACCCGTCTGGAGACACGCATGCAGATTCTGGAGGACCACAACAAACAACTGGAGTCCCAGCTATGCAGACTCAGAGAACTTCTGCTGCAGGTGAGATAACATGCTCACTATAAAATACAGTGGGGTCCACAATGTTGAAAATCAAATGTTTTTATATTTATTTATTTTTGTGTCCTTATTTAAACCTGGAAGTAAATAAGGATTCTGAGGATTTAATCTAATCAACCTAATTAAAAACAAATAAAAGTTCTGACTTAAAATGAAGAGGAATTACTCAAACTTTTGCACTATTTCTAGATCACTAATCAAATGTAAGCAAATTTGTGACATGAAGCATGTAAACTTCTTTGTACAAAAGGTCAGATTTGCTTGCTTCCATTGAGGCACACAAGATGGTCTTTAGAACATTCACAAATAATGCTGGGACAGTGTGGATCATCAGGTTTTTCACAAACTTGTGGAGCCAATGCCAGCCCAGCTCAAATTCATGCTGTCAATAAAGTAAAAGGTGGACACACCAAATACAAAGAAAGGGACATTCCTGTGCATTTTTCAATTAAACCTTTCTCTGTTATGCTAATAATTTATTTTATAATAAAAAATAGTATTCACTAGTGGTCTCAGACTTTTGGTCCCCTTTGTAGTACAGATCTTAAATAGGAGTGATGTCCCACAGTGTGTCCTAAAGTGTGAGCCAGAATAGGTTAAAGCAGTAGAAACAAAGTAAAGGTGTGTAAGGAGTTCTATGAATATGTTACTGTTGCATTTGGAGGGACATTGACAGGTTTAAAAAAAGGTTTTCTGTGGCTGAGACTTTAGTGTGGGTTGAGAAAAACTGCCACTTACAAAATATACAGAAAAATATTGGTTTACGAGGACTGTTTTTTTTAGATTACAAACTGGTAATTACAAGGGTATCATGCTATAAATGTGGTTTATGAGGACATTTCTAGTGACCCCATAATTCAAATTACTTAAAAAACATACTAAATGATGATTTTTAGAAAATGTAAAAATACAGAAAGTTTAGGGTTTAGGGGTAGGGTTCGGTTTCGGGGATAGAATCTATAGTTCGTACAGTATAAAAATCATTATAAGGATAGCCGCACCAACATGTGTGTGTGTGTGTGTGTGTGTGTGTGTGTACACTGCAAGTACATATACTGTATACACTGGGGGCCAAACGTTTGGAATATTCATCAAAGTGGCATTCAATTGATCACAAAGTATAGTCAGGACATTACTGGTGTAAAAAACAGCACAGTCACTATTTGAAAAAAAGTCATTTTTGATCAAATCTACACCAAATCTAGATCCATTTCCAGCAGCCATCACTCCAACACCTTACCCTTGAGTAATCATGCTAAATTGCTAATTTGGTACTAGAAAATCACTTGCCATCTTCTGTGGAAGGAACAGGACTAAAACATTATCGACCAATCATTGCATTCGGTCTGAATGTAATGATAGGATGTCCTTCCTGTCTGTCAATCTATATTTGCATTCCACCGCTCAACTTGTTAATGCAGACAATCACACGTCATTAGCGAGGGTTCCTTGACGCTGTGCAGAGTGAGCACAAGAATTACTTTCGTTATTATTGTAATGTCTAACCTGTGAATGAGACATGAGGTAATCTGATACCGTTGCAATGGATTCCACCAACACGTCTCTCCTCCTGTGCTTAGAATCTGCTCTGTGTGTGTTCATGTGTTATAGAGGAGGTGTGGCTTTGGAGACACCTCTGAAGCGATGGCGGTCTCTATGCTTTCAAAGCTTGCTTGCTAACTGCTATCCTCTCTGGATTACACACCCTAGCTTTAAGGTCAATATTAGGTCAAAAAGGGCAACAAATAAACAGCTTTCTCTAGAAACTCATCAGTCAGTCATTGCTTTGAGGAATGAAGATTTTACAATGCTTGAAATTGCCAAAAAACTGAAGATTTCATACAAAGGTGTACAATACAGTCTTCAAAGACAAAGGACAACTGGCTCTAACAAGGACAGAAAGAGATGTGGAAGGCCAGATGTACAACTAAACAAGAGGATAAGAACATCAGAGTCTCTAGTTTGAGAAATAGATGCCTCACATGTCCTCAGCTGACAGCTTCATTGAATTCTACCCGCTCAACAGCAGTTTCATATTCAACAGTAAAGAGAAGACTCATGGGTGCAGGCCTTATGGGAAAAAGCCACTTTTGGAACAGAAAAACATTAAGAAAATGTTAGAGAGTCAGAAACACAGACATTGGACAACAGATAATTGGACAAGAGTGTTATGGATCTTAACCCCATTGAGCTTTTGCGGGATCAGCTAGACTGTAAGGTGCGTGAGAAGTGCCTGACAAGACAGACACATCTATGGCAAGTGCTACAGGAAGTGTGGGGTGAAATGTCACCTGAGTATCTGGACAAACTGACAGCTAGAATGCCAAGGATCTGCAAAGCTGTCATTGCTGCACATGGAGGATTGTTTGATGAGAACTCTTTGAAGTAGTTTAAAAAAAAATACAAAATTCCACAGAAATTGAAATAAATGCACCTGTCCAGGGTGTCCCCTGCCTTTCGCCCAATGTTAGCTGGGTTAGCTCCAGCCCCCCGCGACCCTGTACACAGGATAAGCGGTTGACGATGGATGGATGGATTGAAATAAACGCAGGAGTTTATAGAAATAGTTTGTCATTCTTATCTGTTTTATTTAGGCTTTTTCCTTTTATTTGGTTATTTTGCTGTGATATCTTTAACAGCTCTTTTAAAGAACTGAGTAATTTGGTGAATTGATATGGAACAATTGTGCAGTCAAAAGTGTTATACAATATACAGGGGTGGAGATTCCAGGAGGATGGGGGGAGGTTTTTTATTTTTTTAAATGAACAAAACTTTTTAAAATGTTAAACCATGTGGTAGTGCCTAGTTTTGCATAATCCAGTCAGTAAATTATATACGAAAAAATATACGAAAAAATATCAAACATAAACACTTGATATAATACAATAAATGAATGCTTCTCAAAGGGAATATAAAATAAATAAACACCTTTCAACCAGCTCGGGTTTCAATGCTGATGTGTGATATGTGACAATTTTCCCACTTGTGCAGAAAGCCCGCTCTGATGGAGCACTTGTGGCAGGGATGCAGAGATATTTTTTTGCCAAGCTGGCCACTCGTGGAAAATTGGCGTAATGCTGCCTCCACCATTCCAGGGGTTGGTCTCACCATCAACCTCATCTGTCTATAGATAGTTGTTAAGCTCCATTTGAATTGATTCCCAGTCTGATTGAAGGACAGCTTGGCATTGGCATGATGCAATTTTGAAGAAGCTGCCCAAACGTTTGCTTCTTAGCAGGAAGGCCTGACCCTTCAGTAGCTTCAGCTGGTGGCATTGAGACCTCTGCAGACCTTGCCTGCTCAGCTGCTAGACTCTCCATCTCTGCAGCAGCTTTGACCTTAATGTAGCCCACTCTCTCTGCCTTTTTATGTATGTTGTTTTAAAGTGGGGATCAAGAAGGGAAGCCATGTCAAGCAGTTCCTGGGTGAATTGGTCAGCATATTTTTTATTAAAATACTCAAGAACTCTCAACTTGAGAGCATTGGTGATTTGGGTCTCATCATCCTGTGGCTTAAGAATCTGCTCATTGAAAAGATGAAGCACAGGCTTCAAGGATGAAACGCTCATGTACTGTTCTCCAGACAAGGCATCTGTGAATTCCACAAGAGGGCTTTGTTTACAGATTCAAGAACATCCATGTCCTGCCATGCTGGAGCTAAATGGCTGGTCTTTTTGTCAGCTTGAAGGACTTGTGTTAGAGCTTTCTCTTGCTCTATGACCCTTTCAATCATTTGATGCTGAGAGCCCCATCAGGTTGGACTCTTAGTTATGAGTTTATGAGCTGGCTAGCCTAGCTGAGCGATGGCCAGTTCACACTGTCTTTTCCAAGTATTTGAGAAGGCGCTCACAACTCTTTGTCCAGTCATTTTGTTGCAGTGCTTTGATGTTGTTTGTGGCATTATCAGTGGTGACACAGACTTGATGATCCCCATGATTGAAGCAATTTCCTTAAGCTTTGTGCTATAATTTCTCCAGTGTGGTCTTCAGGAAGTTGGCATGCATCTACTGCACAATGTGCAGTCCATGATGAAGTGGATTGTTAAGCTCATATACTGTATGGATGTGTAGTTCGGCTCATTCACAAATCAGTTGTTTTTGCAAAGTATAAAACATTGTAAAGCTCCTCTTCAATTTTCCCTCTGCATTCTCTGTACAATTGCAGCAACTCGTCTTCACTAAAGAGTATATGGCTGGACATTATATATAATGCTGACATATAAACCAAAGCAAGATCATACTTTATTAATGCCTACTTTTGCCATTTCATAGCTTTTAAATTCCTGTGTGGATTCTTATTTCAGTGTAGTGACAGTTTTCTGTTTCAAAATAATTTAGATCATTAGTTCTGTACTTTAGTACCGCCGCTCTCTAAACGCTGAGTTTGCAGCCTGCGGAGGGTACCAACCCTGGTCGTGGAACACTCGCTGTGTCTGAAACCACCTCTATCCACTATATTGCACTATTTCGGGTGTCTGCCATTTTGTAGGTCTGTCTGAATTTTGAGTGAGCCACTCGTTCCCAACTTTTGTTCACTTATTCTTACCCACAATGCACTCTAATTTCGAGTGTACATTCGACGATGGATAATTGCCCATAATCCATAAAGATGTACGAGCTGGGAGTTTACTGCTTCCTTCTCTCCTGCCATGTTTAATTTCATGCTGAATGTATTAAATTATTTTTGACAAATTATTACTTGATTAAAATAACATAAAAAATATAGAGAGCAAACCATACAGATACATTTTAAAATGTACTCTTTATTTATATTTATACAGAATTTTGCTATTAAGCTGAAGAGCAAAAAGCATTTACATTTAACTTTGATGTTTACATGGATTTATACAGTTAATCAGCCATAGCTGCTATAGTTACCAGTATCCCTGCGAGGACGCGAGAGTAAATGCATAAAAACTTCTCATGACATGAGGGACGCGGGACAAAGCCCACTGATTTAAAAATGTAAATTTAAAACTGATGTCATAAAACCCAGTTACAGAATCACCCTGAAAATTACCATCACATGAATCAAAAGCCCACGTTAGAATTAGAGCCACAATTTAGGTCTCGATTTCAAAACATCGAGAGAGAGAGAGAGAGAGAGAGAGAGAGAGAGAGTCAGGCTTAATGTATATAGAGCCAGGTTATATGAAAGCACGAAATTGAAGCATGTGAAAATAATGCCCAGCGGGCCTGCCTAGAGTTAAGACATTTGGCGCTACTAATACACTCTACTGTAGGTTCTTATGATCTGTACAGACCACGACAGGAACCCCCGAATCCTCTAACCAGTGATGCCACTCACCCATGGCCAACTGGACAGCCAACAATTTTTGGTTGTCGACGTCGTAATTCTGCTCAGCTGTATTACGATGAGGAAAAAAGCACACGGATGCATCTTTCCTTCCGAGGGGGAGCGCTGGGATAGGACTGCTCCAACACCAACCTCAGACACATCCACCTCCACCACAAACTGATTTGTGGGATCGGAAGTAATTAGAATGTGTGCGGTAGAAAATAACTTCTTTAATTTGGTAAAAGTGTCCTCGACTACTGGGGACCAACAAAAATCAGTGCGAGTGGAGATGAGAACCATCAAAGGTGTGACAAACTATTCGATAGTACAGTCGTTGGGCAATAAGAGGAAGGGTCACAGTGCAGTACTTGCTGAATACTGCCCTCAGATCAAGGTATGTCGACAGCACTCCGGATAATTCACTGGTTCATCCTGCAATGAAACACAAGACTGGACAGAGTTAACAGAGCAGAGTTAAGACAGACAGTGCGACAGACAATAAGGACTCCAAGCAAGTACAGTGTTGGTTGACCAATCGATGTGTGGGTTGAGCTTTACCAACCATAGATGTCCCAACATTATCGAAGCTGATGGAGACGGGATAAGGAGGAATGAAATCCGTTCCATATGATTCCTGGAGAATACAGTCTAGCTGATCCCACAAAAGCTCAATGGGGTTAAGATCCATAACACTCTTTTTCAGTTATCTGTTGTCCAATGTCTGTGTTTGTTTGCCCACTCTAACCTTTTCCTTTTGTTTTCTGTTTCAGAAGATGCTTTTCTTTGCCATTCTTCCTATAATGCCTGAAACCCTGAGTCTTCTCTTTACTGTTGTTCATGAAACTTGAGTTGAGCGGGTATAATTCAATGAAGCTGTCAACTATTTAGTTGTACATCTGGCCTTCCACATCTCTTTCTGTTCTTGTTTGAGCCAGTTGTTCTTTGTCTTTGAAGACTATAGTGTACACCCTTGTATGAAATCTTAAATTTTTTGGCCTAATATTGACCTTAAGACATGACAGTCTATTTCATTCTGTGGCAACTCAAAAACAAACACGAAGACAATGTTAAACTTCATTTAATGAACCAAATAGCTTTCAAATGTGTTTGATAGAATGGAAGTGATTTTCTAGTACCAAATTATCAATTTAGCATGATTACTCAAGGATAAGGTGTTGGAGTGATGGCTGCTAGAAATGGGACCTGTCTAGATTTGATCAAAAATGACTTCTTTTCAAATAGTGATGGTGCTGTTTTTTTACATCAATAATGTCCTGACTATACTTTGTGATCAATTAAATGCCACTTTGGTGAATTTAAGTACCAATTTCCTTCCGAAACAGCAAAATCTGTACACTATTACAAACTTTTGGCTGCCAGTGTGTATGTATGTATGTATCCATGTATATATATATGTATGTATGTATATATATATATACACACACTGTATATATACTGTATGTATGTGTAAATATATATATATAGCTATATATGCAATAGAGATAGATATAATATTAACTGTTAAGTACTATTAAGATATACTATCTTATTTAAGCTTTAGTAGCAAAAACTGACGTATTTATGTTGATAAGTTCAACTGAGATTCGTCACTATGCCACCACGAGGACTTGGAGCGCATTGGGAATTGTGCATTCTAAATTGGGGAGAAAATGGGAGAAGAAAAAAGAAAATATATTTATCAAATATCAGAAAAAGATGTATGAAATATGAAGAAATATACAGTATTTTTAGCTATTTTTGCCCAGCCTACCTTTTACTGAAGGTTGACAAGAGATGGAGGATGAGAGAGACAGGAAAGCTCACTTACTTCTGGTTAATTGCTTCTGGTAAATTGCAAAGATGGGAAGACAGAGTTAGAGAGAGAGAGATTATGTATGGGGAGAACACCATTGATGGAGATGGAATCGTACAGACAGAGTGGGAAAAATTGTAGGTAAGTCATCTCACAAGCTGACAAATGTAGAACTTAAGGACGAGAGCACAGTGGCCAGAGAGAGAATCCTTTATACCTGATGAAAGAAAGACAGACAGGAGGCTGAGGAAGGAACAGAGGAGCTCAAGCTGAGCTGATTGAATGGGATAAGAGGTGGTTGTGCTGACCGTCCAGAGGAGAGAGCGAGCTGAAGTGCTGCAGAGTGATAATCGACTGGCCGGTTAGATGAAAAACACAGAGGCTGTAGCTAAAGGTGAAAAGGAATTAGTTGGAAATAGAGGGAAAAGAATGAAGGCAAGAGAAGTTGATTTAACAAGACAAAAATGTGCAGGAGACATGTCACAGGAAGAAATAATACGGTGAGATTATGGAGATCTGAACACTTTATTCTGAACCCC
This sequence comes from Xyrauchen texanus, assembly GCF_025860055.1. Classification (NCBI taxonomy): domain Eukaryota; kingdom Metazoa; phylum Chordata; class Actinopteri; order Cypriniformes; family Catostomidae; genus Xyrauchen; species Xyrauchen texanus. The sequence goes on along the minus strand of NC_068298.1, from coordinate 25,381,082 downwards.
TCAAAAGTCTTTGGGAAAGTACGGTCTTCCCTCTATGGCCATCTCTGTGGAGCGATAAAAGAGTTTAACATGGAATAAATTTAAGTTTTCATGCAAACGACCTCAATTCAACTCGCCTGCCTGTAAAATGTGAAAAAAGAGGCGAGTCATCTCATCAGTTTGTTTTATCCCTAAAGAAAAAACAATGCTTTTGTGACATTTGGAAAAGGGGCCAAATCCCTGGTCGATAAACACCAAACTTTGGAGTTTTGGTAGCATCTGAAGACTTTTTGAATTTTTTTCTTATAGATGCCAATAACAACTATTAATATCAGGATGGATAACATAAATTATGTTTCTAAGGCTAATGCTCTAAGGAGTTTTAAATCAAAAAAGCCTTCCTCCCTACCTTAAACCTAAACCTAACCAATGGTTTCAAAAAAGCAAACGTGAGATGAAAAACAGATAAGGTTAATGAATTATTGAATTTTACATAAACATATTGATATTCCTACCCTAAACTTTAAACCTAAACCTGTTAACCGATAGTATCATAAAAGCAAATGTAAAGTTATACAAGGTTTTGTGGAGCTTCTATGACACTTTCGGATCACATGTCTACAGAACACGTGTTCTGTTAGTGGGCCGCCACTGGCTGACCTACTGGGCAACTTGATTGTTCTTAAATAAGCTTGTAATTGTAACTACTTACATGATATAACATGTATTGCCTTTCAAGTCATGCACTATATTAAAACTGTTTTGATGTCATAAGATAGCATTGTGTGAGGAACTAGCCACATACATAGCTATGTTATTTGTTTTTGCAAAAATGTAGGCATAGTAATGAGATTTTGTGAGACCAGGTTGGAAACAACAAACATTATAAACAGTAGCATGATACATTGTTGATCAGCAGTTACAGAAATATTCAAACCAGCCCATCTGGCACCAACAACTATCCAATCGTGTGGCAGCAGTGCAGTGCATAAAATCATGCAGATATGGGTCAGGAGCTTCAGTTAATGTCAGAATAGTATGCTAGGATTCTATTCCTAATATAGCCAGTGTTTTCACTAGGAATTCATTCTTTTCTCTCTCTCTCTCTCTCTCTCTCTCTCTCTCTCTCTCGTTCTCTCATGTCTACCAGCCCAGAGATGATTCGGAGGCCAATGGCTCTGCTCCTTCCTCTCTGTCCTCACCTGTGTCAGGGGGTGGCCACCAGGGGGAGCCTCCCAGCAGAAAGACAACAGAAACAGAAGTAGTAGGTGAGACCTAAAACCATTTGCTGTCAGCCTGCCAACAAGCTATCGTTTGGCCCTTAATGGGATTCAAAGTGATCTAACTTTTGTTAAGAAGGATTATTAGGGTTGTGTGTCTGTTAGCCTGTGATGCATTTTGTAGAGGTCATGTTTATTATAGCATGTAATGTTGTGTAGGTGATGATTTGGACCGTGAGCAGGACACTGTGCTGCAGCTGCAGCAGGTAATCGAGCAGCTGAGGAACGTCTTCCCGTCCGAGCCAGGTCCATGAAGGACCGGAAGCAAAACTCAGAAGCCTATAATTGTGCAGGTTTGTTGAAAGGTTCAAGATTTCTGAAATAATGTGATGTTATGCCTATAAGAAAACAGCAAATAAATAGTTCAACCAAATTGATTATTTACTCATTTTAATATTGTTCTAAACCTTTTTGACTTTTTTTTTATAAAAGTGTTTATTTACCATAAAGTGAATAGTGAATCTAGTCTGTCAAGCTTGAAAAAGGAAAAAGAACACTTGATTACCTTAGTTCCAAGTTTTTGAAGTGATTGTTTTGTGCAATTTACAGAACTTCTAAGAACTTAATCTTATCAAATCATATTAGTAACGCTGCTAAATCAAATATTTCAGCTTCATCGATAACATCAAACCTCATTAGTTCTAATTGCAATTCATTACCAAGCAGCATTACTTCATGACGTTTGGTTACGAGATACGAGGTTTGAAGTTACTAGTCACAATTTACTTTCATTATGGTAAATATACTTTGTGAAAACTTTTTGAAGCCTTTTGTGTTCCACAGATGAAAGTCTAACAGGTTTATAAATAATGTAAATAATGACAGAATTTCCATTCTTAGGTGAATTATTCTTTAAAGGAATTGTTCAAGGGAAAAACGTACAATTCTTTCTGAATGACTTTCTTTGTTCTGTGGGGTGAAATGTAGCAGTATTTGCGAGCTGTGCTTTTCCATACAATAAAAGAGGAAGAGGTTCATTGTGAAGCTCCAAAAAGGACAAAAAGCCTAATTGACATACCATAAAAGTAGTCCATATGACTTGATTTCTGTATTCTAAGTCTTCTGGAGCCTTATGACAGTTTAGTGTGAGAAACAGTTGGAAATATAAGAAATTTAAATATTATTTGCTGAAAATCTTGCTTAAAATACAGTCCAGCTTTGAAACCTCACTCACTCCTGGGTTAAAAGTTTTATTTAAATTTGCAATTAAATTTACTTCCACACATAACACAATCACTTACAGTATGTACATGAACCAATGATTTTTAAATTCATTGATATCAAACCTGGTATGTAGGAGGAGTTTATAGAACCAAGAAACCATGAGACAAGATGATGTGTGGTCACAAGACGCAATGAGAACCAATGAGGGCTGATGTTATTAATGTAGTCGCCATATTTGATTTAAGCAATTCATCAATTATTTGATTTGAGAGTGAATGATTTTCACTCTGTTCATTGCACAAAGTGATCATATCACCTCCGAATACTTGGAATATTGTGCATGAGTCATATAAATGACTTGTATACTGGTTTTAGGGGGTTATTTGAGCTTCAAGACATGAAGTCATGACAATGTTTAAAAAGATTGATCATGTTAATGTGGGTATGACATATTGATAGGATATTGTACTAATAAAATGAAACATCAAACACCTGAGATCAAAGATGATTTTCCTTTAATTTTGCAGGTACCATATTGCTCATTTTATCATGGGCAGGGCCTTGAGTATGCAGGGCTAGCAAAATGATGGACATACAAGGATGCTGCAAGAGGGGGACGGACATCCCCCGGCCCACCCCTCTTAGTCTGCAGCCAATTGCCAATCCCAAAGAGTTGTGGGATATCTGAGTGCAAACTAAACAAACTAACGTTTACATGGTGCCAAAGGCCTGCAATGATCCGGACACTGTGACCGGACACTAACCCGAGAAATAATGCAAGATGTGTGGCTTCATCCGTACAGCACAAGAACCACAGACAAGACTTTCACCGTGCAAAGGGGGAGGTGCTCTTCTCCTTAGGTATCCCTGTGCCAGCAACTTCTGTGTTTTACATTTTTCATTTTAAAATTGTTTACTGTTTTTATGTGACTCACTCATGCATATGCAAACACTCACACACACACACGAACACACACACACCCATGGTAAGTCGCGCTTGGACCTTGTTCTGTGAAGCAGAAAAGAGCAGATTCCCTGGAACTACCGATACACAAGGCACGCTTATTTACACTGTAGGTATGACACATCTTCAGCAGTGGCTATCATTTATTTAAGATGCCAAAGTGCCCACGGGCATTCAGGTCCTGCCCTGACTTTTCTTCTCCTCTGGGTGTCTTTCCTGTATTTTCTTTTTCTCTTTCACATAACACTGTCATCATAATTGCAAATCAGATACATACATTAAATTACCTTTTTCTTTTTTTTTTTTTTGCAAAATTACCAGCCAACAACATTTCTTTCCAGCCATGAAATTGTATTTTTACATTATTTTTATTATACAATATGTTGCACAACGTCTGTGCCAAGTACCACTCCAAACAACATCTCAATGCTTAAAGGGATAGTTCGCCTAAAAAATAAAATTCTCATCATTTACTCACCCTCATGCCATCCCAGATGTATATGACTTTTGTTACGCCCCCTAGGCGTGGGAGAACAGAGTAGAAGTTCAACAATAGTTTTTATTGTTATGCAATTAACATTAAAAAGCAGCAGGAAGGAGGACTTCAGGGTGACCCCTGGCCAAATATAATAAACAACAAATAATCTAGAAAAGAGAAATAAATAAGCTAAATGTAAAAGAAAAATAAAGATACAACAAGACTGAACTATTCCAACAAAACATGACAAACCCTATTCAAACAAAAAGGGCAGGCCACTCTTAAAAGACAGATAACTATTTGAAATTTCAAATGATAAGTCACACACTGCACATTAAGTTCGGTGTTTAGACAACACATGAACAGAGAACAAAATTTGGTCTGGCAGATGGCAAAGAGTTGGGAACAGCACAACCTGCCTGGAGTCATAACAGCGCGTCTCTGAAGTGTTGCAGCAGGATTTTAACAGGCACACCATCAGAGACAGCCCATCGCCTTTGCACAGGTGATGCAATTTGCAGATCAGCTGCACCTGGAAATGAGCACACGGCAAAACGAACCACACACAGACGGAGAGCGAGAACAAAACACCTCTAGTAAACAACTAGTACGGACTTAACACTTTCTTTCATCTGATGAACACAAAGGGAGATTTTTAGAAGAATGTTTCAGCTCTGTAGGTCCATACAATGCAACTGAATGGGTGCCAAAAGGTTGAATCCCCAAAATCCACATAAGGGCATCATAAACGTACTCCAGACGTCTCTAGTGGTTAAATCCATATTCAGAAGCAATATGACAGGTATGGGTGAGAAACAGATCAATATTTAAGTCTCTCTCTCACTTTTTGTTTTTACTATAAATTCTCCACCCTGCTCAGTTAATCTCCACTTCACGTTCACATTCTCCTTCTTCTATTTTTGGTGATTTACAGTCTTCTTGCATATCACCCCCTAATGGGCAGGGAGGAGAATCTATGACTTAAAAATGTATCTGTTTCTCACCCATTTCTATCATATCGTGTCTAAAGACATTGATTTAACCACTAGAGTCTGTATAGAATTACTTTTATAGTTACTTTATCCACATTTTGGAGCTTCAGAGTTTTGGTCACCATTCACTACACCATTCATGGATCTACAGAGCTGAAATATTCTTTTAAAAATCTTTGTTTGTGTTCTGCAGAAGAAAGTCATACACATCTTGGGATGGCATGAGAGTGAGTAAATGATGAGAGAATTTTCATTTTTGGGTGAACTATCCCTTCAAGTTGTGTAGACTCAAATAATTCAGAATCCAAAATTGTGAATAGAGCTCGTACGGAAATAGGAAAAGTCTCCAATAGATTTTTTTATTTATTTATGTAACGGCCCCAACAGAGTTAAAATGTGCAAAGTTTTAAAGCATGTCAAGTGCAAAACATTTTCGGGATTGCCCCTTTGTCAGTGCTAAAACTATTAAAATGGTAAAATTAATTTTTATATAAAATGTATTTTTATCTCTGTGACAATGGAATTATTTTGCTGTTTTTTTTTTATGTATATTTGTGACAAACAGCACCAGGTCACTGTGTCACTCGCAGCATTATACAGGAGAAACGGGGCTAGTTGTCACATTGTAAAGTTGTCACAAAAGCTGTACCTCAGTAACGATAAGAGTCACAAGTCTGATTGTGGAAATGCAACTGGAATTTTCCCCTTATATATTAGTTTAGGTGGCTAAATGGAAGGAATTTAACACATATTTTTTGCCAAATGGAGTTCTGGAAGAAAAAAACTTTAGTTATCCAAGATACTCTTCTGATGGTACATTTTCCACTGAGGTAAATGTTATTAGAATATCTATGAATCGTAACTTGGGATAGATGTTTTCTTTAGCAGATGGTTTAAGCCATGTATTATGTTGCAGTTAGTCATAAAGTTACTGACCGTTTCACTAAAGCAATTTATTTAAAAAAATATTTGCGTTTGACAAATGTTTATTTTGGACTGTGCATGCACACACACACACTCTTGGCCATAAAAAGACAACGGATCTGATGCAGAGATTAGCAGATTTCTCGGCTCTTGGTTTTCTGGACACAAAGGGAATTGTCTCTTGGCGAAAGAGATTTGTAGTGATGTTTTGTCAGAGCACTTGCCTCTAAATTACAGCTGTCCAACTTGTCCACCAGGTTCGGCCCATTTCTCTTTGGCTCGGGAGGGACTTTTACACCAGTCACAGTCTGATTCAATTTAAACCTAGCACATCTCTTATGCCTTAAACTTCAAAGCACCCACAGACCAAGCAGTGTGCTTTTAAGTTTCCAAAAGAATACCAGCCTTACGTCTCTCTTTCTTATTGTCTTCATCCTGATGCAAACATTTTGTTTACCAAATGTGCTGTTCTCCAGATCTCAGCATTTCCACAGTCTAAGCAAAGGAAATGAAACTAAGAGAGGGGAAGGATTATTTTACATTATGCCGAGGGAGGAGGACAGCAAATGGATCACACTCTTTGTAAGCACAGGGAAAAAAGGCTTCTTTTTCTCTATTTTTGTAAAGTGATTTACTGTGGGTTGTCAGATATATATGAGCACAGAAGATGCTGGGGGTGTAGAAAGTAGAAAATAAATAGATAGAGCGAGGGAGGGAGGGAGGGAGAGAACAGATATGGCGTGAAAGAATGACTGCAAATAGGGAAGAGAAAAGAGTGTAAATATTCACTGTGATGGTTGTGGCAACGCAGCCCATTGAAAACAGGAATGAGATTATTGCTGCTGGGAAAGGTGGAGATGTTTGCATTTGTTTCAACAAACACGTCCCATTTATTATCCTCTGCCACAGATGGTGGTTCCCCATTCTCCCCTTCTTCATCAAAAAAAAACAATGTGACCCTGTTGCACTGTAGATTACAGTTTGAATCCCATTGTGACTTCACTGGGGTTCCTTTCTCACACACAATGATCTAATTTTACATCACAGTGCCGAACTGTGTTTGTTTTGAGGCGGTTGCTTGGGAACTGTCCCTAAAGACACAGCACTGCAGGTTGGTCTTTGGAAAGGTGGGTTGGCTTCATAATTTATACAAATAAGCATATGGAGAGAGAGAAACTCAACTGCCTGCCTCTATTTAACTTGCATGACTCCTCAATAACATCAACATCTGCTGTTTTATCCACAGCGACACACATTTATCATTCAAAAGCTTCAGGACAAAACCATCTCGCACATACAAACACGCACATAGAAATAATTTTCTTCCCCCAAGCCTTTATTTATTCAATGCCAAACAATCTGAACAGATTCAGGTCTCTGAACATGTGGATTGTGAATACTCGAAAATAAATGACAGCTTCTAATGAAGCCTATAGAAATGATGAAATACAGAGCTCCAATATAGTATCAAATCATGAAGCATTATTTGTTACATTGAATGGAAACATTCCCTGTATAATTTAATAGTTCTCCATTAGGTACCTGACATGCGTAGATATCCAGCACTCATTAACATTATATTTTTAACTTGTATCATAGCCTTGTCTACTCCATTCAAAACAATGAGATGGGCTGATGTTTGTGGGCAGTGTGAAATTACAGAAGGAAATATTCTGTTGAGTTACTGTATATGGCATCGCTAAGGGCTGCCTGTGCTAAATTTAGCCATCTGCATCATTAACAAATCCACTCATTATTTTGGTTTGTATGTAGCAGACCCTCATGTCATGACCCCGATGTGTGCATCTGGCTTAGCAGGTTTGTTTATATACTGAACAACACAACAGTGGATTTTCTGGTTTAACCCATGACACCATCATTACCCTCCATGACATGTTGTGTTCTTTTGAGCTCAAGTGAGCTGAATACAAACATTCCATGTATTATTTATGTCTCCCTGTGATATGTGTTATTAGTTTTGATCAATGTGTAATGCAGTTGTTTTTAATTATTAACAATGTCATTCATAAATTCAAGTTTTTAATCCATAACAAATGTGAAATGAAGGCATTTTAAAAATGAGTTAGTTACTGGCTGCTTTCTACTCATTGTGAATAAAGAAATACAATTTTATATGTTATACACATTGTGTGCTTTCTTTTTTTGTTAAACAACTGAGGAATGTATCCTTCACATTAGGAGTTTTAAAGGAATACTTCTCCCTAAAACAGATTTTTGTTCAAGAGTAAACTTTCTTACATAAACAGAAACGTTTAGAAGATTGCCCCGGTTGCTGGTTTCCATAGATTGAAAGTGAATGGGAGCAGATGCTATTCAGCTCTGCATCATAAAAGTAACGCAAAAAAGTCCTATACAATTGCTTTGTGTGAGGAACAAACCTAAATTTGAGTCATTATTCAATGAAAAATTTCCCCTGCACTGTAAGGCCAGAAATATACTCCAACATGTGGTCCAGTTGAACATGCTTAACGTGCATTCTTGTGTTACTGTGGTGGTAACAAACCTCAGTATTCAAGGGAGGCGATAGAGTTTGTGCCATAAAACTGGATGTGATATTATTTATGTAAGTTGTTGCAAGTTTATTGACTTTAACTCACGTTTTTGCTCTGAAATATTATCTTCAAAGGTGAGTTCGTGTAAGCAGTAGTTCACAGTTCTCACTGATGTCCGCTATAGCTCGCTTGTGGCAACGTTGCAAACACAACACATACTTGCATAGAGTTATTAATTCTGTCTGACATATCTTGGAATTCAACAATGCACGAAATTGAGCTTGTGTATCTACAAGCATCTGCATTCCTGTACTTGTGTAAAGCATGTTTAGTGTTTGACCCTCAAACATCATTTGTGTATATTCAACTATGACATGTCAAAATGTGTTACATCATGTTTGAGGACAGTGACGCCAAATGTAATTGGTTCTTGCATGTCTTGTAACCAAATTTGAATATGCAAAAGTGAGAACAACGTTTGAGAGCTCATGTTCTGATAAACATCTATTTTGGGTTTTACTGAAAAAATCAAGTCACACATGTTTGGGGCAAAATGAGGGTGAATGATGATCAAATTTTCATTATTGACCAGTCTTCTTTCTTTGTTTGCATTTAATGTTTTGTGTGGACTTTCCAGGCTTTGCAGATGATGCCCCTGTTGGTGCCTCAATGTTAGCTTTCAACTTCAGTTCAGAAGCTGTCTTGTTTTTCTGTTGCACCATCTTCAGTCATATCTCTCAGCTCCGCCAGTCTTTCTTCCCCTGATGTGCTTTTACTTTTGTCTGGCTTTGCAGGAGGTTCTTAATTTGTATTGGTAGTCTCATCTTGACCGTCTTTTCACTTTGCAGTTTCATTAGTCAGTTGAGTTTCTTTGGCCCTGCTATCTGTTTCTGATCTTTGTGTACCCTCTGTACTATCTCCCAGCACATTGCTTTGGACTGGATCCCTGTCTTTATCTACAGTTTTATTCTCTGCCTTTGCCTCTGTCAGGATCACAGAGCTATCCTCCTTTGTGTTCTGGCTGTTTGTCTTCTCATCTTTATTACCTGCGCTGACACTGGAGCTCTCTCCTGTTTTGCCACTGCTGCCTGATTGTCCCTGGTGTCCTTCGTCCTTGTTGATCTCCCCAATGAGATCTTACTCTCATCCGCCAGTTTTATTCCTTTCTCCTGTATTTTCTTTCCCCTCCTGTCCTGCACTCTCTTCTCCCACTTCTGTGTACTAGTCCAGTAGTTTTTGTTTCCGCTGGCATACATTTCTCGGATGTTCTCACACAACGATGGGCTTGAACACGGGATCTAGTTGCAGGACCCTGGTGAAATCCCGGCAAGCCTCATCTATGTTGCATAATGCCGAGTGAGCCGAGCACGCTGGTACACAGCCTACAGACTACCTGCGGCGGAGATAAAAGCCAGAGAGGGAAACTGAGAGGGAAGACCAGCCTTGCCATAACTTCATGATAAATAATTAACGCAAAAGAAAACAACAGTTTTCATTCTGCATGAGGGAGCTGAAAGGAGATACTCAAGGGAGAACTCAATATTGTGTACAATGCAATTGGTTTACTTCCTGGATCACTAAAAAACTGAAAAGTGAGGTATAGAGAGGAAGCAACTAGGAGGGAGAATGTATTAGATTGTAAGTGAAATAGCTCAAGGCTCTATGTTTTTTACTACAGATGTAAATAACAGAGTAATTGGCCACCTTGCACTGGGTGGTGGAGGAGCCACCTTGCACTGCTGCTGCTTAACACCAACTGCTTGCAAAATAAAGTGTGTGTATCTATCAATTTCTGCATTGAATGCGTGTATAAGCTCACCTTTATTTTTCTTCAGCAGTATAGTGTTGAGTTCCACCACTTCTAGGTATTCCCCAAAGCTCTAGCATACATTGGCCGATGTTTAGACAGATTGGTAGACTAATATTCTCCAGAGATTCCCAGTCTTCTCTTTTATGTTCCACCTTAAAAGCACACACACAGAAAAATAAATGTGACTGAGTGAAAACTTGGTCACTAAAATCTCCAGGGGGATTTTTTTAGCTTCCCTTTCAGTCTCGCTGTGGGATGTGATATTTTTCTGTATATATAAACTTGATTTTTAAATTTTCTGAAGAAACTGGAGTGTTGCTGGTCTGCGCTAAAGTTGCCAGTATAATCAGTTGTTGATGTTTTCTGAAAGGATTTTAGCATGTTGCTATGTGGTTGCTTGGGTGCTCTGTGTAGTTGCTAGGTGAGTGCTTACAGGTCCAATTCAAGAGTTTTATCATCTTCCAGGCAAACATCATAGATCTGGTCACTTAGTAAAGTAACAGCCCAACTGACCTCAACAAGCTGCATGATTTGAGGTATCATTCATGTCCGTAGCACAAACAGGTAAGTTGACGAAGTTACTAAGTTATTGTGCTTATTACTACTACTCATATCTAACTATGGTTTCTACAAGTAAGCTACTAAAAAAAACTCCATATTTCATGTCAATATATTTATTAATTTGGCAAGTAGTCATAATACTTGCAATTAAATGGATAATGAGAAATCAAATGGTCATTTTTACAACATAAACAACACCTTACAGAACTTGGTGGAATTCAGCTGTTTTTTAAGACTCTGTGGCCTCTTTCTACTTTATAAATAACAATTTCAACTAAAATACATTTTTAATGTCCATTTATTTATTTATTTGGCAAGCAGTTTTGTAATAAGTGGGATAATGAGTAATCTGCAGTCCATTGTTATAAATGCAAAATAAACCCCTTCAGGTTGATAGAAGATCCCTCTGGATTCTGACCAGACTGTCGAGATTATTTTGTGATAACAACTGTTCATTATCCCTTACTTAGTATGAGCAATAGTAGTGGTGATGTTTGCTTTAGGAAGCACCAGTAATAACTCAAATAAGTAGACAGCACTGCACATTTTACAGCAATCAAGTTTACAACAAGCCAAATAATTTATTGTCTTTTCAGTTAACAGGCTCAACTTAGTTTGCCTCCAGAGCCTCCTTGAACTTGGCAGTCGCCTCAGTGTAGAAATGCTCTTTTACATAGAAATTGCCTTCATCGTGGAGCAGCATAATAAGCCATATCATCTGCTGCCAGTCCTTGCCCTCAGTCAGAGCTGTTATCCTGTGATTGGCCTCAGTTTCTGATGCTTCACTTTTGGTGTTATGCTTGTTAATCTCTGCTGCTGATGAATTATCACCCTCTTCTTATTTATTTTTTTACCTCTACAGGGGACTGAGAATGTTCTCCTGTGCTTCCCTCTTTTTTCTTCTCCTCATCCTCCTCTTGTTCCCTTTTGCTCTCTTCTTCGTCTTCTAGAATGTTACTGTTACGATCCCTGGTTGTCTGCCCCATGTTTTCTGTGTCACCGTCACCATGTTCCATTCTGTCATTGTGCGCACCTGATTCTCGTTTGTATCCTCGTGTGTGTGTGTTTAAACCCTGCCTGTTCCTCCATTACCTTGTCGTTCGTTGTTCCCACTGTTTTGATGTTTCTGGAAGGTCTACTTTGTCTCAACTGTTGTGATGTCGCTGATGTTTCCCGTGTTCTGATGTTCGCTCCCGTGCCTGTCTTCCCGTGTTCATTCCTGCCGTGTTTTCCCAGTTCGTGTGCCCGTGAATGTTTTCGTGTTTTAGTTTCTGTTTGCCCATCGTGGTAGTTTCATTTGTTCCTGTTTGTTTATTTTTCACTCCGTTCAATAAACCCACACATAGATCCAAACTCCCTTGTCTGCCTCATCCTGCAATCATTACAGAACGAACGACCCAGTGGATCTAGCGGTTCTACAAGCAAACTATCGTCTGCTCAGCCTGATGCAGGGAAACCGTCCGGTTGAAGAGCACATCCGCGATTTTCTGGCGATTGCGAGTGCCACCGACTTCCCTGACTCCTCCCTGGTGGTGTTCTTCCGGGCTAATCTGAACTGTGCGCTCAAGGAGCGGTTGCCACCGGCTACGCGCGGCTGGACACTCCACGAGTACATTGAGGTGACTCTGCTGGCCTGCGCCTCACCATTCACTGTGGGCGTCGTCGAGGAGAACCCTGCCTCTCCTCCCACAGTGGTAACCCTCCATTCGCCCATGGTTCGTCCCTTCATGCCTGCCTTGGTCAAAGAGCCAGTGCTGCCAGCTTCGCCCACCCGGAGGAGAAGGAGAAGAGAGGCTTCCGCTCTCCAGTTCACGCCTGCCACGGTCAGCGAGCCAGCGCCTACGCCTGCTACGGTCAGCGAGCCAGCGCCTGCAGCCCCTACCGTCAGCGAGCCAGCGCCTGCAGCCCCTACCGTCCCTGAGCCAGCGCCTGTAGCCTAAACAGTCTCAGAGCCAGCGCCTGTAGCCTCGACCGTCCCAGAGCCAGCGCCTGTAGCCTCGACCGTCCCAGAGCCAGCGCCAGTAACCTCGACCGTCCCAGAGCCAGCCTATCATGAGCCTCCCAGGTCTCCGCCTCTCGAGCCTCCCAGGGCTCCGCCTCTCAAGCCACCAGAGCCTTCCAGGTCTCTGCCTCTAGAGCCTCCTACGGCGCCACCTCCCTCGGCTCCGCCTCCAGAGCCTTCCAGGTCTCCGCCTCTAGAGCCTCCTACAGCGCCACCTCCATCGGCTCCGCCTCCAGAGCCTTCCAGGTCTCCGCCTCTAGAGCCTCCTACAACGCCACCTCCCATGGCTCTGCCTCCAGGGCCTCCCAGGTCTCCGCCTCTAGAGCCTCCTACGGCACCACCTCCCTCAGCTCCGCCTCCAGAGCCTTCCAGGCCTCTGCCTCTAGAACCTCCTATGGCGCCTCCTCCCTCGGCTCCGCCTCCAGAGCCTCCTACGGCTGCACCTCCCACGGCTCCGCCTCCCACGGTTCGGCCTCCTGAACCTGTCCTTGCCCTGTGGCCGCCTCCCAGGCCTCCTGAACCTGTCCTTGCCCTGTGGCCAGCTCCCAAGCCTCCTGAACCTGTCCCTGCCCCTTGGACTGCCTGCCTACCCTCTGTACCCCCTTGGACTGTCTGTCTGCCCCTTGTGCCCCCTTGGACTGCCCGTCTGCCCTCTGTGCCCCCTTGGTCTGCCCGTCTGCCCTCTGTGCCCCCTTGGACTACCCGTCTGCACTCTGTGCCCCCTTGGTCTGTCTGTCTGCCCTCTGTGCCCCCTTGGACTGCCCGTCTGCCCTCTGTGCCCCCTTGGTCTGCCTGTCTGCCCTCCGTGCCCCCTTGGACTGTCTGGTTTCCCCGTGTGTTCTCCGTGGTCTGCCAGTCCCCCCCCTCATTCCTTGGACGATTTTGTTTTTGTTTTTTGTGTATGTTCCGTTTTGGTGAGGATCGTCTGGAATCCGATCCTTTGAGGGGGGGTTATGTTACGATCCCTGGTTGTCTGCCCCGTGTTTTCTGTGTCACCGTCACCATGTTCCATTCTGTCATTGTGCGCACCTGATTCTCGTTTGTATCCTCATGTGTCTGTGTATTTAAACCCTGCCTGTTCCTCCATTACCTTGTCGTTCGTTGTTCCCACTGTTTTGATGTTTCTGGAAGGTCTACTTTGTCTCAACTGTTGTGATCTCGCTGATGTTTCGCGTGTTCTGATGTTCGCTCCCGTGCCTGTCTTCCCGTGTTCATTCCTGCCGTGTTTTCCCAGTTCGTGTGCCCGTGAATGTTTTCGTGTTTTAGTTTCTGTTTGCCCATCGTGGTTGTTTCATTTGTTCCTGTCTATTTATTTTTCACTCTGTTCAATAAACCCGCACATAGATCCAAACTCCCTTGTCTGCCTCATCCTGCAATCATTACAGTTACAGTACCTTTCTTTATCCCTCCAGTATTTCTACTTCATTATCTCAGAGAGACGATTCAGTTCTCTGTGCTCCTACTTGGACAGTGTTATGTCAAATTTAGCCACTGTCAAGAAGTCTTTCCTGGCCTCCTCCTCGCTCCACACAGCCACATAGGCCCTTGCTCACATGTAGTAGACCTTGACGCAGTCTGGAAAAAGAGCAAAGATCAATAATACAAAAATGGAATTGTAATGTTTTCCTCTTCATGTTAATGTCAAAGCAATCAAAATGCTATAATTGCAATTGCTAATTGCTGAGGTTGCATCCTCCTGAAGGCTTTGTGTGTGTGTGTGTGTGTGTGTGTGTATATCCATGCATTTTCCTGTGAAGTGCTATTATTTGAAAGTATAGAGCTCTTCAATCATGACATCAATTTAAAAAGCGATATACAGAAGGCTAAATGGCCATGGTACCCTCAGGAATTTCCAATATGTCTTTGGAATAGCAGTTTTCAATTTTCATTAAGAATTTCAAGTAGACATTACTTGAAGAGACGTTCCCATTTCTTCTACAAAATAAATTACACCTAGTCATTCCAGACTGATCACACTGTGAATTCGGTGACAATAGGTTCTAAGTTCTGCTGTTGAAATTGGTCTGTGCGGAAACGCTGCCTCCCAGTGCCCGAAGCTGAATGTATTGTTGAAAGTATGGGCACGTGTGGGCACCAGTTTCCGGATTACATTTCCACAGAGCTGCGCCATATGTTCGTTGTTTTTGTGGCTGTAAAATATGTAATACATTCAACAGGAATGCATATTTAATTTACCACACCTCCTAACTCAAACCTTACTGTCAGTGGAGTCAATTGTTTTTTCCAACCTCTGAATAGTTAATACTTCCTGGTTCCCACAGGACCAGAGGCCGCTTGTATAACCCACATTCAGTAGTGTTAGAGGGAAAGGCCACAGTTGAATTAATGCAAAAATACCTAATAGGGTATGGTGCTTGTCAGTACTTCGGCAGTATGGGGTTGATTTCAGGGCACATTAAATTTTGGAAGTCGATTTCCCATGTAATCGTGTTGGTCATTCTTCATGCATGAATTCTAAAACTGTTGTGCACTTTGAAAATTGAAGTTGCTACCAAGTTGCTATATAAGGACTACTAATTTGTCCAATCAATTACACATAATTCTTCTCTATACATGCTTGACAAATGAAGTAATCAATGTCAATCGAACAGTCAGTTGTCATTAGACCACTTTTGTCATAATAGCGGTTTAAAAAATTCACATTTGACGTGTGATTGTGTGAAATGTTTATGGAAGACCAAAACGGGAAAGTCTCTACGTAACGTTACCACAGACCATAAATTCTCATAAATTGAAAACATGTATTCTAATAACCCAGTAGACATTTTGACATTTTAAAATAATAATTGTCTTCTGGGTTTTAGGACTACAATCTGAATGTCTCTGTTTAGATAATAATAATAAAAAAAGGCATCACAGTGGCCTTCCCACATATACACTGTTGTTTCTAACTTGTGCACACACACACACCTAATCCTAGCTCTGTGACGAGTGACCTCAAGAGCCTGATAAGATCCCCCATCGATGGCTCTCTCCCTCTCTGTCATTTGATCATGCCCCTCTCTAAATCATTCACTCTGCCAACATTTAAACAGACTTCCCCCCCCGGCCAACGTCAGCCTCTGGCAATAACACAGCAGATCCGGAGAGCACATTTCAAAAGGATGCGCTCCCCGGGATACACACAAGAGAAATGGAAAAGAGAGAAAAATATGGAAGATTCGAACTGAAAGAGACAACAAGGTGTAGGTGACACATGGGGTGCGGCGGTATGAAATGAATCAGAGGGGACAGAAAGACGAAAGTGAAGAAAGTGCCCCTGATAAGGGGAACTGTAGGAAGCTGAAGTCACTCTACTGGCTGCATATGTATAAGGCTCATTAGGAGAGCTACCCACACTGCTTCTGGAGCCACCGCGAGAGACGACACATCTGTCACTTCACATGCTTCAAGAGGACTTACACAGACCAACTCCTGTCCCTGCTGCTCATGCAGTCAACCAAGCTTGAATAAACTCGAACCACCAAGGATGAATATTACTATGCGTATTAATGTCAAGTGCAATTAAGAAAGTGAAGGCAGATGGATTATTTATGATACTTCAGAAGCAAGGGTTAATTTCTGAGATGGTGGTATGTGTAACTTTGAATTTGGTCTGTTACATTTGGTTTAGGCGAAGTATGTTTGTGTATACCAACAAGCCTACCTTTGTGTTTGTCCAGGAGCTCTGTTGTATGTTCAATGACCTCGTAATACTCGTCCAGTTCTAACATGCACTGGCAATATTTGAGCACCAGAGGAATTATAAAGATGCCCAGATTAATTTAATCCTCGTCTCCTGGCATCTCCTGCACAGGAAGGAACACTAACTCTGCACTCATCAAACGTGCATAGATGCTATGAGAGATGACATCTACTGAATGTTTCACCTTAATTGGATAATTCACCCAAAAATTTTAATTCTGTCATAATTTCACATCATTACAAAAATGTTTTTGAGTAAAGCAGGACAGCATTTACTTTTTTGGGTGAACTATTCCTTTAACAGTTACTCCAAAGCCTCTTTACAACCCTAATGTCAATTGCTTTACCCTGGATTGAACTGTACGCAGCAGAACCACAGCCTCCTGGTCCTTCTCCGCAGCTTCACGGAAGCTTGCTTGACCACAGCGTTGCCCAGGAGATGAAGCGAGGGAACAACCTTTAACTTCTCGTCCTTCTCCATCATCCAGGACTCGCACTGGTAGGAGAACGATTCATCCACCTGAGGAAGACAGAGAATTGGAGTGTGCTCATCTCGCTTGGCTGAGGATGGAAAACACATCTGAGAATTGGGAACAGCCTTCCTTTCCCGATGTGTAGCACTTGATTGCGTAACATTCTTTTACGGCGTTTTTGGTTAGCAGTAAGATATCTGTTGGAGGTGGATGAGCAGAACTGAAATGTGTGTACAACTGTGTAGTAGTGAAAGGGTGCCTGTGTGTTTTCACTTGTTTTATTGTTGTTCTGTGCGAGTACATCTGACGCACAGAAATTAGCTCCATGATGAAGATTAGAGGCTGTGGTGTCCTCATTAGCTCATCAAGCTATGGGAAGCCAATAGAGCAGAAGTGAAACAGGTTTACCATGCCACACATGTGTTTTTGGCCCTCCAGAGGAGCGAGACCATGGGATACAAGCCTGTTTGCTGAGTAAAGAAAAGATTTTAAAATACCACAACCTCTCATTCAATTTATTTCTACACCAACCCTCTAACTGGAATCATTAGTCTCATTTTACTTGCAGAATAGATTATTTCTTTGCTTTTCTATGTTTGGAAAAAATGTTAGAGCAAAAACAACAAATGCAAATTTCAATAGAAAATGTAGGAGTCCACTAAAGATTGTCTCATGCATGATGAATCAGGAATTCCTTATGTGAAGATTAATTAAGATCCAATTTAAGCTGGTGTGATTACAACGGCAGAAAGGCGATAAACAGTGGGAGGCTCAACAAATGTTTAGTTTTAATTTGAATAGCACTCACAACAGCATCATACCAAAACTCTGCCACCTCTCCAATCCTCATAGAGGTTATCAGCACCTCCCACACCTACATCTTCCCCACGAAAAACAAGTGGGATACTTGGTTTTGCGACTGTCATCAATCACTGTTCTCTCAAATTTGTTCAACAGGATTTGGATGTGGAACACCTTTTTTTTCCTTTTTGTGGAAAGGAAGGCAGAGAGGAAAAAAGGATCAGAACAGAATTAGGAGAGAGCGGAGATGTTTTTATTTTTCCCTGCCTAGTACATCATACACACATTGAAACTCGTTATTGGGTGCATGTTCATATGTGTGAGAGAAAGACAGGGTTGTCAAGCAAGCCAGGATGTCTATCTCTCCATGCCATTCCAATGGCTTCATTGCGTTTGAATTTTTTTTATAAATAAATTCTGGTCCAACTTATATAATAAAGCCTATAATAAAGCAAGACATTTTAATGTCTTTGTACATGTTGATGGAGGCACCTTGATGTGATGGGAGCACACAGAGCAAATACAGAGCACAGCTTGTAAATGGAAAGATTAACGCTGGCCTTGTCGTGGAAATGTTTGTCATCCTCTCCAGGCTGAGGGCCATATGGCTTGACAAGCATGAGGAAAAGTTACCTGGCACAGATGTGCCTCTGCTGCTGTCCAAACTGATGGGTTGCCAAACTTCTGTTGAGTGATTTTCCGGACCAATTGGCTTGTAACAGATACAACCTTTTTATTGTCTATAAAATCAAACTACAACCATTTCTAATCAGCGTTAATGGTTAGACATTAACCCATCCAAACAAATGTCCAATGAAAAGCATTAGTCACCACAGGTACTTCATATGAAATCTCATGCCACACATTATCCAGGGCTGTATTTCTGTCTTATCTGGGTTCCATTTGGAAAATGTGGCAATGGTCCTTGACAGGGACTTTACTGACAGGGACTGATGACCAGAGAGGAGAACTCAGAATATGGAGAGAGTTGAGACTATTCTAGAAGGCAGTAGAAAGTGTTTTCTAGTATGGGAACTACTGCAGACAGAATAACCTGGAAGTATCTAGTAAAATGTTCTAGTTTGTTTGCATCCAAGATGGGAATAAGATTTCAAATTTTCCAACTTTATTGAAAAGTAGAAACTCTGCAAACTACAAAAAAAAAAATAACTGTAACCAGCATTTTGCTCATTCACATCAATTTAAACCTAAAATCTTGATGCTAATAAAAAAAGAAGTGCATGAACATGTTAGGTTACAACTACCAATTTATTTAAAATACTGCAGTTTGAAGTATCTCCATATAAAAAGTCACATTAATTTACAGTACATATATAGAACCTAAAAGGAAAAGTATCACAAAAACATTGGATCCATTGGAATTTACAGAAAATTACGTGTCAGAACTTCCAACTCCATGATTTAAACACAAAACCAATCTAAGATGAAATTCAGTTATGACATGATGCATTAAGCAGTTGTTTCTGGTTCGATTCTTTGCATTGCAGTATCTTGGTAGTTGTCAGGCATCACTTCTCGATCAGTGAATCCAGCTGCTCTTGCAGGGAGGCCAGCTGTTGGAACAGAATATCATTGATGGATGGCTAACATAAGGGGTATAATTGAAGGCTAAGTGAAACATGCTCAAAAACACTTCCAACGTTGTTACTTTCTTCCCCATGGCCCATTATTAGTCAGGTTGAAACAAACAATAACGAAGGAGAAAATGACATCAATCAAGAGGCCACGTGTTGGGATGAATTAAAAATGTAACAAGTAATGCAATAAACATAGCTCTTCTACTCACCGGTAATCAATACGAAAAATTACATTCAGCAAAAGCAATGGGAATATGTGGAAGTAATTGAGAGTTAATGATTTTGTATGCTACATCCATGCAAGTCTTTGGGTTCATATGTAAACTAACCTGCTCCATCTCTTCCTCCTCTTGATGGGTCATGTCATTCAAGTGAGCCTGGAAACGATCCTGTAAGGGAGAGATAGAGAGAGTTGATCTAGCTGACAGTGCAATGTTTTGATGCTAGCGGTTTATGAACTTCTGGGTTTTGTGTACACATATCTATTTGATTTGTGGCAAAGTGAATGAGCTCAGAAGAGCATGACCCTTGCCTGTTCACTGTGCCCTTAATGACTTTTTAGCCAGTGCTGTGCACACAGCCCAGTAGAAATGATAACTTTAAACCACAAATCCAACCCTCTTTCACAGCTCCTAAATCCTCCCAATGGAGCAGTTGGCTATTTAGTGAGTCATATAGAAACTAAATGTAATATTTACGCATTAAAACTTGCTTTCTTTGGGCTTATTTAATGCCATTTTCCAAGGTTGTGCTGCACAAAAACTATGCTGCCATGACTAGGTTTTTTACATGATGTAGTATGCCAGAGAAGGACCGTCTCTTGCAGGGGCAGGAACATTTGTACCTTTTAGTGCTTAGTGTCTGCTGGTCAATGAAACTCACCCTCAGGGCTTGATTTTCCACCTCCATGATCAATTTCTCCTGTTGCTTCTTGCGGGCACGTGTCTCCTGCAGCTTGGCCTTCAGACTGTTGATCTGCACCTGGAACTCCATTACTGCAAAAATCAAACAGAGCGTGTGAGCCCTACACATGAGCCCCAGTTAATATGCGTATTGTTTAGTCACAGACTCTGATGTCAGACTCTGTTGGGCACTATTTTTCATTTGAGAGC
Organism: Xyrauchen texanus; assembly: GCF_025860055.1. NCBI lineage: Eukaryota > Metazoa > Chordata > Actinopteri > Cypriniformes > Catostomidae > Xyrauchen > Xyrauchen texanus. The sequence goes on along the minus strand of NC_068298.1, from coordinate 25,360,726 downwards.
TAGTTGATCTGCTAATGCACCATTAATCTGAGGTCCCAATTATCTGGGAATTCTTCACACTTAAACCGCTGAACCATTCAGGCTACATAAATACTGAACAGCAGTTCTTATGATCGGCACTCTCAGAGAATGAGAATTCTGAAGCTTAGTTAGGGAATACACACACAAACACTTTAGTGCAATGTTTTTGTGCATGATAGATCAGAACTGCCAGACATTTTAACAACATTCTATCAATGAAGTTGAGAATACTCTAGAGCATTTGGACAAGTGGGGTAGCCATTAGACCCAGGCCCACCCAGAATATTAAAGATTATTCCTTGACTTCAAATATACACTACCAGTCAAAACTGTTTCACAGGATCTTACAAATATTTTGACCTGAAGGCGTATGCTTAAATGTCTTCATTTAGTTTTGTAGACAAAAGTATAATTGTGCCACCATATACATTTATTTCATTATGAAAAAAAAAAAAACGTTTTTGAAATTGACCAAATAATAAAGAAAAGCAGCTAATAAGTGCCCAACATAGATGAGAACTTCTTCAATACAGTTTAAAAAGCATCCCAGGGTGATTCCTCAAGAAGATGGTTGACAAAATGTCATGAGTACATTTCTGCAAATTCTAGGAAAAGTGTGACTACATTAAAGATGAGTTTTTATTTATTTTGGATTTTGTTTAGTCACAACATAATTCCTATAGTTCCATTTCTGTTATTTAATAGTTTTGATGAATTTACTATTACTCAAAATGTGAAGAAAAAAAAAAAAGATAATAATTATAATAAAATTATATTTTAATTATAATAAAATTGATTTGGACAGGCAGTACATGACTTACATTTTAAAACTACAATCAATTTATAAATTATGCAATGTTATTTATCAGGAGAATATGGACATTTTTCGAATCCAAGTGAGCTGCCAACCTAGACAATAGGGATGTCAAAAGTACCTCTACTTGTCAAATGTACCAGGATCAACTGTCATTGGAAATATTGGAACTGTGCATTAAGACTTGCAGTGTAAAATAAATGCAGCCATAAACCTGTCACTGTCTATTATGCTAATATCAAACAATATTAAAAAGAAAAAGAGAAAAGCTGTTTACATAATAACTTGAAGTCATTTTTACTTAATTTCTGAGTGCAACTTTTTAATGAAAAATCATGAAATTTCACTGGTATTGGTATCAACTACTGAAGGTAGGCAGCTCACCAGGTTTTGAGACAGCCTATTTGTATTGAGAGCATGTGTCATGATTCCTGTAGGCTTTAAAACCATTATTTCATATAGCAAGTAAGGCTGCAATGATACACAGTCACAGTTCGGTACGGTTTCGGTACAGCAGGGAACACAAATAATCTTCCTTTAAATTTTTATTTAGAAAACAGTGGCTAATGGGCAAAAATTCTTATTGTGAAGGCTTATTTATACATGACTGCACTATGCATATTTCTTCAATGAAATTACAATAAAAAAATCTTCTAAAGGGTCTCTAATATGCTCATTGTATAAAAACAAATAATAAAAGAAAAAAAAAAGTGCAATTATGATTGTAACAAAATTAAAACATTAGTGGTGCAGATTTCTGTGTCTTTTGCCTTTCAGCTCACCATTAAATTTTCACATATTTTTTTTCCTCAGGTAAATGAGAATATCCACATTATCAGAGCACAGGGCAGATCTGTTATGCATTGAATATATCCCCTGCTGTTGAAATATTACTCCCAGTACCACTGCTCCCTATAGAATACACATATTACGCAGTATGTGTAGGGCACCAACTCTGTAGGGGGCACCATCATTAATTGAATTATCGAAGGTGCAAGTATGTTTTTGGAAGATCAATAAATCCATTCAAAATCCTCTTTGCTCAAAAATCGGAGAAATGGGCATGACGCCTCTGTAAGACATCTGACTAAATAAGTTATCTCTGTGGTTAAACCATTATTGTTCAAGAATGTGTGAACAATAGATGTGGTGACAGAAGCATGGCTAATTTTTGCCCATTTTAGCCTAGTGCCAATGTGACGTTGAAGGCACTCTGCCAGCATGGAGGCAGAGAGCTGTCAGGCTTGGGGGATGAAGCCAAGGTCAACTGAGTCCATCACTCACTGCCACAGGTAAAAACCGGTACTGCCATCTGACCTAAATTCAGCAGCACACTCATCATTCAAATGCTAATCTTGGTCGGCTGTTGTTTGTGCTGGCCTGCTTCCCTTAGACAATGGATTGTGATTTTAAATTGGGCTTTTTCAGCAGTCCTGATGACATGCTGTACAAATGCCTGTATCGCTTCTTACCGATCTGATTGTTCCTGTCGTTCTCATCTCCTCCATCAGTTTCATTGAGTTTCTCATGGAGCTGCCTGACCATGTCATCTTCAGTGTCCATAATGTTAAGATCTTCATCATTGTGGCGGTCGCCGTCCTCATCCTCATCTTCACTGCTACTACTGATGTCATTGAAGATCTCCCGAAGCTCGTCGTGTTGGACTAAGTTAGGAGAGAAAAGGGATTACTGCTGGTAAGAGTAAAAAACTTGAGACATAACCCTTTTTCACCGAAATGGTGATGGTTCTCATGCCGAACCTGTGCTCTGCTGGTTCACGGCAATTCGTAAATTGGCCGCGTTTTTCCACTGACTTGAGAACAGAACAATGATGTAACGGGCTACATGATAGTTTCAGATGAGTACCTCACCTGCCCACAAACAAACATGGTGCTTCACAGTCTTTGTATACAATACTCTGGTTTTTAAGGACATATGGATTCATGCAATCCTACATTACTCAACAAGATTGTCAGAGACAACATCTACGCTAAAGACGACAGGTTATTACATCATTTGGTTATTTACACTGTGGCTTAACTTGATTATTTCTCTAAACTGTAATAGTGGAGTCATTATTAACATTGGTGCAGTAGATGGTTATACTTTGATTTTTGCCATAGTATATAATAGTATGTTTATGACTTGATTTTGGTTTTTCAATTTGTTTATGACTTGGTAAATTGTCTGACTGAAGTCGACGTGCATTATTTCATGCTGCGTCTTCTTTGTCGTAGACTACTTTATTGCTTTGTAATCTCTCTAGTTTATATCAAATCTCCATAAGAACATATCGCAAGTAGAGGTGCTCGTTTCATCCATGTCACCTGAAAGCTGTTGATGTCTGATAATTTTGTGGCTTTTATTATTGTTTTTATAGAGTGACAAAGTACACTTTGCTACAGGTGATAGCTACAGTTGTTGTTTAGGAAAATTTTGATGATGAAACAATATCCAGCCCTACTCCCCCTGAAATAATATGTTCCTGCGTAGAGACCAGCTAGCTTTTGGGGCTGCTGTCGAACTAGGTTTTCAGCCCCAGAACAGCCTTTTCAGCAGTGAACACACACAAAACAGTCGAGAATTTGCATCGGCCCAAAAACCTGCCCCCGAACCATGTCGGTGGAAAAGGGCTGACAGAGAGAGGATAAGACAACTATAAATCATTCACGGTTTTTATCCAACTTTGTGTTCAGATAATTTACCAGATAAGCCATGACCCTTGTGTCCCGAGGTTCCAGGTGAGGAATCCAGGTTCGACAGAGATAAACTGTTGTCAGGTTCTTTTGACTCATCCTCAGCAATCACCTCCCATCCTGACCATAAGGTCAAGGTTCATTTATCAATTATAATTCATTTATCAATTATAATCCCATTAACATAACCCAATAATCCCTTTATCTCTTCATACCCCGAGTTTTACGGCAACTCAATTTCTTATTCGCTATATGACTGTGTCGCTGAGCTTCACAAATCTGTACGTGACTCATGCCACTTTTTTTTTCCTCTCTTATGCTGACTCTCAGGCTGAGCTTCAAATCCATTTCTTGCCCAGTCAGTCAATTAATTTTGTGAGGAAGTCTGCCACCTGGTGGAAAAACTTGGCATGACAGAAAAGAAGTCTGGAGCGTTCTACAAAGAGTACTATGACACTTTCATCTAAATTGGTCATGACAAAGGTTTTCAGCAAAAAAACACAAGGGGGAAAACAAACTACATGAAATAAAGGAATGGACAGCATGTGTTGTAAAAGGATACGAACACTGACGGCTTCTGCGTCTGTGCTCAAGAGCCTCTTCACCTCCTTTTCCACATCAGGAGACTCGATGTACTGCAAGATAAATCAGGTTAGAATTGAGCCCCAAGGAAAAGGTTTTCGCTGTATGCATGCATCCAAACGCACACATAGCACTAACAGTAGATGCTGGCTGTGCGCCAGAGAACACATTAGCGATTAAAAAAGGGAGCCAAGTCAATAGCAAGCTGCAACTTAAAGGAGATTTATGTACAAGTCAGAGAAGAGCCTTGCACTAACTCGCTTGCTGTCACTTCAATCAGTGCAACAGTCAAATTGCTTTTCTGCATACCTTGGTGGCAAATGAAGATGGAGGTGCTTTATTTATATGTAAATCTTAGCTTTACCATCAACCCATTTCTCTTTTCCTGCAAGAGAAAAAAAATTCTATCTAGGGCTGAGAAGGGTTGTATAATCCTTAGAAATGCAGAAGAATGGGGGAAATGCTCGAGGAAAACTAAACAGTTACCTTCTTCCTTGCTGTCTTTCTAAACCGCCTCTTTCTTGTATTCTTCAGTGGAAGAGTAACTGAAGACAGACAGATGTGATTTGATATTAAATTATTTTCAATCTCTCAATTACTCACAGACTGTCTCAACATGCACGCCATACCAATTACCCGCAGGAGAGGTACTTACTGCCATGGTTCCAGACAAACTTCTTGTCTTTGTCCTTGTCTTTCTTTTTGCTTTTGGAGTCTGTAGTGCCAGTGGGCTCCTCTAGAGGGGGGTAGAGGTCTCCATCCAGAGTGCATACAAGCATCTTTAACAGGAGGACAGAGGAATTGATAGTGATTTGGCCAAGAGGACATACTGAAGCTCATCAAGTTAATGTCTACACATCCCTTCACATTATGCAATAAATTGTCTAAGATTGCAAAGAGGCACTTTAGTCCAAGGCAACTTGGAATTTCTTCAATTAAGACTCTTTTTCCGATGGGGGTGAAACTTCTATTGATGGCCTTTGAACATCTTTCAAACTGCCCGTTTTTTTCTGTTGAGGTAAAAGTTTGGGAAAACGTACCTGACAGATATCAGCGGTCTTGTAGAGCGTCTTTTTGTCAACAGTTTTTAGCGATTCCAGGATGCAGGGTAAATCCACTAATTTACAAGCTAAAGGGACACGGTCCACACGTACAATCCCATGCCGACCATCAGCTAGGAGTATGGTTAAAAGAAACATAAGCAATATTTGTGCAATGAAAACAGATTAAATATACTGAATTATAAATGACAACAAGTCACCATAAATTGAAAAAAGAAGTGAATTCTAACTCTGGTTATAATGTAAATTACAGATATATAAAAGCCTTCTGAAATGCAACATGCTTACATAAAAAGAAAGCTCTTCTTTTCTAAATGTCTAAAATCTAACTTTACATTTCTGTGCACTTACCATGCAACTCTATAGTAAGTCTGTCTTTCATGTTCATGCTGCTAGACTGGGCAATCCGTCTCACTGTAGAGGCATATTCCTATAAGACAATCCATCATACAGAATTAAATACATTTGTGATATTTACCTATTTAAATTAGGGATGAGCAAAACTAATAATTTTCATAAGGGACTATATTGATTGGATAAAAAAAAGAAATGTAGTTTCCTGTGTTTTATTTAAATATGATTAAACAAAAACAGAAATGATAAAGGGCATGAGGATTTGATTCTATTTACAGTACTGAATTCATGATTCTATACACAGAATGTATTATTATTATTACTTTCAGGACATATGCAAAACAGTTCCTTTCCTTTAAATGCAAAATGTAACGAAGTACTGTTCATTGTATGATGATCCATCAGGGATGGAGTGGGACAAAAAAAATCAGCCCAGCAGAGGGCAATGGTGACACCAGAATATAAATATTAATAATTCTGCCCAACTGAAAAATACATAATTATGTTAGATACATATGCTTGAACACTGTCACTTATTACATACATTTTAAGTATTATAAATTAATATTGTAGGCTTTAAAATAGTATCGTCACTGATGTTTTTAAACAATTCTTTTAACAAATGTGTGTATGTTCATCCAGTTAAAAATGCTTATCATTAGGGCTGGGCGATATGGCCAAAATTGTTATCACGATAATCTTTTTCATATTGTTCGATATTTATTGCACTTTCTTTTTTATTTCAAAGTTGATGGAAGAAAAAATTCATTCTAAACAGTCAAAATAGTCTCTACAAAACTGCACAGGGGGTCCAGAGACGGCCAAAGCAGTGGGGCCTGCGGGATCTTTTACCAAAATATACAAATATTTTATAGTTTATCAATTGTAAATGAATGTTAAAAGATCATCTGTTTGTTCTGAAGTATAGTGACAGCAGTCCAGTATTTGTTGGAATATTTTTACATTAAAATGAAATATTTTTTATATTTCTTTAGATTCAGATACCAAAGTATGGGGCATAGAAGCCCTTGTGACTGTGGAATGATGCTGAATGTGGGGTCAGGGGTGTCCCGAGAGAAAATTTTGAAAACGTTTTTTAAAAATTGTAAAAAACATTTCTATCTTTTCATTAAAGTGAGAGACAAGTCTGCCAACTAGTAATTTTAGTCTTTCCTTATCCATTACAGACATCCAATTAATTTTCACAAAATTAGAACAGAAATCGATTTGTTTATTATTAAAGGCTCATAGCATGCCGATTAATAAAGATACATTTAGAAGGGAAAAACGTTTTGGTCTAAAAGGTGCTTCGAAACCAAGTTAACTCATGCGGCGCTTCATGTCTACATACATGCAGGGAAAAGAGGCAAGGACAGGGCAGAAATGATGCATGTTTGTTGCTAGAGAACAATATTCAAGATTACAGCGCAGAAAGATCAGAGCTGTTGTCCACATCACTGTTGTTCTGTCGCACTCTTCACTAGAGACGATGAGAGGGCGCAACCGTTGTCATGAAGTCTTGCGGTGCGGATGGAATCAACCCGTGTCTGACATAACCTAATCATTAGCAAGGCAGCTAGCATTAGCAAGTTCATCCAGTCTGACCCTACATTACCACTGGCGCATTGTGAGCGTTTTCAATTAATTCCTATGAAAGCCGAGTGTCATGCTCGCAAGGTGGATGGTAAGGAATGTATACATGAAATGCATTGTTGATGTGTTACTTTGATGGCTGAAACAGCAGCAGTGCATAAATAGACAAAACTTCACGCATTAAAAAGATGAAACTTCTAGCAGTTTTTCTGTGGTGACAATCAGAGGCGTCATGACCGTTCAAAGTAAGGGGGCACATGTCACATCAGATTTTTGAGCCAAGAGGATTTTAAATGGATTATTTGAACTTCCAAAAACATATTTTTACCTTTGATAATTAAATTGAATGATTATTGCATGTATAAAAGAATGTTTATGTGGCAGAAATCTTTATTCACATTCTAAATGTAGTTTATTTGTCAGTCCAATTGAGTCACATGTTCTGCAAAAGTCGACGTCCCGTGGCTGCCTTGAGTCGTGCTCACAGGGAAGGTCGAGCACATATGGGAAAGCACGATGTCAGGCTAAATAATAAAATCAACTTACGTGCAGTTAAACTTTCCTAACTGTGTCTGTCTCAGTGGAACAGTAAATATTTTTTTTCATAGTATAATATAGATAGTCAATATCTTTGTTTGATCGGTCGCTGTTGATTTCCTTTGGTGCTAAAATGCATTTGACTGGTTTGCAGCTTAACACTATTTTCTTCATGTTTATAGAAAGCAGCAGTGCCTCTCCTTTCCAGTCTTAATAAAAACTGTAAGTAATGAAAGGCGGTTTTACATGTTTCCTCTGTAGCAGTAGATTTTGTATCTGTCGGGCGGCTGAAAGGCTCGAGATGACCCAAGCTGTTTACCTTCTCTTTCTGCTGAAAACCGTAAAGAATCAAATAGTGACGGCAACTGCGATAACTGCCATGATGAAGAGACAGTATTCTCTGTTTTCAGAAGACGAAAGACAAACAGATATGTTTTGCTTGGTGACATTTCCACAGTATTCATCCAATCACTTTTATTGTAAACGGTGCAGCGACTCTCTCGTCTATGAGTTCTTCTCTTTTATAAAATTGTATATCCTCATTCTTTGCATAATTTCTTTGTGAATTTTCTCAGAAAAATCAAGAATATTTGTATTATTTTCTGAGAGTATTTTTTGGTGGAACATTGTTATTGTCTTTTTGATTCTCTCATGAATACATTTTTTTTTTCTCTATGTGGATTATAAAAAGCTGGCATTTAAAATACAATTATTTTAATGTGGTGAGGCCAATGTTTAAAATGTGATGCTCTGTTCAGTTCTTTACTTTAAATGCATCAACAGATTATTTTTTATAGCCTACATACGAGCCATTTATTTTTTATCATAGTATTTTGAAATTTTGTATGAATATGTATGAATTATGAATTTTACACATTATGTAATGAAGGCACAAACAGAAAAGAGGTATTGATAAAACATGCTAAGGGTGAAAAACACCTCTTCACCAAGCAAAGCAGCACAACAATATTTTACTATCTGACTTTTTTAATTTAGAGTGCTTTTAAGTGTCAACCAATCCCCCCAGCCATGACACCTATTTCAAATCTAATGAGTTTGCATGGATGATTTAAAGACAAATAATACAAACCATTTTATTTGGTTAATTTTCTTTTAGTAAGTTCATTTAGTTATATTTATTATCTATAACTTACACTGAACATGGAAAACTATTTCCAATCACTTCATTCAGGGGAAAGCTAAATTTTCACCTTCTTTCAAGATTCAGCTCACTCTCTATTGAGCGGAGACATATTTTGCACTGCCTCTTTATGTCGTGTATGGAAAATATGTGCGCAAAAGAAGTTGCAAGAGCAAATGAAAGTGATGTAAATCTGTCTGAAGATGTAAAAATGCAATCGAATGCAACCGATACAATTACCGATTAAAGTGTTTTAAGCCATTTCCTGTGATTTATTCTGCTTGTTGCAGCAATATGAACTTTGCATAAATGGCAGTGGTGGGTTTGGTTTGGTTGACCCTGGTGCCCCCTCAAACAAATTAACTGCATGACGCCCCTGCTGACTATAATCCACTTTTAAGCACAGCAAGCGGTAAACATGCAAAAACACTCCAAGAAGTTGCACCTCCCTGCTAATTTGAGAATTGCGTATTCCATTAAAACTTCCAAAAAAAATACTAATGTTAGTAGTCAAGCACTGTGGCACATCCCAAATTTTAATGATCCAAAATAAAGGACAAGAGTTGGCTTTTTTGTTTTGTTAGATTGTCAACTGTGATGACAAAACATATTACAACAACAACAAACATTACCAACCTAAATGACACTTAATGAAATGTAATAGGTATTTTCAGTTCTGAATATACTGTTCATACATTCATATTTTGCAATGTGTCTCACGATATTCTGCGTGTGCTGCAAATGCATTGATAATGCCGTGCTGTCTATTTACACAATTTAACTATGCATATATAGCACTAGGATCTTTTTGAGGAAAACCATTTTGCTCGCCATGTAGTTTGGGCTTGATCTGAATTTTGCCTATCAATACATCTGCAACATTCTGTCACTTTATGCTGTATCCTCTAAGTCTGCAACTCAGTAGTTTGTACTGTACCTGGTTATTTATTGCTAAATAGTGCATATATTATATGATATTATAAGCATAAAATCACGATTACACATCCATACAGGCAAAATTACTCTTGAATCGAATAACACGTAAAAATGATCAATCATTCCAGTGGATTCTTGTAGAAGTGTTGTGAAAGTGTTCTGTAGTATGCATATTGTTCAATAACAATATAGATTGACTTTCACCACAATATGTGTAAGGATGAAGACACAAACTGACCTGAGGAAGCCGCAGAACAAACTGACTCTCCAGCTCATGAGGAGCATCTTCTTTGTTTTTGGAGCCAACCTTTCCCACTGAAACAGAAAAAAAACAGGACCATTTAGTTTTCACATTATGAAATATTGCACACTAGGCTCACAGAAGCATAATGGAAATGGAAAAGGTGATGCCTTTAGAAAACAAACTGTAGCTGAACCATGGTCCAGCGATGGTAAAAATATCATATAACTTTGATTCCAACTTACGACGTACTGAATAATTACCATGTGCGTGTAAAATGTACTCCAAGGTATCATGCACCATGATAAATGTCCATGAAACCATTGTTATAACATGGACCAACTTTTCTGCATACTGGTAATGAAGGAAATAAATCATTGGAAACGTGAATGTGTAGACTAGGCGATATTACCTTTCGTTTTGGAGGTCATCTTTGGCTCTTAATTCTGATTGGAAATGGTAAAATGGAAATATTATAATGTTTTAATTATAGTGACAAAGGAGGGCGAAACACACTGAGAAGACTTTAAGACAGCAATTTTAACAATCATTAAAAATAAGGGTTCAGCAGAAAGTAGTAAATAGAAAAGTATTATAGACCAGTGATACATTATTAAAGTATATTAGAATACACGTATTCAAAAGTGTTTATAAAATACTCACCACAGAAAAGCGAACAGGCTAAAAATAGAAATGATTGCCAGCTCACCTATCATTCGTATCAAAAAAATAACCTAGAGCATAAAATGACGTTGTAATACGTCAAATATTCTTATGATTATTACAAGTAAAAACAAAGAGGACGTAAATGGGAGAACACGAATGTAGCTTCTCGGTGAATTCTTCTTCTAGTGATATTTTATGGCGGTTGGCAAACCAACGTAAAAAGTGCATTTCCGCCACCTACTGGACTGAAGTGTGGCGCGTGACAAAAATAAATTAATTACTAATAAAAATAATGATGCATACATCCTATTGATCAATCCTGTCTACTTCAAATAATTAAATAATTAATAGTAAATTCTTGATTGCTTTGGGCCACACTTAACAGAATCTGGAGTGAAATATCTTAGCGCATGGATTTGCTGAAATCTATCTCTTTCATATTCAGCACAGTTTAGGGTTATATGTTCTACTGTTTTGGTATGTTCACATTTCTCACAGTTACTGGTCTCATAGTTCCCTATTATGTGCAGACTCTGATTTAATCAGTGTCCATTCTCTATTGGGTATATGCAGACCCCAATCTTACTTGTACAGTTCTACCAAACAAGAAGCTCATGGTCCAGTTGTACATTCTCCCTTTGATTCACAATCTATCTATCTAGTTTCATTAAGAGCCCCTCCTTCTACAACACATTATATGCTTTTTTTTTTCACAAAAACACTCCCACTAATACTTCTCTATTGACTTGAGTCTTTCTTATTTCCAGGGTTGCCAACTCTCACGCATCTGGCGTGACACTCACGCATTCAGCCTCAATCTCACGGTGAGGCTGAATGCGTGAGTGTCACGCCAGATGCGTGAGAGTTGGCAACCCTGTATTTCAGCTTCCAAACAGAGAGCAGAATCCATTGTATTTCGCCCATTCCGGAAGCCACTCTGGTATGGGAAGAAATGCCTCTTGTTCTCAATTAAATAAACCAATCTAAACATGACCATGCATTCCATAAGCTTGCATAAATTAGACTCCAATGCTATGGGCCTGTAGTTAATAAGCTGCGAATGATCTTTTCCTGGCTTTGCAATTGGCACAATGACCCCATGCTTCCAGGCAGATGGTAAATTCCCTGTTTCCAATACCTTAATAAAAGGCTCAGAATAGTACTCAATTATACATCATTTCAATGTTTGATCATTTCATTACATATATCATCTTTACCAGGATAAGTTTGTTTAACCCCAGCAAGTGCTCTCTTCATTTCATACAAGGTAAACTCTGAATCTAATGTACACCCTGATGGTTCTTTTTTCCAGTATCTGTTGGTTCTTCCTCAAATTCTGATCACAATACTTCATTTAATCTGAAATGGTTGCATTACTGTGCACAAATGTTTCCGCTAAAACCTCTGCTTTGTCACTGATTGTCACTTTGCAAATTTATCCATATTTTTTAGAACAGGTATACTACTATCTCTATTTCTCTGAATCCCTCCCATCTTCCTAATCATACCCCACACTTTGTTAATTTCAATATCTTCACCAATATTTTAACAAAATTCCATCTCTTTCCCCATTTTGCCAACCAGATAACTCTCCTCACTATGGCCTGAGCTCTCTTATAATTAAATCTCTTAGATCTCTTAATTAAATCATTATAAGAGAAAGATCTTCTTACCTTCCTGAGTGTTTTATTTCTTTTTAGGACTGCTTCACTACACTCTTCATTCCACCATGGAACTGCTTTCCTCCTGCTTACCACTTTCTTTTTACCATTATTTCTTCAGCTGTACTCTAAACAACTTCACTTAATTTATTATTAAACTCTACTTCCTCTTTGGAGTCTCTCATTCCAACTATTATCTTTTGACACAGCTATTTATATTTATCCCACTTGACTGATTTGAACTTCCACCTCTGAATTCTCCCCACCACTGCTTTCGATATATCCACACCAATTTTACAGCAGGTAGGAAAATGATCACTTCCAATTGTGCTGTGACTCATTACATTCCAGGCCCATTTTCCTGTGAAACTTTCAGAAACAAGCGTTAACTCTAATGCAAACTGTCCCTGTGAAGCATGTACTCTTGTTTCCCTTCCATCGTTGATGTACACAAACACTCTCAAGTCAAGCATTTCTTCTACTACCAACCCAGTATGATCAGTGTTTATACTCCCACATACAGGTGAAACTCGAAAAATTAGGATATCGTGCAAAAGTTCATTAATTTCAGTAATTCAACTTAAAAGGTGAAACTAATATATTATATAGACTCATTACAAGCAAAGTAAGATATTTCAAGCCTTTATTTAATATAATTTTGATGATTATGGCTTACAGCTTATGAAAACCCCAAATTCAGAATCTCAGAAAATTAGAATATTGTGAAAAGGTTCAGTATTGTAGGCTCAAAGTGTCACACTCTAATCAGCTAAACACCTGCAAAGGGTTCCTGAGCCTTTAAATGGTCTCTCAGTCTGGTTCAGTTGAATTCACAGTCATGGGGAAGACTGCTGACCTGACAGTTGTGCAGAAAACCATCATTGACACCCTCCACAAGGAGGGAAAGCCTCAAAAGGTAATTGCAAAAGAAGTTGGATGTTCTCAAAGTGCTGTATCAAAGCACATTAATAGAAAGTTAAGTGGAAGGGAAAAGTGTGGAAGAAAAAGGTGCACAAGCATCAGGGATGACCGTAGCCTGGAGAGGATTGTCAAGAAAAGGCCATTCAAATGTGTGGGGGAGCTTCACAAGGAGTGGACTGAGGCTTCAAATGTCGTATTCCTCTTGTCAAGCCGCTCCTGAACAACAAACAACGTCAGAAGCGTCTTACCTGGGCTAAAGAAAAAAAGAACTGGTCTGTTGCTCAGTGGTCCAAAGTCCTCTTTTCTGATGAGAGCAAATTTTGCATCTCATTTGGAAACCAAGGTCCCAGAGTCTGGAGGAAGAATGGAGAGGCACACAATCCAAGATGCTTGAAGTCCAGTGTGAAGTTTCCACAGTCTGTGTTGGTTTGGGGAGCCATGTCATCGGCTGGTGTTGGTCCACTGTGCTTTATTAAGTCCAGAGTCAACGCATGGAGATGCTGACTTCATTTTCCAGCAGGACTTGGCACCTGCCCACACTGCCAAAAGTACCAAAACCTGGTTCAGTGACCATGGTATTACTGTGCTTGATTGGCCAGCAAACTCACCTGACCTGAACCCCATAGAGAATCTATGGGGCATTGCCAAGAGAAAGATGAGAGACATGAGACCAAACAATGCAGAAGAGCTGAAGGCCGCTATTGAAGCATCTTGGTCTTCCATAACACCTCAGCAGTGCCACAGGCTGATAGCATCCATGCCACGCCGCATTGAGGCAGTAATTAATGCAAAAGGGGCCCAAACCAAGTACTGAGTACATATGCATGATTATACTTTTAAGAGGGCCGACATTTCTGTATTTAAAATCCTTTTTTTTTATTGATTTCATGTAATATTCTAATTTTCTGAGATTCTGAATTTGGGGTTTTCATAAGCTGTAAGCCATAATCATCAAAATTATATCAAATAAAGGCTTGAAATATCTTACTTTGCTTGTAATGAGTCTATATAATATATTAGTTTCACCTTTAAGTTGAATTACTGAAATTAATGAACTTTTGCACGATATTCTAATTTTTCGAGTTTCACCTGTAAAGTACTGTGTGCATTAAAATCACCACACATTTACAGTTACCATTCCTTCCAATATTTTCCAGTGTATCCCTACTTAACCTGGCACATGGATTATAGTAGTTAATTATTTAAATACTTTGCGAACCTTCCCATATTTCCACCACCACTGCCTCTTATTCCACATTCACATCCGTATCAATACCTTGTTTAATAAACGTTGCTACCCCACCAACATTTCCTCTTTTTCCTATCTCTAAGTATAGTAATATATCCCTGTAATAAAACAATAAAATAATTGTGGTTTACACATACTACGTCGGGACTATTTTCTTGGCTAGAAATTAATTTCTTAAATTCTTGTCCATTTGCAACTAAACTTCTTGCATTCCACTGCAGGATTGTTGGCACGATTATGCACCACCACGTGTTGACTGAGTGTTTACTGTTTACACGTTAAGCTTCTCATTTATCATATCCACAGTGACTCTATCTCCAAGTACTTTTCAGCCGCTCTAATTATTATGATAATTATGATCTTTCTTTCACCACTTCTGCCAGAAATGTTACAAATGCGGGGAATTGTTGCGCGGAGTCCCAGAGCACGTCTGCGCTTTACTGTCACCTGCTGTTGAGAAGAAGCAAGTACACATCTGAAAAAGCGCAAAAACTACGAACATGCAAGCAAAAGTCTGAACCTATAGTCTACATACAGCAATCTAAACATTACAGTTTACTATTGACATTACTTTAGATAAGCACGTGATAAACACGAACCTATATCCAATAATCACTATGTAATGTAACTTCCCATATGGTCTAGCGGTTAGGATTCCTGGTTTTCACCCAGGCGGCCCGGGTTCGACTCCCGGTATGGGAAAGAAATCTTTTAAACTAACAGTGGTAAATTAATCTGTTAATAAGCAATCCCCTGCACGCAGTAGTGACGTTACTCTGCTTATATTAATATATAATTTACCGTCTATAAATGTAAATTATTGAAATCTTAGATTACATTAAATAAACAAAAAAGTATTAAATAACTGTGAAAGGAGTTCTGTGTATTCACTACTTTGTATTGTCTTATATGGTTTTGACATTTACATTTATATTTCACGTAGGTCCTAAACATATTAATGATGAAGCCAGTAGCATTTACTGGGTCAAGTGTAGCCTGTAGGCTTTCCTCCATGGAAATATTGAAAAATAAAAGGAGAAAAAAAAATTGAGGTGTACCCAAGGTTTTCAAATTAGTTTTTATTTTAATATATTTTTCAGATTTGCAATACATTTCAGTTTATATATATATATAGATTTTGAGTCAACAGTACACTTATCCGAGGACCGCAGCTCTTGAGTCAACAGTACACTTATCCGAGGACCGCAGCTCTTGAGTCAACAGTACACTGATCCGAGAACAGCAGCTCTTGAGTCAACAGTACACTTATCCGAGGACAGCAGATTTTGAGTCAACAGTACACTGATCCGAGGACAGCAGCTCTTGAGTCAACAGTACACTGATCCGAGGACAGCAGATTTTGAGTCAACAGTACACTGATCCGAGAACAGCAGCTCTTGAGTCAACAGTACACTGATCCGAGGACAGCAGATTTTGAGTCAACAGTACACTGATCCGAGGACAGCAGCTCTTGAGTCAACAGTACACTGATCCGAGGACAGCAGATTTTGAGTCAACAGTACACTGATCCGAGAACAGCAGCTCTTGAGTCAACAGTACACTGATCCGAGGACAGCAGATTTTGAGTCAACAGTACACTGATCCTAGGACAGCAGCTCTTGAGTCAACAGTACACTGATCCGAGGACAGCAGATTTTGAGTCAACAGTACACTGATCCGAGGACAGCAGCTCTTGAGTCAACAGTACACTGATCCGAGGACAGCAGATTTTGAGTCAACAGTACACTGATCCGAGAACAGCAGCTCTTGAGTCAACAGTACACTGATCCGACGACAGCAGCTCTTGAGTCAACAGTACACTGATTCGAGGACAGCAGCTCAAAGAGTAAACAGTACACTGATCCGAGGACTGCAGCTCTTGAGTCAACAGTACACCGATCCAGGACACCAGTTCTCGAGTCAACAGTACACTGATCCGAGGACAGCAGTTCTTGAGTCAACAGTACATTGAGTCGATCACAGCAGTTCTCAATTCAACAGTACACTGATCCGAGGACACCAATTCTCGAGTCAACAGTACACTGATCCGAGGACACAAGTTCTCAAGTCAAAAGTACACTGATCCGAGGACTGCAGCTCTTGAGTCAACAGTACACTGATCCGAGGACACCAGTTCTCGAGTCAACAGTACACTGATCCGAGTATAGGAGCAGCTCTCGCATCAGCAGTACATTGAGTCAATCACAGCAGATTGTGAATCACCAGTACGCTACACTGAACTGAGAATCACCTCTTTCGGGCATAATATTGAGAACTGCTGATCAGAGAGCAGCTAAGGCGCATGTGTGAGCGGAGGACTTGAATGAGGGGGTTTCAGTCCGGAGGTGTAAACAAATTTTACTATTGAGTATTGTGCATGCAGATTATATCTGAAATTGTGTGGATCATGGATTAAGACTAGTTTAATCTCTTTTTATTCTTTAAATGTGTAGAACATCCACGTTTGTATATTAGTGTTTGTATTGGGTGCTTTAGGTGCAAAAAATATATGTAGGTGTATTTGAACGTACACTTGTATTTTAAGATCACTAAATGAAACACTGATGTGTTTATTTCATTAAGTTAACTTAATTAAATAAAATGTTATAATCAGCAATATGCCCTTACATATGGCTTTACTGAATGAGTGTATTCTACGACGCTGGCGTATTATTTAAAGTGAAGTCATTTCGTGATGACGTAAATTAACTGGTGAATGTTTTTTTTTTTTTTTAACAGTTCATTGAAATTAACCGTCTGAAAGAATGAACCGGTTCGCGGAAAAGACTCGGAAGTTAGCCTCATGTGCCTAGTTCAGTTAGTTTTTCAATAATTGTTGTTAGTTTCGTTTAGTTTTACTTTTTTCATTTACTTTCTTATTTCTGGTTACGAAAATGTTTTGTTTTTTATCAATAGTTTTCGTCTCAGTTTCACTTTACGAAAATTACCCTGGGAAACATAAGTCATGAAATGATGTAGAAAGAAGTAAATCCCCTCACCACAAACAACACGATTTCCCTTGAATTCCCCAAATTGGCTTGTTCCGATAATGGGCGGGGCAGTCGATGTCATTAAGGGGTCCTCTAAATTTATTATACATTAGTAAATGACGCTTAGTGTCATTAAGGGGTCGTCTCAATTTATTAGACGTCACAAATGAACGCTCACTCACCTGCGAGATAAGGAATCAATATCGCTTTATAACAGCATAGCGGACAAATTGACTGTCATTGTGTGGCCCGATTCCGAATAAATGTTTTATCAGATAACGTGTGTTATGAAGCGGTGGAGTAAACGTCTTTTGATTGGTCAACGGCAGGATTGTATCCACAACCCTGAAAGACGCGACGCGAGCTGCCAATAGAGACAGCACGTTCTTGGGAGCGTTCGTCGCGTCGCTCTGTAGCAGTGTAGATGAGGTTTAAAGCCGAACGCTCGACCAATCGCATTCGAGGGAAAATGTGAGCGCAAGGAATTCCCCACGCAGTGAAAACAGTGTAACCTTATGTTAGGCAAGAGAAACTGACGAAGCTTACTTTGAGCTAGGAACAATGAATTTTCACAACATTCCTTTCTTTCGCTTAAGAGAATTAAGTCATTTAAATTTAAAGAAGAGCCCCTAAACTGAAGCGGACAGGAGGACTCGAATGATAACAGTTTGTTAAGGAATTGTTTCATCTGTATCCATCACTTAGCCCATGTTAAACCTAAACTTTCTATCTGTAAAGTATGGCACATTAGGATAAAAAGGTAAGTGTTTGTAAAGTGTACTAGCATGCTGTAGTGTATTGTGCTTCCTTGCTGTCCTTGCAAATGCTTACGCACTTCTAAAATAGATGTTTTTTTTAAAAGGTTTGATGGGATTCAAACTACCCAGAATGACTTTTACAAATGAAACATGCATGCAGTGTATCACACATATCCTTTCTATTCTTTCCTTTTATAAGAATGGGAGTTACACTGAGCCATTTGTATTTGCTGACATTCCACTAAAGCAACCTGATTAAAACATATGACTGTTGTCTTCATACTAATCCCATATGGCTGGGTTTCTAAACTGAATAGCCCCCAGGATATCTTGACCCACTGCTCTGTTGTGTCCCACACCCAATAATGTGCACTGAGTTGTTCCAGCATGATTGAGGGCATGTGACCAGAATGACTTGTTCAGTGTGAGAATCCCTTGTCTCAGGCTGACATTGCTGGTCAAGACACAGTTAAAAGGCTTCACATGAGTGTGAACAATCAGTTATCCAGTCCTCGTGCTGAAGCTTGTGGTACATCAGTGTATCAAAGTTATTGTTTTTTTTTTTATCTCAGCCCGAACACTCATTAGTTAGGCTATGGATGTTTATATTTAAAACTGGGTCATCTTTGCATCATTATTACCTCTTTAGACACTATGCTATTGAGTGTCAAATCCAACTGCTGTTTAATGTAAAGTAGTACATAGTGATGTAGTCTTTTTCTTAAAGGGACAGTTCACCCAAAAATTAAAATAATCTCTTGATATACTCACCCTCATGCCACCATCCCAGATGTGTATGACTTTCTTCTGCTGACCACAAAGGGAGATTTTTTTGAAGAATATCTCAGCTCTGTAGGTCTATACATGCAAGTGAGTGGTGACCAAAACATTTAAGGCCCAAAAAGCACATAAATGCAACATAAAAGTAATCCATACGACACAAGTGGTTAAATCCATACCTTCAGAAGCGATATAATGGTGTGGGTGAGAAACAGATAAATATTTAAGTACATTTTTTACTCTAAATCTCCACTTTCACATTCACTTCTTTTGTTTTTTGGCGATTAGCTTTCTTCGTGCATATCGTCACCTACTGGGCAGGGAGGAAAATTTACAGTAAAAAAGTAAAGCCTTTAATTTGCTTTACTTTTTTTGTGGCTTGATGTCTCTTTGTCTAACTGTCTTTTTTGTCTAACTAAATTGTTGGGGATTAAATGTCTACTTTGAGACAAGCAAATTGAAGTATCTCTTTTGGCTGTAGCGTTCTCAGCATTGTGGCCATTGGGAGGTGCTGGGTTGGGGAGTGTGTTATTAGTCAGCTCTGTTCATGCAGAAATGTTATCTGCTAGCTCTTATACCCCCTCCCATCATAACAGCCCCTCCCCACCCCTTGCACACCCCAGAGGCCTTTAGATAGCTGGAAATTCCAGTCCTCTGAAACTAATTATCCACAATGAGAGGCTGTAAATAGTACCTTAGTTGGTAGCATTCTGAGCCTTTTCTTTCAGAAATAATGTCCTTGGACTCCTCCATTTTCTCCTTATGACACTATGTGTCTCGTAACACGTGCTGAATGACCCTTTTTGAGCTGGATTGGAACAAAGGGGCTCTCAGATGAGGCACATGGCTGAGATGTCTGTCTAGGGAACATCCCATCCACTCGCCCTTGAATACGTGGCCATGACGATACCAAGTGCCCACTTTGGAATATGCATCCATGATGTCACCATGGAGCAAGCAAAAAAGTCAAGGAAAGATATTGGCTCAGTCTACTCTTGGTAAGCTCTGACTCACATGAGTTGGGACTTAATGGGCTGGATATTGATTTGTCTCCACATTTGAAGACATCAGTCTTTATAAACTCTATATCCAGGAATCGCATATCCAGGGCATCATCAGCTGAGAGCTTGCTGCAACATGAGCCATCTCCTTGCAGACAGATCACAGGCATCAGCAAAGATATCTGGAGTGTGTTGGAGAAATATGACGCATTCTTTTTCTGTGTCTAATACCATTCATTGTCATGCAGCATCGTGCAAAATATCGCACTGAGTAATTGTATATTGAATTAGTCTTCAAAGCCTCTACATAAATCCTGTTAATATCACTTTCAGCTCTAGAACACTGACGAGCACAAACCAGATGCTACATCTCTGTGTCATACAGTGGGTGGGCCAAATTGAGTCCATAAGTTTACTTTCCACAAGGTGGGGGTGTTCATAACAAGCATGTGGTGCATAATATCGATACTGTACAAAACAGAATGTGTTCATACTAGTCATTTGTTTCTACGCTTAGTAATAGTACAAATTTAAATAATTATGTGAATACCCCCAATATGGTGCTTTCATTCACTCTCATAGTGATTTTAATTGAATTATTGAAGTTTCAATAATGCAATGTTTTTAAAAAGGAACCAAAACCACTACAGTGTAAACCCTAATGTTGCCATTACTGGAAAAAAATCAAGTTGTCTTAATTACACAACCATTTTTCAGATGTCAAATACTGGGTTTCCTGAACTTATTTTTCTTAAAAATCAGATTTGAAGTGTTAGTAACACAAACTATTGAGTATAAAAATTGAGGCTATAGGGAATACCCACAATGCCTTCTGCTTGAATTATTGAATTATGTTTCCTTGGTCAAAGAGCTCTTTTGTAGTACTATTTATGTTGTTTTGTTGCACATAGTTGTTTCGTGTGATTCACCATTAGGGTGATCTGTGTCCCCTTTGGTCAAGTTGGACCCCATTAACACCATTAGAGAACACCTCTTAGAGAAATCATTTTTATGTATTGATACTAGAAACCGATATCATTTAACTTTTATAAGCTGTGTTATTGTATGACCTAAATTTGAGGTCATTAAATTTAAATAATGGGGATTTATAGTAACAAAGGACTTAAATATTGATCTGTTTCTCACCTACACCTATCATATCACATAAGATATGGATTTAACCATTGGAGTCTTATGGATTACTTTTACGCTGCCTTTATGTGCTTTTTGGAGATTCAAGTTCTGGCCATTCACAATTCACTTGCATTGCGAGGACCTATAGAGCTGAGATATATTTTTTTAATCTTTATTTGTGTTCTGCAGAAGAAAGTCATACACATCTGGAATGACATGAGTAATTGATGAGAACATTTTCATTTTTGGGTGAACTATTTAATTTATTAAATATGAACACCAAAGTTAAGTGAACCTACGTTTTGGAGACACCATTTCTCAATTCAATTGAGGGAATTTAATTTACTCAGTCAATTAAGTAGTGTCAACTTATTAGGGATTTCAGTGTATTGTGTGCACTTCGTTCTTCTGTTTAAGGGAGAATGTACATGTTGCCACAATATTGTGTTACTTAATTTCTGCATATTGGAAGTAAGGGACCTTCCACACGGTTCACTGTGTGATACGATAAAAAAATACATTTGAGAAATTCC
Organism: Xyrauchen texanus; assembly: GCF_025860055.1. Classification (NCBI taxonomy): domain Eukaryota; kingdom Metazoa; phylum Chordata; class Actinopteri; order Cypriniformes; family Catostomidae; genus Xyrauchen; species Xyrauchen texanus. The sequence continues at coordinate 25,339,057 of NC_068298.1, read as the reverse complement.
AGCCATTCCACCTAATACATGTTGCTAGGATACGTCAAGCTACAGTACTTCGATTTAAAACCTGTTCCTGATACATTTCCTAACAATTATCCAACAATTACATTCTAATATAGAAAGTAATCTTGGACATCTGTTTGCCTTTACATTAGATTAATTCATTAGCTTTTTAACCTTGCTGTTCAGATGGCAGTAGACAAATATGTGGGAGTTTCATTAAGCAAGGCATTAAAGGGATACAAGGCCAAACGGATCAGTTTTGACTGCCTTTGTTTTGACTATTTTGTTTTATTTTTTTTGCTTGGCACATCTTGTTGATGGCTGATATGAATGAAGATGTGGGTGGAACGTAGTGGATTTGCTCTCAACTTAAAAAAATCAGAAAATATATTTTGGGAAACCTGTTTGAAAACATTTTATTTTTTGTAATTTTGTTTAGTGATCGCAGAAATTCCACACTTCAGTTTTAAGAACTGAACTTTAAATGCAAACTGAGGCTTTATTGTGCAATGGCTATCTTTCAGTTTTTTGATCGTTCATGTTTTCAGGATCCTGAGTTACTGGAGTAACCAAGCCAATGTTTCAGTAGACATTGAAGTACATTATAACATTATGTTTATTTTAAAAGTCAGTGTGTGGATAGAAGTGTTGTGGGATATTGAGGAAACGTTCTTGAGTGGATTTGAGATTTAGATGGTCCATTAAAGCTGCAGATGTGACTAATTCATGCAGCTGATTTACACTTTGAAGTAAACGCTGTCTAATGTGTAAAGTATCATGGCATATTAAATGAGAGACTGTTAGCACTTCACATCAAACCTTTGAGCGAAAAGCTCAGTAAAACGCTTTGAAACGCATTCAAAATGTTCTCTCATTAGTTAGAATCAAATAGAATCAAAGCAAACAGCATTTTCTATACCTATTTACTTATTTATTTGTTTTTTTTTATCTAAAGGCAATTTCAAAACAATTGGCCGTTCCACCCTCAGGCTTGGATTTAAATTATTTAAATGGATGGAGACATTAGGTATTCATCTAGCATAATGCTTTCCAGTACCTGGGTCCTCAGAGAGAAAACATGCCATTTGACCATTTAAGCTCTGAAACAGCCTCCACAACCATCATTAACTGCTCAGTCTGATATATTTTACAATAATGTAAGTGAAAGGCATTGTGAGCACATTCATAGTCTGAGATAAATGATACGTTTGGGTGAAATGTTTATTTTAAACAAAAGTCAAGTGTCCCAGTTCTTATTGTCCACTGCTCTGGTCAATAATGTCAGTCCACAGATGTGTGACTCAAACTGTCTGGAATTTGGCCTTGCTGTTTGTGTAATGTTTAATTGGTTGAGGCTTGTATACTCTCTGGGAAGAGGTGGCAACTTTCTTGTACAGATCTTAATAACAGAAGTTATTTCCTTTAGATCACATTTTAAACATTGATATAACAGGTGCAAAATATTATAGTCTGTCAGTTAAATAAATAAATGAATGGGTCAGAAATGACCCCAAAGTTTAGAAAGTTTTTTGTATGTAATCTGATATAAGATATTTTTAAGATGATTCTATTCTTGGCCTAGTTAGGCTTATTGTATGAATAGGTAACAGCCTATTTAATTACAATACTGAGAAATAATTAAAATGTATTGATTATATTGAACTATTGGACTTAAAGGCTAACAAAACATTATTTTTATATTCTTTGGAAAAATATGTTGTCGTATTTTAAAAGAAAAAAATATGCAGAAAAAATAAAAAAAAGAAAAAAAAAGAAAAACTATTTGTCAACCTGGTCTTATAGAATGAACGTTACTCTATATAAAGTTTTGCAAACTGACTTGTATGTGCCACTTTCTACATTTTGCTGTAGTTTCCTGGTGAAATGAACACCAGAGGGACTACAATAACAGTGTGGTTTAATCATTGTCACACAAATCACAAGTACAATTGCTTATTTTGATTTTCTAAAAACTTTATTTCACTCTTATTCACCACCTGCTATGTTATGATATCAAAACACTTTAATGCGTGATTTGAAAAATTAAACATTTTAACACTTGTATTACAGACCCACTTACATATACACACTTCAATATCATTAGCTTGCTTGGTAGTTCACCTGATACAGTGATGACTTCGAGCTTGACGACAGAAGCGACACAAAATTATGTGGATGCTTCAGTTAATGTGTGTTTTAATTTTGAATTTGAAACACTATCGGTTAGGTGTTGGGTAAGGATGTCTGTTTTGAAAAATCTAATTGATCTTTTTGGACACTATTGTTTAGGTTTAGAGTACAGTTTTAGGTTAGGGAGGTACGTTTTACTTATTAAAACCTCCATCTAAAAATTAACCTTAAACCTTAAATTAAAACACGTCTGATTACAACCTCAATTAGCTTGATTTTGGCGCTCCCTGCTGGACATTTCACTTGAAAACTGCAGCCAAACATGTAACTAAGCACGTTATTTATGTTTTGCAAAAACTTTGCAATGCTCACGTAAATTTCATGAGACCAGGCTACATCATGTCCCTGAAAATCAACACTGGGATGTGTAAATATGGACCCTTTTCACACTTTGGGGTTTTGGAAAGCCAAAGTAAATGAATGCAGGGTAAACTTCCATAGCGGTGAAGGGAAGACCACAACAAATATAATTTTTGCTTGGCCAATTGCTCCAACATCAAAATAAAAACACCACAATTACATTTCACAACATTTCTAATGCCGAAAAAATAGAGAATTTGATTTATGACCGTAGGAAGAGAGAAGATGGGAAATCTACTGTCTCTCAGCAGCTGTGTTAGAAACCTCACTAGATTTTTTTTTAATTATAATTTACTAATTAGAGGGTAACATAATAAGTGTAATGTTTGAAATTTGCACTAAATAATACAAAAATTGCAATTATAATATGTTCTAGATATACACTGTTAAATAATGTCATCATAGTCTGTGAAAAGTGTCTATTGCCTTTAATAAAAAAAAAAGATTAATGACTGTCAGTAATTTATTGTTAACTGAATAGTCTATTTTATTTCATCAGCTACATGATTGTAGTCACGACTCGGCTCTGCCCTATGCTCTGCTATAGTGGATTACTCGTCTGTCTTTTGCTTTTAAAAAAACTCAAAATTCAAGGTTACAGTGAGGCACTTTCAATGCAAGTGAATGGGGCCAATTTTTGGAGGTTTCAAAAGCAGAAATGCGATGCTAATCATTTGATAAAAGCACTTAATTCTTCTGTGAAAACTCATGTGCTATTTGAGCTGTAAATTTGTTTAAATTTGGCATTTTTACTGTTGTTTAAGGGTTTGTTGACCACATCGTCATGCCATCAAAGCTGTAAAATAGGCTATAACTTTACACAGAAAAATGTAGTAGGTGATTTTATCACACTGTAGTCTTGTGGCTATACTTTTAAAACATTGAGTATTTTAATGTTTATGAATTGACCCCATTCACTTACATTGTAAGTGCCTCAGTTATTACCCAGATATCTGCTCTGGGTGTCAAGTGAAAATAATTAATCAACATTATGCTACAAATGCCGTCGATTAAGCTTAACTTGTATTGAACCAGGAATATTCCTTTATTCTGTTAAACTAGCAATTTTAATCTGCATTGCTGGATGCTTTCAGTGGGAGTGTATATATTTACCTGAGCCACTGGAAGGAATGACACCGTACCTCGTGCAGTGATGGAATTTCCTATGAAATTCTGCTAGTCCCACTGAATGCGCAGTCACTCTTTTCTGTTTGAGATCAGCAATGATGTATATGTTCATAATCCAGTGTGTCTTGTCATTCTTAGTTGAGAGGATTGGTCAATGTTGACCAGATCTAATATTATACACGTTTCTATTTACAAAGGTTTGTAGGTTTATAAAGGTGACCACAGAATCTTGCAGATTTTGGCATTCAATTACTTTGTCTGTGAATTAAGCACATAATGAACTGAACTCTGGTCACCTAGGACTTTTAAAGGGCATGTTCATAGTGAAAATGTTGGTGAGGCTAATAAACCACAAAAACCTTTGGCTTACATGTTTTTGTGGACATTAAAGCATGTTCACCTCCACTTTAAAGGGGTCATGACATGGTTTTTTTTATTGTATTATTATGTTCCCTTAGGTGCAATTATAGTATTAATATATTTTTTTTTAAGAAAAACTTTTAAAATCTAGTGATTTATGACCTTTTCCCACCCTGTTTCTCATCCTCTGATTCAAACAGTCTGTTTTGGGGGCGTTTTCCATTTAAGACTTCAGTGTTAACGCCCACTGTTATGATTGGCTAACGTCAGTGCCTATGTATCAATTATTGACGCCCCCAGCCAGAACAATATGCAAGTAAACTAAGTAAAAACACTGTGATTATTTATAATGAATGAAATTGCGCTTTAAAAAGTAGTTTAAAGTTTAAAATAGATTACTTACAGTTTGCATCGTTGTTGTTCCCAGAATAGTCGGCACGGACTTATCTTTGAGCAACAGTTTTCTGGCAAAGCCAGCATCATATTGAGATTTGTTCTCAAAACAGTCATCCTTAAAATGTACAGAACAAACGCTTAAGTTAACACTGCCGTGACTGGAACGTCCGCAAAAAATAAACTGCATCCATTTTTCCCTGACGCCTGGATCTTTCGGCAGCTTATTCAGAGGTTTTGTTTGACCACAGCCAGGAACAGCACATCTGTGTGGCATCGTAATTTTCCTGTGCACAAGTAGTCTCTGTCAGAGCTCGCTGTCCATCGACTGAACACTTGTGAGGCGCACGGCGATACTGAAATGAGCGTAGTTGTCTTGCGCTTAAATCGTAGTTATCTTGTGCTGGAGGCGGTCATATGCAAACGCTGTTACGTCACTTCTAACCGACACGTCACTTCTAACCATGAATCCAGAACGAGCTGTATTTTGAGCTTGATTAAATAAATGATTCGTTTAGAATGGGGAGGACGTCTTAAAATATTAAACTTGCAGGACGTTTTAATGATACAAAGACCTCTTATATACCAAAAGATCAAGGCAAATTTGGTTTCTCATGTCATGACCCCTTTAACACTATCATTTGTACAAAGCACCAGACAAATGTCATCTTTGCTATTGCAGTCCTGACTTCATGTTTCATCTGTCTGGATTTAATTAGAATGCTCCACTACCCTTTTCTCTTGCCCCTTGGTAGGTCCTTTGAGAGTGACTCTTAACCAGGATGTTACAGAGGGAGGGCTTTCCTTTGTGTTCAGAGACGCTTACAGTCAGCACCTGACCTCAGATTCTCACAAACAACATGACTAGCCCTAAGAAGTGCTTTGTTGATTATCTCCCTTTTTTTTGTGAATCCAACTGTATTTTTTCTCTCTCAGGCAATATGAAGATGCATCACTGGAAATGATTAGACATTTACAAGTTACTTACTTTCCCTTCAAACCAGGTTTTGTGTGAAGATGGAACATGTCAGATGGTTAATATAAACTGAATTTAACCTGGGATGTAGTGTACATTAGCATTCCTCAGAGTACAACAGTAAGACCACATTTATGTTTGTATATCAGCAGTTTATTTGAAGTCCATTCAGAAGAAAAAATAAACATAAGATCCAGTCCTGACATGAGCAAAATCATAGTGTGAATTTGCTTAAAAAAAAGGGGCCTACTTGTGGCTAGAGTGTCTTTAGCTTGGTCTCAGTCTTGCAGCTCTAGTAAAGGCAAGTGGGCTGGTTTTATTTTTAGGCCGTATAGGAAAGGTGTGTCTTTGCACTTTGTCAGCAGAGCCACGTGATCTGGGTCTGGTTGCTATGAGGGCAACTGAATTCTCTCCACACGCACTCTATTCAAAGAGCCTACACAGACAAGGATATTATTTGTTGTAGTTTATTGCCATTATATTAGTTTTTAGTGTAAATAATATTACATCACATAATCCAAATTAATTCATTGTACACCAACGAACCAATGCATTTGTTTGCATATAATTTATAATGACAATCTTAGACTTTGATCTGTCATGGCCAAGACATGATATGAAAATGAATATCTAATATGACAGCTGTAAGACTAACGGAAGTTTGATGTCGCTTGCAGTGTGACTGAGAATACCTTCTTCATCACTTTGACAACAAACAAATGACAAAGCAGCATTGATAACTTAAATGGGTCATGTAACCACCCCCCCCCCCAAAGGTTTTTTTAACCTCTTAATGACGGGTGGGTCAAAAATGACACACTTGAATATTTACATTAATTTATGTTTAATACATGTATAAACTAGGGATGCACCGATAGCACTTTTACTCTTCCGATATCGGAAATCTCAGTATCGGCTGATCCCAGTCCGATACAGTGTTGTTTTTTTGCATAATCAGTTTAAAATATCTTTACATTATTCTGTGGAACTAACTGGGAATACTCTTTAATATGTAAGAAACACAAACCTCTCACATTATATCAATATAAATGTATAGATTATTAAGAAAAACTTTGCTGTTAACTATTATACTGGATAATGTAGCATCAAAATTAAAAGTATCTGGACTTCAGATCTCTTTTTTTTTGTTCAATTTAGTTGTAAGATATCAGCTCATTTTTCATTCACAGTTATTTTTTGGAACTCATTCAAATTAAATATTATTATAATTAATAAACAAATGATATAATAAAAATATATGATAATAGTAATACAAAGTAATATATCTCAATGTCCAGGAAGTCCTGTATGTGTTTGTAGGCAAGTTCACAGTAGTTTAATTAGCTTCCTATTCAAATGCTGGTAAAAAAAAAAAAAAGAAGCACCTCCAGTGCCATTCTGAATGCATATTATAAGTGTACCGAACTTTTGAGCATCTACATCTGAGATGTTGTTTGTGAGTAGTGCTCAAATACTGCTTTGGATCGGTTCGTCGGACCAATACCCAAGCCGTCTAAAAGCTTTAGTATCACAGCTGATACCGATCCAGGTATCGAATCGGTGCATCCCTAGTTTGAACTATGACATTTTTAACTAATATTGACGTCCAATATATCATTTGAAAGATGATGCTTTTTGAAAGACTTTAAAGAGATTTTGACGATCGCAAATTTACAACAATAAGATTTTATTAAACGTGTCAGGAGTGAAAATCAAAACACAGAAAATTTTACTGGAAGTTCTGACCTTTATTGTCAACCAACCAAACACAGATGAACACAATCATCCAAACTTATGCTTTTAATTGCAAGAGTCCAATAAATAATAGTGATTCTAGTCCAAAAATGTATAAATATGAAGAAATATTGATCAATCTGTTTTTGTTCAGGTTTTATATATTCAACACCATTCATGTACTATACTCTGCAAAATCTCGCACTCTTTGTAGTTTTTCGATAGCAAAACACCCAAACATGATATTTGGGGGGCTCTTACGAAAAAAATTAGCCCTCCCTCAAAATTTCCTGTGCAGTTGTGATTGGGTAGTCATTCAAAATAGCCAAAAAGGACAGTCGACATGAGTGACGCAAAGATTTACATCATCCATATTTATCTCTGTATAAAGTCGGTCATTGAAAAGCTATATCATTTTTGACTGATGGGTCGTGTAGCTAATAAAAAGATGAAAACAATGATATGAGGGTTGTATATATATCCATGATGCTGATTCACAAAAAATAACTCTGCTTTTGGACCCACAATCTGATCCACCCTTCTCGGATTCAGTCACAATCACTGAGGACCTGGAGAACAAGTGCTCCTGACTGCATTTGTTTCATCAAACCCCCTGTTCAACTGCACATCCAGGGGTCTCGTGCATGTCATCATCAACAAATGTCTAATTGTCTGCTTTTAAGCTAGCCCAAGTTTGTGTTTGTTGACCAAAGAGTTCAAGAACTGGAAGAGTTTTATTTTGGGTATGTAATTTTTAAGCTCATGCAAAAAAAGGGGTCAGATGTTAAGAGGTTAAAGTGAAACACTCTGTGTACTTCACCTTTAAGGCATGCCCACTGTTATGATTGGTTAACATCTTTGCAGCGCAATTGCCCCCGCCATTACAAGTGTGAAACGTGTGTTCTTTCTCCAAGAATGTTAAAACATGCAAGTGAATTGATTTTCAAAATCCCCTAAAAGCACTCAGTCCAGGCAATAATTGATACCTATAAGTCCTAATTTATGTTAAGCACGCAATCAAACTACTACAGGTGTTTGACTGAAATAACAATAGAAAACTGAACAATGTAGGCACACTGTTGCTCCCTAATACTTCTATTATTAGGCATACAAGATTTGGTGATAAAATGATGCTATCTAAAGCTGACAAGAGTGAGACTAACACAAGCTGCAAATGTGAAGGGTTAGTAAATCTGTATCCAGCAGTAGGGTTTAATATTAGGGACAGTTGGCCTGTGATTTCCCTGTCTTTTCTCCCCACTTCAGTATGCATCTTGTATCAGGAAGTACGGGATGTTTGTTGGGTGGGGAACCCCCTCCTCCCAGATAGCTTTGGTTGGCTGATTAAATACCGGACTTTGGCCGTTCTGTTACATTAATTTCAGCTAAAATGAGGGTCCTGGCTAATACTATACAGATGAGAAAGCTGACATCTTTACTATTGTTTACTTCACAATTGTCTTCCGTTATGCTCCGTGTTATGTGTTCTTACATAATAAAATAATTACATTTCAAATCAATATTTTGAAAGCTATTGTGTATTTATTAGATAAATAACCCTGTAATAAGCATGATCCACTCCACGTTGGATTCCTGACCATGGTTTATTTTGCTATGAAAATGTCTGACTATAAAATTCCTTCATGTCTAACAAAGGCAGATGAACATTAGAAATACATTTGTTACTCACCAGCAATACTGTTGTGTCCAAAATTGTAGCTACTGCTCTATCTTTGTATACAATAGTTTATTTGCAAAGCCTGAATCTTTGTTTTCAAAAGAATCCAAAAAAAATGTGTCACAAACATACAATCCCACACTGATGTATTCAGGAGCTTCGTTTGAATAAGCCAGTCATACAGTCATTCCTAACATTGGGATCCTTTGAAAGGCTATGCAAAGATGCAGCTTTTCCACAACCAGGTATACAACAATGTCTATGGACCTTGCTTGATTCTTTTTGCTGGTTAAAATCAAACTACAGTTACAATAGTACCACTTTTGTTTGAGCGCCCCAGCGGCTCTCTCTTTTACCACGGTGATTACGAATGTTGTGGAGGTGGGAACAATTCCAATGAGCCCCTTTTCTATGTCACTATGGGGCCGATTTGATAAAGAGTTGGAGAGGACATTTCGAGTTCTGAAACTTACAGTATGCTTGTACAGTACAATAAACTCTTATATGTCAACATATCAAGGAAAATCTGATTCCTCATGACATGACCCCTTTAAACCATTGATGAATGACGATGTTTAAAAAAGTAAGTTATCAAATCTTTACATCACCTTTGCCTTTCTGTATATTCTGAATAGGGCTTCTACAGATTATATTCAACATGAATACATGGGAAGTTGGCATGTTGTTTCTGAGAGTTCTGGTACCCTAGGATCAGCTCACATAATGCCAACTCGCTGGCGAGCAGCATCTCCAATCAGTCATTTTGCTTTGGCTCCTGCATGTTTATTTTCCCCTTTTGTATGGCCGGAAGTGTGTTGTGTCTGCAGTGTCGGAGACCCAGATTTGGATCAGTGACAAGCTTGATTCGGAGGTGCATTTTTTCCTCTAACATTAGGCTACATTTTATACTCCACTAATGGTTAGGTTTGGGTTGGGGGGGTACAGCTTAGAAAATACAAATTAATCATCACTGTATTACTGCCCATACAGCTGAAATCAACTCGTAAGGTTTTGTTGCCCCTCTGTAGACATTTCACCTGGAAAATGGAGCTCACATGTGCATATACGCCCTACAATAGTTACCTCTTTGACAACTGGGGGCAGTGTTTTGAATTTCTTAAGAACAGCCTGATTTTAGCTAAAGAATAGTCAACCTACTGTTTTTGATTTCACTGTGAGATCAGTCTGAATGATTATGGATGTGTTGTGGGTATTTTGCAAAAGCACTGGCAGAGTGGAAAACACACTGATAAAGAGACTAGTTATGGGGTACTCGGTAGGCAGGAAAAAAGTATTCATACACTTTCCCGCTCCGCACGCATTGCCACTTTTCCCTATATTAATGTGAGTAGACAATATTGATGGATACTGGCATCTTTTGCTAAAATACACAGCAGAAAATGTCTCTGACGGTTCCGATGGTTTCAGAGCACCTTTAGACTATAATGTCATCCCCCCATCTAAAATTAGCTTCAGTAATCAACATTTTACGAGTCTTTCATAATATAAAAAATATTTGTATCTTCATTTTGTGGAAATTAATAAGAGATTTTGTAATCTCTGGCATGGATGGCAAGGAAAGAAATTACGAGTTCTCTGCTTATGATGAGAATGTTTCCATTATTTGATAGTCAGCCCATTATGCATAAGCAGACAGTATTTTTATGCTGCACTGTTGTGATGTAAATTGTTTGTTTGTTGTTGATTCACACTTTAAGGAAAATATAAAAATGGTCCATTCTGACTTTTACAATTGCTGCCAACTTGGAAATGTATTATAACTATTCCAAATAAATTAGCATTTCTTGTATTCGATCATAGCTGTACTGACTACTGACACTGTGTAAGTTGTACGAACATTTGCGGGGAAGGATATGTCGAGACCGGACCTCTTGGAACTTCTGGAACCCCTGCACTAATGCATTAACCCTAATAAACTCCTCTGTTAAATTTTTTACCCGTTTCAACTTTTTGTTCATTAAAAAACAATTGTGTCTTTTATTTGATTGGTATATGACACATGGTGACTTTTCCTCTGCAGCATTTTAAGGCATCATACATGCACTCCAGAGGTGAAGGTTTTTCCGAAAAAATTTAATATTTCATTTAAAAATGTTAAAATAAATAAAAAAAAACAGACTATTTTGCCCAAGAATTGTGTGTGTACATTCCTCTAGCATCATCTGTATTGAAATTTGTGTGATGGATGAAGTTGCTGCCTTTGTAGTGTTCCAAGTCAGCTACTTTATGAGGCTCCATTTCAGTAAGGATGCTGTCATAGAAGGCAGCTGCCTATGTAGGCAGCATGGCAGCTCACTAGGTTTTGAAACATAGCTATTGTTCAAGCATTTTCATTTATCAAAATGGAGGATGAGTTATTTAGCGTGTTTGAAGAAAAAAATGATCACATCTCCCATTTAGATTTGTTAAGTTAAACAAACAATTCCTTTTTTTTTTTTAACATTTTTGTAGGGTGCACTGCAAATTTCAGAGAAAGATGACTACAAATATAATACGCAAACAACTTTTCTTTGTACTTTATCAAATTAATGTGGAGCTTGTTGAACTCGTTTGCTGTGTCCCGCTTGTGTTGATGTCACAGACAGTTTATACAGTATATCGTTGCCTAATGTCAAACGTGTTGTTGGCAGAGTGGGGCAGGTGCTCTCTGTGTTTACACATTTTCCATCACAGACCGGACAATGAATTAAACAGAATAGCCAGCCCTTCAAGCCACAGCAATATAATTTTTCTTCTATTTTCTGATTCCCTGCAATTATTAGTCATTAAAGGACAGTATATGCAACACATAATGCATTCAGTGTGGTGACTTCATATTTTTAAGCAAGTTGAGAACACGCCCACGAGACTGAATATTGCCAAAGAGGCTCAACAGCTTTTTCACTCCGCAACAGTTCAATGGTGCGCTTAAGGTTTTCTGAGAAAAGGCAATAGTTTGCGAAGTGTCAACTAAATCACTATTCATCTCTTTAGAGCATATTCACGTTCTTATTTGGCAGGTATTTATTCACCTAAAGGTTGCGTTAACAAAACTCTCTGTTCTGCTGCGGTTTTGTCTTTTTCATTTAGCCATGCCATGCCACAGACCCTGGTTTCCTGTGTGTCATCTGGATTGCCTCAGATAAAATGCTTGACAAGTACTATGGCTTCTTATCTGCAAAAATAGGGTGAGGGTTATTGCTAAGGGGGAAAAAAAAGAAATAGTGGCACATTGACATTTGTTGGCCATCAAGGTCACTTCAGTTGTTGGTGTGGAGGACGGAGTCATGCAATAAGATAAAATAGAAATTTTGTACTACACCTGGACTAAGTAGAAATAGAGTCTTAAAGCTGAAGTTTGTCATTTCTGCACCACTAGCATCTACAAACCAAATTGCAAAAATAATCACTGTTTTCAAACAGATTCCAGTTGGGCTCTGTTACACTTTTAGGAATGAATGCACAAAATGTGTGTGCCGATTCTTATGTCCGATTATTTAGAACAGCATCTGCCGATACGGATAATTTGGTGGTTCTGCTACCTTGTTGTATATCAATGATAATGAATTACTCTAAAAGGAATTTCAGTGATAACTTTATTTTCTTTGTCTCTACGGGTCTTCTGTGTTTCAGAGTAACTGGTCTTAGTTATAAAACAAAACACTGCAACAAAAAGCACATTACTAACTTACATTAACTGAATTCTGAATAGCGTCTTGTTAAGTTTACATTAAATAGGTAAGATTTCTTTTTTTAATGTTCTTAACTTGCATTAACTGACTTCTTAAAAATCGTGCTTGCCTCCACTTTGGCTTTAACAAAAGCATTATAATCCTTGCTGTGTCGAGCTTTAAAATGAGTTATCAAATTTGTTGTTAAAAGTTTTAACATTTGTTCCACCTCGTGAAATTCTAGCAGTGCAAAGCTTAAAAATTGCATCTCTGCTGTCATTGTCACCAAATTAAAAGTAATGGACCTTTTTTTTCACATAGTGCACGAGTTGTAAACTAATTTTCCAACAAGTTTTTCTACCCCATTTTGAATGTTTTTAAACATTCAGCCAAAGTCGTGCAGAATATTGCTTTTAGCGGCCTATACCAGAGATTGGCCAATACATGTGCATCGCTACTTACTGTGAACTTAGATTGTGAACTTACTTTTTTTTTGTGAAAAAATACACACATCAGCATGTGATGTGCAGTTCTGTCCTTTCCCTTTAGTAGAGCTCACTGTCATGATTGCAAAAATCTGTGGTTGGTGATGAATTAGAAATTTTCCTTTTCACTGTTCTTTTCAACAGTGCAACCAGGTGGGGCAGCTCTTCCAGTTTTATTATGCATGGCCTCTTTCATTCCTCATATCAAACATAAAGCCTGCTTTATGGGGCGTCTTATGGCCTATAGAGCCACTCCCGTTTCACCTTCTCAAATAAGTGCTCTGGCACCACTTATAGCAAGAAGATCTGATCAGTTGATATGGATTTATTCCCTCCCTCTCTTCTTCATGTCGTTTAAAGTGTTTTTAAAGAGCATTTTATCTGGATAGAACTCCCCATGTCTGCTTTTCTTTGCCACGTCTACCTATGTTCTGATGAAAACCTTTACACTCTCACCCAATCTTCTGTTACCCCTCTCGCATAGCTCAAGGTGTAGTCTGATTGTTACTTTGTCCAGGTTTCCCCTCCTCCACTGCGCTCCCCCAGCCAATCGAAACCACAGCCTGAGCTCACCTGAAATAATTTGCATATTAGGTATGCCCTTGCAGCTGATTGGCCCTTACTGAAGTTCTGTTGCACAGCGTGTCTGTCAGTGGTTACTCAGGGTATGACTCACAGTGAGAGAGAGCTTTGCTTTGCACTACTTTTCCTTTTTAAAGATTTCAACCAGGAGCCATTGCCCTCCCTCACTCGGTTCTCATTTTCGCTGTATCTACTATTGAAGTGAGTGGGAGAGGCAGAGGGCAGGCCAGTGCTCAACACCTTGAACATGCCATTCTGTTTGTTGTAGACACACCCTTGGATTATTTTATTTTTTACGTCAACGTAATCTCTTTCTTTTAAAGAATATTTGTTTTTCATAAATTTTTTATTAATTTTTTTGCTGATACTCTGATATATTTTCATCATAACCATGGAGCTTTACATGAAACACAAGTACTTGTAAGGTTAGTGACGAATTTGTATTTTTATTATGTAATAGAATATAGTTGTAGGTCTGTAAGTGCCAAATGTCTGTCGTCTGCCTTCACTTTATAAGCATGATTCATCAAGTTTACTTTAAATATATGCATATGCAAAATACAGGCATATGTAGCATTTGTTTTGAAATGTAATTTGTTTTATTTTTGGGGTCAAAGCAAAAGTTTTTTTATATTATTGTACAAGTAAACAATTAACATTTCTCTGGATTTGGTCTAATTTTAGTAAATAGGTTTTCACATGATTTACATCGATCTTATTATAAATCGCCCAAGACCTGCGTGAAAAACGTATTATAGGACATTTAATGGCATTTACTCTGAATTAAAGACCGTTTTGCAGTCTTAAACATATAGCGACGTATATGTTTATAAAGAGGTTTAAAGTCACATGTTTTGTAAAGAGTCATTGCCCTTATATGGGTACTGAGAGTGAGGTAGGAAATCATGTTTTGCAACCCTGTTGATCAAGCCCATTTGACGGTTAGAGTGGGTTGCAGTGTGAAAATAAACTTTTCTATCACATCTCATACCTACAAAGTTACCAACGATGCACCATGTAGTATATAAAAAAACTTAGCTCCATAGTGATCTCTGTTCATGTAAGGTTCTGCTTTTATACTGTGTAATTGATTCCATTGCGTGGGCTTGTAGATTTCAGTTTGATTTTAGACTGGTTTATCAGGCCTCAACATTACCGTGAAACCTGATGTGAATGTTGTACATCCTGTTGTGCTATGAACCCACAGTATCTCTGTGAAACCCAGAGGAGACAAACAAATCATGCAGTTCTCCCTGTAAGTGCCAAATCCCTATGTTTGGCTCCTTTTATTTGTTGTCATATTGTTTTCAATTTCACCATGTATAATTAAGCTATTTACCATACATTGTGTTTTCTACATAGTCTGTGTTGAACTAGCCAACAGCAGCTCCACCAGTCCGTTTGTACTTACAGACAACAGTAATTTAATGGCACATGATAATGATGAGGTATGTGGTCAAGAGGGATTGAGATAGTTTTACTAAATATTGTATCCTGGTTGAAATTATAGGTGACCCACATCCATCAACTTTGCAATTACATGTATCATTAATGCATGTTTTATGTGTCTTCCAAATAGATAACTGATGATTTTGACATTTGTTAATTTGTTATATGCACCATTACTAATGTAAAAATAGATATTTCTTTGTGTAAAATTTACTTCTTAAAAAATACCTCTTGCCTCTATTGGATCCTATTCAGATGTGAAAGCACTTTGGTTGAGGTCACACAGCTCAGAATTCTAGGAAATGTTACCCCACCCGACCCACCCAATGTCATATGACCTCAGGTGTCCAGGGGCAGTATCAGATTTGAATGGCCTTGTTATCTTATCAGACCCCCTGATAGGCAGATACCAGCACAACTCAAGCAATTTTTCCCTTCATTCAGCTGACCATGATTTGTATTGTAAATGAGCAGGGCACCTGGAATTGGCTTGTAGTCAAACACGGCCCCTTTGTAGTGGAATTGCTTTGTTTGGGGCTTCTCTTCAGGACTGAGTTTCTGTCACAGTTGGCAGGATGGCTGGTAAGTGTCAGGTTGGCTTCACGCATAAAACAGCGTCAACAAGTCCCTGCCTGTAATTGGATCATTAGGTCCTGTAGAGCAGGAGGGTTGGACAAAACTGCTCAAGCTGGTCTAGCATGGAAAACAGAAGAGGGCTGGGTTTGAGAAAGAATATTTGTCCTGCTCTTGTCATAGAATTGTGTACATGGCTTACTGGCATGGATGGTTTGAGAGCTGTTGCTGAGGCTTATGTTGCAGGTTTGTTAGTCTTTCAGCTCTTTCAATGCTTTGCCATGCCTCCAGCATCGATTGAGGTCTCGGAATGACTACATTGACATGGTAGCTTTAGGAACCATCTGGTTTGGTATCTAATTGGACATGTTGAGAAATTCTTTTTGGCTCTGCCCCTCTGTATTTTTACCAATTTAGGTAGAATGGGTTCAAGTCCATTCAGAGAGAGAGAGATCGTAATCTAGTGTAGTCTGGCAGTATGACATAATACTCTTAAGAATTGTTTAGCAAAGTTGAAGCTGACTTTAAAGGGATTGTTCAACCGCGCCCCCAATTGATCATCTAACCTCACATGACTTTCTTTATTCCATGGAACACAAAAACGATTTTAGGTAGAATGTTAGAAATTTCATTTTGGGTGAGCGATTTATTTACTTGAATTTGTAGCTGTAACCATGAGAACAGGTGGCCAAGCCACCAATATGCAATAAACACAATCTATTTATATGTTTAAAGTTAAATGAGATCATCATGAGATAACAATTACTTGGCTGTCAGGTATCTTTGAATTTTTATGAAAGCAGCAGTGTTCTGCTGAAATAGTCCTGGCAGTTATGCCTTTGTCTATATGCTGTTGACTGCTTGGGCAGATTTGCATCACGTTTTCATACTGCTCTCCCCATTTCCATTGAGCACTTTCTGAGTGTTGAAATGGTCTGTGTAAAGGAGTTCAATGGAAAGGAGGAGGCGAAAACCGGCTTGACAATATAAATAATATTTTAAAACTTCAAAAAAAGACACAAACAAACACATGACGGTCAGCCGCCCATAAACGTTCTCTTGCACCACCATCCGCAGTCGGCCGTTATCCCTCTCAGAGGCTTAATTAGCCTGATAAGGGACAGGGTGAGTAAAATCACGACCCTGCCCTGCCCTCTAGCCTGTCACATTCCTCCCTCGTTCTCTCAGGCCGGGGAGCCCCCAGCATGACGTACACCCCCGTCTTTCCCTGGGGGAGGACGTGCCCTAAGCCCTGTCTGCCGGCAGGTCATCCTCGCCTTCCAGAATCTGGGACGGGACGGGGGAGGGAAACAAAAATAATTTAAATATGGCGGGGGAGGGGGGGGGGTGTACTTTCTGTAACAGTGTAGTACCCCCCAAAAAAACACACTGTAAAATGTAAAAGATAGAGAAAACAAAAAAAAAAACACTTACTCGCCGGTTCTCCGATACGCCGTAGCTTGGTCCTCGGACACTCCTCCACATTCAAGTGGACGACAGCTGTTCCTACCCGGGCGGATCAGAGGCAGTCCTCCAGCCCCTGGCGGATGGAACGCCCCACCGCATTTTCAGAGAACAGAAGGGATCTGCCCCGCTCATGGTAGCAGTTCTCCCACTCCAGGTGGTCGGCTCGGAGCCTCTTCTCCTCTCGCGATCGGCGACCATTCCTCCGCTTCCATGCGGCCGAGCTCCTCCGTCCCCCGGAAGATGGCCTTGGCTGTTCCAATGGGGTGGATGGTAGCGGCGAGAACTCCACTACGGCGTATCCCTCCTCCTTCCCGAGTGTAAAGGGATCACGGGGAGTTGGGAAGAACTGGCTTGACAATATAATAATATTTTAATGAAAGACACAAACATCTACACACGACGATCAGCTGCCCGTAAACAATCTCTCTCTCTCTCTCTCTCTCTCTCTCTCTCACACCACCATCCGCAGTCGGCCTTTATCCCTCTCAGAGGCTTAATTAGCCTGTCACAGTCCGTTTCCTAAAACATGCTGAGACTGGCATACCTCATTTCTCCGGTACCAGATATACTGGAGAAAGAAACCCTATCACAGATCAAGATGGTTTCATCATAGATTCTTCTGAATTAACTTTAAAGGGGCCATGACATATATACATTTTATTATCTTCTCTAAGGTCCACATATAATGTCAGTTAAGTTTTTTTGCACCAAATCAGTCATAATTTAATAATATATGATCATTTTCCACCCTGTCTCTGGCCCTCTGTCTAAAAGCTTGGTTTAAAGATATCTGGTCCTTTTAAGACTTCAGTGTAAACACCCACTGTTCTGATTGACTAACTTACAGCTATATTTAAACTCAGTCGAAAGAAAATGTACAAACTTTTACATTATAATTTATAAAACTACATTTCAGGGTTAAAACATAACGTATACCCAACACATTCATCTGAATATATAAAAATGTCCCTAAAGCACCGCATCTATCAAATAGTCATGACATTTGATACATTTGTGAATTAAGCCGTGTAAGCACAGTTCCGGTAGTGTTTAACTGCTGAAACTTTCAGTTCCTTTGCAAAGCTCAAATAATATTGTGGCTGGTTCACAAGCAGTCCACGCTGATATGAGCCAAAAACATACAATCCACGCTGAAATGATCTGAATAAGCAAATGTAATACAGTCAATGGTGATCTTTGGTTTTTCAACCGGCTTCAACAGGCCAAAGCAGAGACACGGGTCTTCCCCTGAGTCCTTTAAAAGCGGTGCAAGATGCATGATAATGGTCAAAGCTGTTCATCTAGTGTAGAAAAATATTTAATACAGATAATCTCATGAAGGTGTCAAAGTCCACTTTGCTGTTGATTAATCTCCCATGACAGGCCAATGTCTCTCCTCTTCACCTGTGACTAACTGCAAGCACCAGTGGGTGGGCAAATGGTGCAAGGACTAAAATTAGGTGTTGATATCTTGCCGGAGGCAGTCATGTGCTGATGTATGTGGTCCTTGTGATGTCCAGTTCCACAGCCTGGTTTAAATAAATGCTATGTTTCTATCAAGGAGGAAGTTTTGAGTTCTGAAACTTGCAGTATGTTTTTATAGTACAATGACCTCTTATACTGAATGTCAAAAGGTCAAGGAAAATTATATTCCTCATGTCATGACCCCTTAAATGTATTGAGAGGATTGGGTCTTGTTTTGGGCCCTTACAAGCAACCAGATGCAGAGATAATGTACTTGTGTCTAAAACCTATGTCATACATACCAGCGTGGTTGTGCAAAGATAGCAGAACAAATGGTCAGTCAGTTGTTTAGCCAAGAGTAACACATGAAGCCAGTATTATAAGGAAGTGTGGCCTGCAATCTCTACTTGGAAATGCACTTTGGTTGAAGTTGCTATAGACGTCTCCTATCCGCTACACCCGTTTTGTTTTTGTCTCCAGCTTTGGTGGGAGATTTTCCAGTTTACTAATCTTAAACTGCCCACTGAATTTTTTTTTAACTTTTGTTGCTCTGGAAGTTCTGGCCTTTATATGTGGCTGTCCATTTACCTCCTGTTTCCTAATGGAATAGTTAATCATGTTGTATATATTAAGGTTTACTTTGCTTTTGAGAAGTTACCAACCCAGACTTGTGTCAAGTCATAATAATAGAAAAAGATGGCAAAATCATACAAAAAACTTTTACTCCCATAGAAAAAAAATCATTTTTTTCTTACAATTTTTTCTAAATTCAACCCCTAACCCAAATCCCAATCCCAAACCTAAACCTAATCATGAAGTCTAACCTGTTACCCAAACAACTTTTGTATACCAATGAAGAAAGAAAACATTGATGTTTGGAATTAAGAGTCAAGCATATTTCAGTTTATGAACATACATAAGTCATTTGGAATGAATAACTAAATTTAGTTAGATGCCTGTATTGTCCATTTGAAATTCTGTTTGTAGATTGGTTGGCCTAAAAGTCAATATCTTACAACTTTGACAACTTGTACAAATGATTGAGTTGTCATGAGACTGTTGGAAGTTACATCCCTAAAATAAGATGGTAGTGATTTGAAAGGACCAAGGCTCCATAAAATACAAAGGGACTATGTCTAAGTTTAAATAAGGAGTCAGTCCAGTTTTAGATCCACATCTGAACAGACAATAATAAGAAAAATTAGTTAAATTGAAAACTTGAAATATTGCAGTTTCACTGACTAAAAGTGTTTATGGTTATTGAACTTTGTACAATGTCTGTCTTTGTGCAACTCAGAATCGGAAATTGAATGTTGCTTCATTATCAGTGTTGTATCTTACCAGACATGAACTGCATATCACATGTTCACAGATGAATGATATGTGACCACTTCCCATGTAAACCACACTGCTTTATATTTTGCTTAGTGTTTATTAATTGCATTAGTCAGAAAGACATCACATAGCTAAGTGTCTCATGACAATGTGCTAAATAATTACCAAACAGCCAAAAACATAATGGCATATTTAAAGACAATATTGAAAACAATCTTATGAAACAAACACTGTATTATCCAGAACTCTTTTCTCTTGTCAGTACAGTTGTAAGTTCCTCTTTTAATAGCAAGGACTCTAGCTGGATTTAACCTGCTATACTACTGCTTTTGTGTGCTAACTGGCTACAGAGAGTCAGTCATGCAGCCGCCTGGCATTCTCATTTAAAAAGAATGCTGGTAGCTTTTTACCCATACAGACCCAAAAGTGACATGACTGACATATTCCCATCCGTAACATGCTGTTAAAACATTTTCAGTTGACACCAGTTTAGTGTTGAGTACTAGAGTCTTGGATGCAGACCCACATCCAGAATTGGAGATTTAATAGTTGCATTCTGTGTAGTGCTTTAGCTGAACAGGTGTGTGTATGTGTGTGTGTGAGTGTGTGTTACAAACAAGGGCTTAAGAGAGACACAACATGAGGACTAGTGGTTATCTCCCATAACTACAGCACAGAGGCAACTCCCATATCTAATATTCTAGCTTGCCTTGTAAACACTCAGTACACCAGTCAGACATGTGACTGCCTTTTGCCATGACTGCCAGTTGCCAGTTCATTTCTTTTCATAGAAACAGCTCAGCACTGCCTTATTCTGAAATACGTGCACTACAACCTCACCAACACTAAGAAGCAAACGGTTTCACAGTTTATAAGATAAAAATAAAAGGGAGTATTTTACAAAAACAAATGCAACACGTGTGGTGTGCAGCTAGGCTATCTCAAATGTTAGAGGTACGCAGGCAGATTTTGAACAAGCTGTATGTGGCTGTGTTTAACAGAACATTAAACTTCAAGTTACAGGCTCGAAAATGACATGCTAATGAAAATGTGTTAGTTTCAGATTGTTTAAATGCAAGGCTTTGTAGCTTTAAAATTAGGAACTACAGTTCCGATGTGTGCCATGGTTCACATGTGCTGCATCGTATCTTTGGTAAAAGATACAAAACGAAGACGTCTGTTGTTCAAAAAATGGAGCATTTACATTGTACATACAAAATGTCCATGCACCTATGGAATGATATTCCGAACATTATTCAAAAGGAATTGCAAATTGTATTTGCAATTGCGTTTTCAATTTGTGGACGCATAAAATGTGACATAATCCAAACGCAGTTGCAAATCGCGCATTACCGTTTGCATTTTCGTTTAAGTGAACGCACAGTGACTGCCAGATTTCAAATGGAAAAGCAAAGTCCGTTTGCAACTGTGTTTCCCATATCTTACGAGTTTTGGCCCTGTCATATTTAAATAGCAATTTCAATTACCACGTCTGCTTTTTCACTTTCTCAGCGTCGCGTATGTAGCCAGCCAAATCTCAAATGGAATACTAATTCCCTTAGTATTTCCATTTCCGATGCCTTACACGGAAACCTGTCAATCAGGGTCAAGGGTGGGATTATGCTATGGGGCGTGTTTGTCTTGGGAAGTGACGTCACTCACAGTCGACGGTCAAGAGGTGATGCCCTGAACAGACGCCGGTTTATCAAATCAAATCAAATCAAATCACTTTATTGTCACACTACCATGTACACAATGCAACAGTAGGTGAAATTCTTGTGTGCAGTTCCGAGTAACATAGCAGTCATGACAGTGACGAGACATATACCAATTACAATAACCAACATACTTACACAAAACAATTTACAAGTCAAATGTACACATACTTACACAACACAATAATTATATACAATGTACAGTAAACAATACACACAATATACAATACAATAAGTAGGAGTATATGAAATATATATATATATATATATATATATATATATATATATATATATATATATATATATATGAAGTAGTATATTGAGGAGAATATGTTGACAGTCCAGTGTGAGATTATAGATTAATAAAGTGCAGTGCTAATTTTTTTTTTTTTTAATTATTGATCGTGATAGACTGTGAGTGACGTCACTTCCCAAGACAAACACGCCCCATAGCATAATCCCACCCTTGACCCTGATTGACAGGTTTCCGTGTAAGGCATCGGAAATGGAAATACTAAGGGAATTAGTATTCCATTTGAGTTTTGGCTGGCTACATACGCGACGCTGAGAAAGTGAAAAAGCAGACGTGGTAATTGAAATTGCTATTTAAATATGACAGGGCCAAAACTCGTAAGATATGGGAAACACAGTTGCAAACGGACTTTGCTTTTCCATTTGAAATTTGGCAGTCACTGTGCGTTCGCTTAAACGAAAATGCAAATGGTAATGCGCGATTTGCAATTGCGTTTGGATTATGTCACATTTTATGCGTCCACAAATTTAAAACGCAATTGCAAATACAATTTGCAATTCCTTTTGAATAATGTCCGGAATATCATTCCATATGCACCTATATTCTTAGTGGTTTTATATTCTTAGAATATGTTGTTCACTTAAACAAATAGGATTGAAACACTCCTTTATTTGCATTCTGATTTTTCACATAAATTGACTGATGACACAATCCCTGAAGTTATTGGAAATTGGTTGTGCAGTTTCAGTGGACATTTAATAGATCCAAGTTTGTCCACCCTTACAAATATCAAAAGTTCATAGCAAATTTGCTGCAAACTGGCTGCAAATTCCCCACTGATCACTTGCACGTCACAGCGTTATTGATACAATTTTATTTTTTATATGCATGCTTACATTGTTAATAAAGTAGTACATTTGTAGAGAACACTAAATTGTATTTTTTAGTGAATAGTTATAATTTTTGCCATTGGTTGATTTTAAAAAGCATTTTTGTTATGAGGA
The DNA here is from genome assembly GCF_025860055.1 of Xyrauchen texanus. Taxonomy (NCBI): domain Eukaryota; kingdom Metazoa; phylum Chordata; class Actinopteri; order Cypriniformes; family Catostomidae; genus Xyrauchen; species Xyrauchen texanus. The sequence goes on along the minus strand of NC_068298.1, from coordinate 25,316,243 downwards.
AACAAGTTAAATTCAGGACAGAGATTAACTGAGAGATAAACAGAGAGTAAATAGCTTCACTGGTAGGCATATGCATCAATTCTTTGTTTAATTTGTATTGTTAATAATATCTTATGTTGTGATGTAGAATTATTTGATGTGACATTTAAAATAATAACCAAAGGATGTTTTTACAGAAAAAAATAAAATATGGTGTAAGGTCTATGGTAAAAGTTTTGTTCCTTCCTAATTGTAGTTGGTCAAAATGAATTTAAGAAATTACATGAGATGTTTTGTTGTGTTATGCTATCAACAACACTTATTATTATTCACAAATTAGACACCTGATTTCAGTAAACCAATGTTTGGAAATTATGTGATACTTTTGTGTCACTTTCACATGTCTATAAAATGTATAATCTGTTACAACACATCAAGTAGGTATAGCTTCAGGCTTGAAACCTCCATATGGGGTAGCAATCTCCAAAAGAGGGTGGGGTTACTCCAAATGGGGGCGTCACTTCCACTCACAGTTAAGGTTTGGAAAAGGGTTAGATAAGGGGATCCCTATATCTTCAGTGGTGATTTGTAGTGACCATCCCTTTTTGGGGCAATGCCTGCAGCTAGACCCTTCTCCATCATATGGCTGTTTCAAGGATTAACCTAGAAAAATGTGTCAAAAGTTGTATCAAATTAATATAAAAGATAAAATCATATATTTTTTTGAGTACCCAAGAATAGATGTAAAACATCAATACTATTTTCACATATTGTTTTCTATCCTAACTTTTCATGCATTGTATATCTGTCATGTCACTCAACACGCTATAGGTCACCTCACAACCAGTTTCTTAGCAACAGCCACTCCTATTTTACATTTTCAATGTGAGTCTCATTTAGGGTTCACAGTCCTCAAGAGATATTCAGTCTATTGCATATGCACAAATGAGCACCATGTACTCTGTTAATAACGGTACCTTGCAGTAAGCCTCAAATACTTAAGTATCATATACTACTGATTTGATGGATGACTGCGTTTTCACTACGCACTTGATTTTCAAAGTTGTGACAGTCATATGGAGGAGTGCAGTTTGTTTTTAGTTCTCACTTCACTTCAGGATATTGTCACTGTCTGCTTAAGCAGATTTCAGTGATAGCAACTACTTTTTATTTCCCTCATTTACAACCTCATAGTGTTGGCTGTTCTTGTCTATTTGCTATCATCAGCAAACAATAGCTCTACAAAGACCAGCATTAGCTCTCAAATATTGATCTGAATACCCTACACAACCATGAAACAAAGACAACAAAAGTGTGTCATTTCCAACAGTCTCTAAAGTTTTTACAGGTAGTTTCTCATTTCTTATATTGAAAATGAGATCTGAATGAAAGGGATGGGGGGATGGGGGAGGGCACATGGTTTTATTGTGGCATGTTTTTATTGCGGTGATGTTTGCTTTGCAATTGTTTTTTTGGGAGCTTCTGAGCTGCACAGGTTTCGCCCAGGCCCACATTCACATCAGCATAGGCCTATATTTAGGCTACAACAGTAAATAGCCTATAAGCATTGTGCCAAGAGTACATGCTAACCATGTATCTCTGTTTCATTAACAGCTGATTACACATACAAAATTTCACAAAATTTCAATTCTGATTTGCGACATTGGTTGCCGCTATGGATCATGATTTGAGTAATTTTATGCAATTAGGCTGCAGTCAGAAGTCGGTGAAAAGAGAGGTTCTCCTGTACACACTCCCCACAGGGTTTTATTCGCCAACATGGATCTGAAAGCTGTCTAAACATATTAATTACAGTACTGTAGACTCATCAGCCTCCTACAATATAATAACAACAACAGGGCAGTTCATATATCGCCACATTCACACAGAATGGACAATACCTCAATGAGCTTGTCGACTTGTTGTCTATGGCTTGTGTGTGGGATGTTTGGTAGTTTAATAAACACATGGCCATATGGAGACCAATATGATTAGGACTGCATACATACAGGTTTGGAACAAAATGAAGATGAGTAAATGACAACATAATTTTCATTTCTGGGTGAACTATCCCTTTAAAGTACTGTGCTTATTACTGAATATACTGTAGATCATCTTGAAGTTTTTCCTTGGTCAGAAGCATGTAATCTGTTTACAGAGACACAAATGACCTCCTTTCTTGTTGCAGCCCCCTTTCCATTAAGCAACAGTATACCCGAAAGTGCATGATGTGACTAGAAAATGAGAACTAAGCCACATATTGCTCATGGCTCTGGCAACTCTACAGTGCCAAAGGCAAATCTTACATAGATATGATAAATGTTATGAATGTTGGCTATTTTATGCCAGTTGTGTCAGCTGTAATGTATTTTATGATGCATTCTAACCAAGGAGTACAAACCCTGCAGCAAAGAGTGTAGTATGACTTTTAGAGTCCCGGTAGGCCTAATAATTTTTTTATCAGTGTCTATTGGACTAGATAAATACAGAGACAGATATGAGATGATCCAATATCTTGCTAATTCAGGTAGATTCACTCTTGTTTGAATTTTAATGGTCTGAAATTGAACAATTAAAAACTTGCACATGCTTTAATCAAAATGATCGAAATTAATATCAAGACTTGGTTGTAGGTCAAGAGAATAGAGCGCAACAGTGCCCGCCCACTTTTTCAGCCGTCTTGGTTCAAGGATTTTTCCCATTCATTCTTTCCATGGAGATAAAAAATCCACCATAAAAGTGTTCATTGTTCAGTGCTCCAAAGTAAGTCCCAACATTACAAACCTTGGTTTGAAGCAAAAAGTACTTGAAAATCAGACAGAAAGAAAAAGGTACAAGACTTTGTACTCTACGTTAAAACCAGTTAAAATCCACGATCCCGGTTCCGGGATTTAAAATTACATCAGTAATAATATACTTCCAATTTTAAATGTATGCGGAGGAGTTATGAGCTCATATCTGGTACCATTTGAAAGCTTAGAATGTCTACTTTCTTGAGATATGCATCACTTTGGCATTTGTTTTACACTAAGTAACTTATTTACAATAAATTTCATAGTTCCACCCATCAAAAGTCGTGTCATAATTATGTGCGTTTTTGAATACATATGTCTCATATCGCTCAAATATGACGCACATGTACAAACCATGTATCAAATGAAAGCTCTCATTGCCAGTAAGAAGTTCCAATAAGTCTTTTTATTGAGGTATAATCACATATCTAATACACTTCGAATGAATCATGAAGTATACAATCAACATTTGTAAACAAACAAGTGAAATTATTGAATATTTGCCATGCTACTCGCAGTAGACAGCACAGTTAGCCACAAATGCTACATAATCCTTTACCTTAGGTTATTCTCTGCAAAATGAGCTGTTTTTCAGAGTTTTCAGTGGTTGTGTGCCCAAGTAATCCCTCGAGTGCAGAAACACCACAAAGTAATGTTATATGATATTCAACAATCCAGGAAAATATGTAAACATCCGATCCGGATAAAGCATATATTGCCGTAAAGCTTAGACCCTCCGCTTTCCGGCAATGTCTCTGAAGATCAAATAGACCAATCAGGGGCTGTGATATTGCATCCAGACTGTGAAGTGATCACTGGGTAGGTTACGTGCCCAAAACACACAGATGCGTCTCACCAGACACCAGAGCGCATATTTACCACTTTCAACAGTGTTTTATGTAATGACAAAGGGTTTTCTGTAAAATTACACTGGGATTTTGCATTTATAGCACTGTATATGGGTATGGGGAGACTTTAGATTTGGGTAGGCGGAAAGTACACCAAAAAAAGGTAATATTCCTCCCTTCAAATAAATTGAAATAGATATTAAATAAAACACGATACAGACAAAATTCCTTTTTCACGTATTTGCTGACATCTAGTGGAAACAGCCAAAACTGTCTGCTTGCTGCTAGGGTTTACAGGGCTTGAGTTATACACTTTCAAAAATGAATTTATATAAAAAAAATCAAAAAGCGCCTCTTTTTTTTAGGAGGGTTATTACTGTTCAGACAACATATATTTATTTATTTATTTATTTTTTTAGCAGTGTTTTATGCAACTTCAAAGGGTTTCCTGTAAAATGACACCAAAACTGTGTATTTAGGCCAAAGTATGTGGGAATGGGAAGCTTTTTAATTTGGGTAGGCCAAATCCAGGCGGAAATCCCCAAAAATGGCAAGGATCTTAAGAGGTACAATCTCATGCATTGCAATTTATGTAATCAAAATAAAAACAATGGAAAATTATAAAACTGTTGATTACAAATTTTGAAACTATAGTATTCATATATATATATATATATATATATATATATATATATATATATATATATATATATATATATACACTCACCTAAAGGATTATTAGGAACACCTGTTCAATTTCTAATCAACCAATCACATGGCAGTTGCTTCAATGCATTTAGGGGTGTGGTCCTGGTCAAGACAATCTCCTGAACTCCAAACTGAATGTCAGAATGGGAAAGAAAGGTGATTTAAGCAATTTTGAGCGTGGCATGGTTGTTGGTGCCAGACGGGCCGGTCTGAGTATTTCACAATCTGCTCAGTTACTGGGATTTTCACGCACAACCATTTCTAGGGTTTACAAAGAATGGTGTGAAAAGGAAAATCATCCAGTATGCGGCAGTCCTGTGGGCTGAAAATGCCTTGTTGATGCTAGAGGTCAGAGGAGAAAGGGCCGACTGATTCAAGCTGATAGAAGAGCAACTTTGCCTGAAATAACCACTCGTTACAACCGAGGTATGCAGCAAAGCATTTGTGAAGCCACAACACACACAACCTTGAGGCGGATGGGCTACAACAGCAGAAGACCCCACCGGGTACCACTCATCTCCACTACAAATAGGAAAAAGAGGCTACAATTTGCAAGAGCTCACCAAAATTGGACAGTTGAAGACTGGAAAAATGTTGCCTGGTCTGATGAGTCTCGATTTCTGTTGAGACATTCAGATGGTAGAGTCAGAATTTGTCGTAAACAGAATGAGAACATGGATCCATCATGCCTTGTTATCACTGTGCAGGCTGGTGGTGGTGGTGTAATGGTGTGGGGATGTTTTCTTGGCACACTTTAGGCCCCTTAGTGCCAATTGGGCATCGTTTAAATGCCACGGCCTACCTGAGCATTGTTTCTGACCATGTCCATCCCTTTATGGCCACCATGTACCCATCCTCTGATGGCTACTTCCAGCAGGATAATGCACCATGTCACAAAGCTCGAATCATTTCAAATTGGTTTCTTGAACATGACAATGAGTTCACTGTACTAAAATGGCCCCCACAGTCACCAGATCTCAACCAAATAGAGCATCTTTGGGATGTGGTGGAACAGGAGCTTCGTGCCCTGGATGTGCATCCCACAAATCTCCATCAACTGCAAGATGCTATCCTATCAATATGGGCCAACATTTCTAAAGAATACTTTCAGCACCTTGTTGAATCAATGCCACGTAGAATTAAGGCAGTTCTGAAGGCGAAAGGGGGTCAAACACAGTATTAGTATGGTGTTCCTAATAATCCTTTAGGTGAGTGTATATATATATATGTATATATATATACACACACACACACACACACACACACACACAAGTAGTTTGAGAGTGTAGGGACACAGACTTTACGTCATTCTCAGTGCTTGAGAAATGGGTGGTCGCTGCAGAGCTCTTTTTCTGCACTTTGTTGACTGCAATTCCAGTGAATTTTTCCCTTTAAGATCATTGGGTAGTGTATTTTTCACCTGAAAGTTAGCTATTGAACATAATTTTTCTCAGACTGATGTCTTCAAGAGAAGTGTATTATAACCGATTAACAATGTTGGAGCTCACAGTCTGTCTGAAAGGTTTATGTTATCTTTTAAAATCAGTTCCTCTGTGGATTAATGAATGGGATTTTTACTTTAGGAATAAGACTGTTGCACATTACTGCTGTTTGGAAGAAGCTTGTTCATATCTGGTGATTTAAATGCCAGAGCATTTTGAAGGATTTAAAACGATGACACTGTTTAGGCTAGTTGGCTTGCTGTGGTTAAAAAAAAACAAAAAAAGGCTAACCTGGCCATGTGGACACCTTCTGCAGTTTATGTCCAGACCTGCTTGGAATGCTCCCTGCATTTAACAGCCAGCATCAGTTTCTTTGTAACTCAGCTTGAAGATGTTTAGCTGTGATTTCAGACAAGAGTTTTCATTCTCTCGTATGCCGTTCTTTCACACAGTTTCAAGCAGCCAGAAAGGAACTTCAAGTATCCCTGACTACAGTTGCTTTCTCTTTCATATTATGGTAAACTGAAAAATGGACTTTGAATTTCACTGCTTTACTGTTAACGAGAACCTTGAGGTGACAACACTCTTATCAGAATGCAGACCAAGTTTTAGCTGCCTTACTGGCTGTTTAGGGTTCTTAGAATTACATTTTTGATTGTGCGGGTGTGAGACAGGCATGTTTTGCTGCCATATTCAGGGTGCATTTTTCCCTCTTGCAGACATATGCTGTGACATGTTGGAATTGGTATGAGTGTAAACACATCAGGGATGGGTGAGTCAAGATGGTGGGGGTGGCGCTATTTCACAACCGTGCATATGTGGCCATAGATGAGAGCATAGCAAATACAGCCTCAGGAGAGCTGGAATGTCACCCCTTATCAAGGGCGGTAATTATTTGTCGACAAGCCTTAATTTCTACCGGGCTGCACATTACAAACAAACTGTCATGAGATTCAGTGTGCTTGTTGATTATCTTGTCAGTTCACTTCAGTTGAAGATGTTACTAGATGTAGATCGCATGAGTTGAAACCATGCATGATTTGCACCCTTGCCCCTTCAACTAAATCATAAGCTGAACGAAACAATGTAGCTTACATTTTTATGCAAAATGTAATGCTTAATATGTCCCTGATTATGAAGGTTCTAAAATTTTTTAGATGATTGTGAGTGAGAGGGTGGTGCTAACACTTGGCTTAGGACTTTGAGGTCTGTATTGGGCTGAAAGCCCTGAGCCTCTCCAGTATTGTCATGCTCTGAATTGTTCCTGCGCAGAAAATATTTTATCATCACACTGAAATATCTGAAATGTTTTTCAAATTGCATATGTAGTTGGAGACAGTGCAGATATAGTTAAAAAGCTCCCAAAAACTTGAGCAATCATTTTAGCCTGAAAAATTAAGCAGTTAATCCGTCCACCTGTCAGAGTTTTTTAACCACAAGACATAATTTCCCCCATCAAAATTCTAAATATATCTTTGGTTATATATCATTCCTACGTCATTTAATTCAACAGCAGTGGTAAAAAAAAAAAAAACAGGTGTCGGGGTTTAAAATGGGTAAGTTTAACATTTGAAGAACTGTAGCCTCTTAATTTCTCGACTTTGGAGAACCCTTGTCTGTTTAGCCCCTGTGGCAATTTCCTGTCCTGTTTTCACAACTCTGACGTGTCTTCCTATCTGTGGTGTGCGGCTTGTTGCCACATTGAAGAAACAGATCATAGGGAAGAAAATGTTTTACATTTTTAGAGCACACACCATGTGGCTTTTTAGACGTCCATCAGTTGGAGTCGACTCGCTGCTGGTAAGACATTAATTAATCTGCTTAGATTTTAAAGAACTGCATTTCTCTAGCCCATTTGCACCGATGCTTGAGGCCATTAGATTCACATAGAGGAAGTAGCTAACCGTTTTGTAGCAGGAGATATACCCTGTCAGAGAGTTAGATGTGTGAGAGAGGAAGTGAGTAAGGGTGCACACATTTCTGTTCCTCTGTCGTTTTCTCAGTACTTAACTCTGTCTGTGACACCATACTGTTTGGAATTTAGCCTGTAAAATAATTTAAAAGCATTTTTAGTGCCAAGAGACTAGATTGTTTTTCGCATCATTATTTCACAAGTGGTAATATAGATATTTTCTCTATAACATGAAATTTGACTCATGGTGTGTGGAGTGTTTTTAGGTTTTGATCTGAGATCTTGAGTTTTAGTTGATAATACTTTAATTGTTCTTGTGCTGATATCGCATTGGGATGATATCTGAGATAAGTGAAGCTTTGTAAAGATGCTTCGAGAAATTTGAAAACAGGCTTGTTTTGTTCTTCTCAGAAGTGAACCGCTGAAAGGTGGCATGATCTGAGGGTGATGGAAAGAAGGGGGTGCAGTGTAAAAAAGGGGCATTTTAGAATCTTGTCGACAAGCAGGACATGTGAAGGCTTGGTGTGTGTGTATGTATGTATGTATGTATGTATGTATATGTGTGTATATATATACACTGTATATTCACTGAAAAATGCAATAGATTTTCTGCACTGATGGTTGTTGCTAACTAAGCATAGATACATGGCAGTCATATGTGTTTAAAGCATAAGAAAGTGAGAAATTTAGAGTAGAAGAGGAAGGGGAACAAGTTTCCACTCTCAAAATGAGAGAGAACTGTTCACTTGTTTGTGGTTTAACAGTCAGGAAGTAGCAGAAACCCACTGCGCAGTGATGCATTTCCTGTCACTGCAAGATTCACAGGTCAGTTTGTGGCTGTTCTTTTTCCTTTTGTGTTTATCGGTGTTAAATTTTAGGGTTCTTAATTCAATATTTTTATGGCATGACCAACTGCAAACTGGCAACTTACTGTATGTAGAGTTGTACCACAAATTCAGGAAAATATCCATTTGTTACTAATAGCACCAGGTAAATTGAACAAAATTTGGCTTGCCGACATTTTCAATGTCGAGTCCTTTAAATGTTATTTGAAATTGTGTAATTATTTGGAAAATTGTAAACCTTGTTTACAAAAAGGGGACTGCTTGCTATTACCTGACATTTTCTATGTCGAGTCATTGAAATGTGATTTGAAATGGTGTAATTGTTTGGAAAATTGTAAATCTTTTTTCCAAAAAGGGGACTGCTTGCTATTACCTTCCCTAACAGGTTTGATTCTAGTAGAGATGAGTATAACTCCTAAAACCTGTACTTGTCTAAAACAAGCATCATTAGACCCTTATGAGTATAGTGGCAGGGATTTCTCTTTCACCTGGTCTCAGGATGTCCTCCCCAATCTTTAATGTTTGGCTCAGAGATAACAGCCCCTTTCTCAGGTTGGTGTGGGGCCCTTTGTTTTAGAGCCTCTTCAAGTGCCTTAATGTAGAGTGGAAAAGTACAAGACAGATCAGATTAAATTTGTTTCATCCCCAGCAATGGTAGCAAGAGATGAGGCCTTTCTTTTCTTGCTTGCATATTTAGCACGACAGAGGTGGTTCTTTGTTTTGTTGTAGACGTCATTGTTAGATTTCGAAGCAACATTTATGTCTCTCTCTCCCTCTCTTTTTTGTCTTCATCTCCCCTCTTTCACAAAGGTTGCCCATACCAGTTTTTATTATGCCCTTTCTAGAGGATCTTTCCTGGATTTACAGGTTTTATCATCAGAACACATTTTCGAAATCGCACTGTTGGATGTGTGTTGTTCTATACTGATGGCACACTATGAATTGCAGACTAGTGTGTCAAACATTGCTTGGTTGTCTAGTTGTAGATTGATGTGGGGGTGGGAGTTGATTGTATGTTCTCCTCATTAATTGCCATCTCTCTTGTTCTGTTGAATTAGTAAACATTCATCTCAGAGGCCCTTGACCTTTCTCTCTTATGTATAACGCACTCTTCTCCACTTCTGTGGCCAACAAAGGTGTGTGTGATGGTGTTAGTTTCGCATCACTTTTTCAATGCAAGAAGGGAAAGAAAAGACTGCTTTTTTTGCTTTTATCTAGAAGTCACTTTTTCACTCAGTATGTGAACATGCAAAGTTAAATTTGACATTTGAAAGTTCATTTTCTGTTGGACTAAAACAATTCATCCTTGTAAAAGGTCATGTAAATGCTTAGTCCTATTTTTGCTAAGTCAGACTAACGCGTTAGTGCTATTTTTGCTAAGTCAGATCACGTTAGTGCGATTGTTGCTCAGCTTTGTTCAGCATGTATACGGTAATTGGACTGGGATTGCTGTTTTGCACATACATGCTCCAAAAGACAGGTGATGTATAGTGCAATGCGTGTTTAACCCGGCGTATTTGACGTCCTTCCTTCAAATATTCAGTTGCACATTGTGTTATGTATACTTGGATAGACTGATGAAGAATGTATCTCAATTATAATTGTGTATGGAAATGTTCTGACTGAAAAGCAGCAGGCTAGTAGCTTCTGTCAGGGCTGTTAAGACAATACAACCATAGTATACCATTTCTGGAGAATAGACAACTGTCCACTGAGTGGCGAGATTTTATCCAACCTCTAACAGCCCCAAGTTCATTATCGTACCATTACAGGGACTTCTCTTGAGTTGAAACGTCACATCCTCACAGGAACTGGGCAAAAAAACTCCTGTTCAGCTGAGCCAAGCAGATCACCCTGTTGAAAGAGGCTTTGTCCTCCATATTGATTGTAAGGGTGCTGTTGGCTTGAGTCCACCATCAGTGTTTCTCATCCCTTTAGCAAGTGTGAACAAAGCTTCAAATGCTTCATTACAATGACTCAGAAGACACATTTGTGTTTCCTGGCTAGATGTTCTTTGACTTGCTGGAGGTATTGTTTTTTTATTGCCATTTTGGTTGGTGAAGAGGTTATTGTGGAGTGTGTTTTGTTGATAAGCTTGAGACAAGCATGTTCTGAAATGCCAGGAATGCTGGCCCTCCTTCCTGACAGAGCAGGAGAGAAATCCACATTTAAACTTCTTTCTTTTAGTCTCTACAAAAAGTTCTTGTATCCCAAGCTATTTTGAGAGCAACTCAAGACCAGTTTTTCTCAAAGGTGTTGACATCAGTATTGCCATGATGTCACTCCCCACAGAGTAAGGCGAGCACACCTCACCCTCGCCAAAGCCATCTCTGTCCATTCTGGTGACGTCATCAAAACATGGAAGCTTACATACCACATCTTGAATCCATATGAATCTGCCCATGAACAATCAACTACTCGCTAATATCAATTAATCATTCATGTTTGAATTTGCTCACTTCATCATTAAATTCTATTGTCAGGGTGACTCATGGTTTAGTCATTCCGTTGGCTTAAATTACATTCTTTCATAGTTGACGCTAAGCTCAACAGGGTCTTAGGGTAAGATGTATTTGTTCACAATCATTCCCGCAAAACTTCCTTACTACATTGCAGGCAGCCTCTTGCTTTATATTTACTTGTTTTGACAACACGGACCAGGCCGTTTGCCAGGCATTTACCAGCTGCTGTATTAGGTACATTTGAGATTTGGATAGATGATGGTAACAACATTTTTCATGTACTTTGAGACACCTTAAAATTTTTATCTTGCATGCTGAGTGTGTATCCTTGGCAGACCTTAGCAATGGAGTGGTTCTATGAGGGCCCCACCCTGGAGAGTGTTTGCTTAGTGGAGTCTTGAGAACCGAACTCTCTCGCATGCCTGCCGCCCCTGTCCCTCGGCCCCCTGGATGATGTGTGGCAGGCCTGTTTCAGCCTCCACTTTGGCCCATTTGTTTGTATGTGTGTAGGGACAAGGAGGCTGTTGTCATGTCATTTTGTGTTATTCGTGAGCTGTTGTTATGGTGGTGGAGATCACTGCATGGACCACACAATTGCACGCAATCACAGACTTGCCCAATTTTGTACCCCACCAGGCTCCTCACCCTTTGTGAAATGTTCCCATCAATCCGATATCACGCTTTCATTTTCAGCACATCAGCGTCAATTGGTGTGAATGGGTTTATTACTCAGAATCAAGACTATGGAGCTCTCGGTGTGAAAGTCTAATAGAACATCAAGCTGCGAGCTTTGGCTTTGACATACACAGCTGCAGCCACTTTATTTTTAAGTCTGAGGTACAGAGAGCTTTTTGAAAAGAAGATGTAGTGAAATTGAGGTGAAGCAGATTTGAGCCACAGTGTGAAGGATGAGGCAGAACTTAGCCATGCTTGCGGCTGGTGACTTCTGACCCCTGGCTCATGCTATGGAGACTTCATGGGCAAGTGCTTTTCTAGATTGAGTAGAGACCAGTTCAGGGTGGAGGTAGGCAAAACCCACCCTCTGTGTGGTCTTGATTTGCCATAGGAATCACTATATCATGATAACTCAAACTTTCATTAGTTGGTACCAAAACCAGTCAAATTTCAAGTTTTTAATACCTGTTTTTGATACTACAAAATAAGTTAATATGCCATTGAACACACTCCTTTTGCCTATTTAACAAGTTAAATGTATACATGTAAATAAGAAATAAAAAATATTGAACGTTTCCTTGAAGAATTTCTTTGAAATAAGGTCAAGTGCTGGACAACTCATCACATCGTTCAACAGCTCAACAGATGAGATATTGCTTAAATATAATAATAATAATAATAGTTATTATTACGGTATTACAGTAAATAAACATAGTACTATAAAGTAGTTATATACTGTATTTCTGTCACAATTTCTTCAATTCTCCCTTCAAGCTTTTATTTTGAATCAAACTAAAGGCTATTCCATATTGTGTTTTTGACGGTAGTTTCACCCTTCCAGATAAGACGTTGGTTAAATTGCCCAGTATGATTATTATTAAAGTGCAAAATGCTGTGATTTAATTATATAAATATTTGGTTTGCAGGTGCGGTGTGCTTTACAGTGAATGTGCTCTCTTTTATCATCTAGTACAATAAGCACAGCACGCAATACTCATAGAAATGTGGTGTTTCCGCTTATAACCGGCCTCACACATTCACATGTGTTTTAAAGCACGCAGCACATGCAGACTGTATTTATTTAATTAAACCAGTGGTTTAAAAATCACACTATTGATAATCTCAAGAGGACCTTTCACTATTTTATTTTGATTAATAATATGCCCATTTTTGTGTAAAAGGTGTAACAGAGCACATGCTCATATAAGCGTGTAAGCATTTGAAATGAGCCGTTTGTCATGCAGGGGAGTCTTTGCTTGGTGTTACCAGTACTGCAGAAACACTGGTATGTTTACATCTTTTTTATTGTAGTATCGACTTGGTACCAAAGTACCAATTTGCCATCACGACTCTCTAGTGCACAGGAACTCGTTAACTATGTCTTTCATAGAAACATAGTTAGTTGTTTTTGCTAAGGTAAGCTTCACTATTACTCATGCTCATACTCTGGATTAGTTTAAAAAAAATACGTTTTTAAATACATTTTGCCATGCAACATTTGCGCTATAGACATGAATGGTTCCTCAAACTGTGTGACTTTGTTGAGGAGAGGTGTGTTATTAATTTTTCAAGCAGTAAAATTTACATTTAATAAAATAGGGCCCATAATTTAGCAGGCACCCAAGCCAAATCTAGAGAGAAAATTGTCATAGAGGCTTGGGGGTGGGCTCTTTGACATGGGCCAGTAAGTAACCACCTACTGCTAATATTATTGGCTCATGTCTTAAACAGTGCAAATGATGATTGATGAGTGAATTCACTAAACAGTTGTGCCACCTTTGCACATGTTATTTTATTGCAAAAATTTCATCTCAGTGACTTACTACCTGCAATCTAGTTTAAGTAGGAGTAATCAGTCCTGAAAACAGTCATTGTCATTCCTTTCCACACAAACAAGCCTCCTTTCCATGTAAATTTGTCTCATTATAGAATGCTTTTTTTTTCAGCAGCTCAAGGACTTAATATTTGCCCGGCACAATAAATTTGTGCTATTACCACCTGAGGAAAGTAGGAGGTGAACTGAATTCTATTTAAAAGAGACTCTGGTGTACTTTTTATATTAATCATGGCAGCAGTAATTAATCTAGTAATGATCAAATGAGTTTTATAACTGGGCATATATCCAGATGCGTATGTAGTCCAGTGCAACTTCGGCATGTTAAAGAGTTGACTCTTTCAAAATAGTGGAGGGATGCTGTGCTGTACAGTCCAAAGTAGATCAAGGTGATCTGCTGCATTCTCCACACTATAGCACTCAGAACCGACTTGCAAGATTGGATTTGTGGCATTCAAATTGTGTTCAAATAAAGCATAAAACAAGTGCAGACAGTGTGTTCAAATAAACTGTGCTTTTACTGGGGACTAAGGCTGCCCCCTGTAATCGACCAAAGGTTAGTTGATGAAAAGAGTCTTGGTTGACCATGTTTTGATTAGTCGGTTGGTCGCAGAAAAAAACTCCACATAAAAATGACAAACACCGGTATTACCACTGGTTGGATGCTAGGTTGTACTATGGGGTAATTTTCATTAAGCAGGGTTAGGGTTAAGCCTACACAATAAAGCAAGACACCTTGATTTAAAACATATAACTTTTTACTTTATTTATTTTAACAAAAAATTCTAATGAAACCAGAAAAAAAGAAAAATAAGTGCAATTAAAATGTGTGTTGTTCAACTTTTTAAAAGATGGTTTTACAACAGTCAACATCTCTCTGGCAAAGAACCTACATCATCTGTGCATTCTCTACTGGTTGGGTATTTTGTTATCAGGGAAAATGTGTGAGAATAAATTTGTTTTGTTCCTCCTTCACGATATATATATATATATATATATATATATATATATATATATATATATATATATATATATATATATATCCAATATCACAGGATCAGTGAATATTCTTGCTTTAGTGATTTTGCTTTGAAAATGTAATTTATTTAAAAAATTAAAAACTTTAAATAAAATACATTTCTAAATTCAAATTGCATAAATGAAAAAGCAATTAAAATAACGAAGTGATAAAAGAATTTTATATATATATATACACACACACACACACACACCTTTCCATTTACCATCATCATGGTGGAAAATTACTTACACAAATGAAGACATAAAAACAATTATAAATGTAAAAATAATAATTATAATGATGATAATAATCACTGAAATATGAATCATGGTTTGAGGCGAACGTGTTTTTGTATTATTTTATGTTTTAATTACAGATGTAGGATATAGGCTGCAGTGTTTCTCACAATAAACTGCTTTGTGGAAATAAAGTGAACCGAACTCAAAACACCTCCTGAGCTGAGATGTCTGGGGTCATTTGCAGCACTCATAGACGATACTGTTCTTGCAAAAAAAACAAAAAAAACGGAAGACCGAAACAAAGAGTGAGAACCTTTTAGATGCTTGTGCTCCACGAGTCTCCACGCCTCTGTATCAGCGTGTCATACATGTGCATAGATGACTTTTATGTCATCTATTCTTAATAATATATTAAAAGTTTTTCTTCAAGCGCGTGTCTGTGTCTATGGACACATTTTTTGTAATGTTAATTTGATGATGATAATAATAGTCTAATAATAATAATAATTTTATACATGGGGAAACAAGCCAAATTTGGTCTTGACATCATCAAAGGCATCGGCTATTGGCGATCACTCTGACCATCTTTGATCCCCAAGATTATCGTCTGTTGGCACAACCCTAATGTGCGTTTCTCTCTATAAATTAACAAAATGTTCAGACAGTCTCCTTGCTGTTTTTTTTTTCGACACATTCAAGACAGCTTTTGCCGGTGTCACTGCGGCTCGCTTCATACGTGCACTTGTAAGGTTTTTATTTTAAAGTCTCATTATTATGGTTTAGTATTTCTCTGTAATGTAGAACAGTTACTTATAACATTCTTTCTCAGCACTGGAACTCAATCCATTTTCTGATGCCCCCCTCAAAAATATATTCAAGTAATTAAATTAATATCATAAATGGGAAACTTGTTGACTAATGGCTTAAATTAACTCCTAGTTGACTAGGAATATATTTGGTTGAGGCAGCCCTACTGGGCACAATTAATTCTTGATGAATTTCCCCCTAAATTTGAATGTAGCTACCACCTAACAACACCCAGAACACCCTAGCATCATGGTGGCAGGTTTTGCATGGGCAAGCACCACCAAATAGTTTTAGTGAATTGAGTTGCATCAGGTCAAAAAGCTTGTCTTGACACTATCAGTGACCAATGTAGAAAAAGGGAACCCACAGCAGGGTTCTCTATATGTTGGCTCCATGCTGTGTGAGATGGAGGCTGGAGTCTGGGGCCCTGGAGATCCCGTCCAGTGAGTGGTAATAAGTGGCTGGGCCGCTATGTTGTGGTATACCCCCGTCCTGTTCTTTCACACCAGGGAGACGCTGCGCAAGTCTACTTGTTGAGGACAAAACTCCAGCTGCTGCAGAGGTCTTTAGCAAAGCCAGAGGCAAAAAAAATTACATTTGTTTGACCTCCTTGCCACCTACATTGACTGCCAGACTATCTTTCTCATATCTTTAACTGTACCCTGTACCCTTTTACCCACCCAGCCTACCCCATCACCATTCAAAATGGTATGCACTTGTGGACACACACACTGTCCTTTCAAAGCAAACAAGCCCCACCCTGACACAGAGGAGAAATGGGCCGCTCCACTGCCATTTTAAACCCCCATTCAGTGGTTCAGCCAAACCTACCCTTCTCTCATTTAATCTTTAACCAGACACCAGCCCCTCCTGTTCCTTCTTGCTGCCTCAGGCCTGGGCAGAGGGTACTCTCGCTCTCTCTCTCTCTCTCTCTCTCTTAGCAGCCTGTGACTCTTTTTTCGATAAACTGTTATATGAGGAGTGATGTGGACTTTGGAAGAGGGTGTGTTCTGGGCCCTTCAACTCATGTTACTGATAACCCAACCCTGTTTACAGTACCACTTTGATCAGACTGGGTGATCTCATATTCTGTGGCAATCCATGCCCCTCCCCCCGTCCTCCACACTACCACCACCACTAAAGAGACTCGCTTACCACGGCTGAACCTTGCTGAGTTAAGCATGCACTTTCCAGTTCAGGCCTACTTGAATGCCAGCCTGAAACCTGCACAGATGCAGGTCTCAGCTTTGAAGATGTTGACATTTACCCTTTTTCTTTCTTTGAATACAGAACTCTCAAGTGTGGTCAGTCAGTAAGTTTAAACATGCAGTTATAATTGAGCTAAGTGTTAAATGCATGTCACGCATCACCTTTGACTTCCGGTGCATGCACACAATACCGAGACCAATCACATTATCTAAGTCTGTTATTCTGACTTTAAATAAGTCTTCCATCGGACTAAGGTGTTTACATGACATTTTAAAAGAAAAATGTTTTAGTCCCACTGTTATGTAACTTTTAAATTGCATGTTAACAATTTAATGTTATGGTAGATTGATGCAACAGTTGTATTGTTGTGATCTCAGAAGTTTAACAGAAGTCAGAGCGGGGTCCTGGGTAGCTCAGCGAGTTTTGAAGCTGACTACCACCCCTGGAGTCACAAGTTCAAATCCAGGGAGTGCTGAGTGACTCCAGCCAGGTCTCCTAAGCAACCAAATTGTCCTGGTTGCTAGGGAGGGTATAGTCACATGGGGTAACCTCCTCATGGTCATGATTAGTGGTTCTCACTCTCAATGGGGCACGTGGTAAGTTGTGCGTGGATCGCAGAGAGTAGCATGTGTCTCCACATGCTCTGAGTCTCCGCGGTGTCATGCACAGCGAGCCACGTGATAAGATGTACGGATTGACTGTCTCAGAAGTAGAGATAACTGAGACTTGTCCTCCGCCACCCAGATTGAGGCGAGTAACCACGCCACCACGAGTACCTTGTAAGTAGTGGGAATTGGGCATACCAAGTTGAGGAGAAAAGGGGATAAAATTATAATAAAAAAAAATAAAAAAACACAGAAGTCAGAGCGAGAGAAGGTGAAGTGTGCTGATGATGAGTATGTCTCTGGAAAGCAGAATGCATTTTTCCACTCGCCCATTTTCATTCTGCCCGACCAGACTTCCTCAGAGTCTGACTATGAGGCAGCTGTTTGCGGGACTGAAATGACAAAAATAAGATTGGTGAACTGATTGACTCCCCCTGAGTGAGTAAACGCTTCACAGTTGAAAAATAAGACCCTTGCCCTGGTCCCAGCGGTACCATCTCAGTCTCGTCTGGCCATCACAGCCCCTCTCTCTCTGATGATGTGACACAGCCCAGTTTGCTCAGTTTTCTAATGTTCCTTTTCCTCTCTGTTTCGCTCTTTTCTTTTTTTCTTCTCTCTCTTAAAGATTTAGATGCCTCAGACGCAGCTGGAGCAGGACTGTGTCTCAGAGCGAGAAGAACCCTCCATCACACAGTCTTCATTGCTCTGAGCTCTCTACCACCCTGTCCATCACTTCAGCTGGAAAAAAACATCAGCGGTGTACAAGACCAAAAAGGGAACACTGTTTTTACCTAACAGTGCCTCTCGTTTTGTGAAAGCAGCAGATTATCTCAGCAGTGTTGCTGCCACAAAGTGCTTCCTGTGCCGAGGGGTGTGGTGCGGAGCTAAGCGGTCCGGGGAGTGTGCGGAGGGGTAGGAACCCTCTGCCCGTCAGCCAGTGTCCCACCCTCTCTTTCCCAACAACACCATGACCACTGTGGTCCAGTCCAGCGAGCTCGTCTTTGAGTTCGCCAGCAATGGGATGGATGAAATCAATCAGGTACATCACAATCAAGTTTGTTGTTCATTAGTGTTAGGCCAATATGGTTTTTTTATGGCCGATGCTGACACAGAGATCTAAATACCTGCTATGGGCCTGGAGATATATTGTAATTGTAAATTTGTAATTTAATTTTCATATTTAGACAAACACTTATTTTCTCAAAATTCACAAAAAATATTTAAAACAAAAATGTTGCATTATCCATGAACAAGGTTGTGAGTAGATTTATGTACTGAAAAGTAGAGTCAGTGATCCGCCAATGATCTCAAAATCACAACATATTGGCCGAAGGTGTGCTGACCCTACTACAGAGGATGGATAGTCCCATCATGATGATGACTGGTCGATCTGAGAGCCCTTAAATATTTTGGTGCCAGAAATCTTTGTTATATGGCACGTAAACTTGTGGATCTCTTTGTTTAGTATCTGCCCATCTAGCTGCAATGACCATGTTTAAAGAAGGTTTTGCAAGGGTAGAGTGGAGGTCTGTGCTTTTGATGGCAACAAGGGAGGGGAGGGAGGAAGGTTTGGGAGATGACAGTGTGGATTACTGGCAGGGCTCAGATGGAAATACTGAGATGTAAGAATCGCCAGTCAGCCTGAACTCAGTGTGTCTGGTCCTACAAGAGTGAGTCTGGAAACATATGAGAGCTAGAAATAACAGTACACTAAACGTCAATTCTGTTTGTTCATATGCTGTTGTGCTGTCATGTTCATGAGTGTACATGTACTGTATGTTCTTCATATGTTTTCCATGTGTCCTTTTGTTCTGTCTGAGCTCAGTTGATTCCAGAATCTTGATCTTCATCCTACATGTGTGTTTGTGTAGTCATGTGAATATGATCAGGTGTGACAGTTCTTCTATATATTCCATGCCTCTTTTCTTACAAACTGAAAGAAAATGGCTGCCTGGATTCAGGCCTAACCTGCCCAACTTGTTCTAAGGTAGTGTGGGAGAAGAGTCCCTTTCCACCCAGAAAACTACTATTGTTTTGTATGACTCTGGCTTCTCAGTAAATCCCTAAACCCATTCATTCTATTACTGGCCTGTCACAAATATGCTTTTCTGGTTGCCCCACAGTCTCAGATATCTTTTTGACTTCCACTACAAACACTAGAGCTGTTTTTTGGGGGACCCTGAAAGACTAGCCCTGCCGTATTATTTGTGTAAATCTCTGTGTGTGGGGTTTTTTCCACACATTGGTGTTGTGGAGGACGGACATGTGTCCATGTCTGGACCATAATGATTAGCCATGTTGAACTGAATTTTGTCAATAATTGCCTCCATAAGTCAAATTATCTTGTAATGGGAGTGAAATGATATTAAGCCACTGTGTCTGAGTTTGGCAACTGTGCTCAACAGCAGTTGTGTACTATGCCGAGATCTCTAGCACCAATTTATACAGTAAAAAATAGAGATGCACAAAACCATTTTTAGAGACAGAGAATGGTTACTGATACTTTCGCTTGGATACTCGCCCATACCGATACATAGTAATGCTGTCATATTCAAGTATAGCACCGAGGCACTAACGCTTTGAGGGTAGCCTGTTTAACTCTTAACTCCACTAATAATAACATTAAATACAAGAGCTTATAACCATCTTACATAACCTAGTCTCACAGAATGAACATTACTATAACTACATTTTTGCAAACTGACTTTTACGTGTCATGTTCTACATTTCGCCACAGTTTTAGAAATTAACACTAGAGACACTACAACAACTGTCCATTTTATTCACTTCCACACACATTACGAGTTCTCAACGGCTTATGACTTTATGACAATTGATTAGGTTTAGGTTAAAGTTTTAGGTTAAACATTCACCTTAAAAACCTTGTCTAATTAAGGCAACTTTTCACTTGCTTTTGCCCCCCCCCGTTAATTCCGTTAATACGTTACTTCCGGAAAACGGAATACTTTTCTTTCTGGAAAATATGCTCGAACAACAGCAGCTCAGTGCAGACGTGTATAATGGCAATTCATTGATTTAATAGATGTTTTTAAATGTGAAATATCTCCACATGTATCCTTTTTGTGTGGCAATGTTTATACAACCAATGTTGTACAAGCGCTGCATGGTATTGGGTTTTGGTATTGAGTATGTGTAACAAGTACGAGTACTAATACATGAGCACAGTATTGGACCAGATAACGATTTCACAAATTAATACCAGAGCTGGGCTCTGTCACAACTTGCATAACAGATGTTTATTTACGCAATTCCGTTAGGTGGTGCTAGTTGCTCAGAAATTAGACACTGATAACACAATTAACTGTGTATTAAACATTGGCTGTGATTATGTGGCATTTTGCAGTATTTTTGCTGTCATTGTGGACAAATTGCACAAATCGCAGAGGTCGCATCTGGTTGTAACAGAATGATCCAAGAAAGGGAAATTAGGCTCTACCCCTGCAAGTGGGGTTCTTGTATTGTATCAGTAGGATCGTCAAGCATGGTGCATTGTGAGTAGCATTAGGTAAAGCAGAAGAGAGAGCGGAACATGCAGTATGCTATCTGTTTTATTCACACAATAGGAACACGGAACTCGACTATGCAAATGCATACTCTTTATCTGATGTTTCCCTTTTAGAAATGTGGCTGATGACTGTGAAAAAGAAGGATGTTGCATGTTTATAACACTACCAGTTCTTTTGAAAGAGAAGTTTTCTCTCTACTAATGTGCAACTGTCATCTAATAGATGGAGACTTTTATTTGACTGCTGTGTAAACATTAATATCGGCAACATTTATTAACGCTGAGCTATTAAGTAGATTTTGTACGCCTTGTTTATGCAATAATAAATTGATCAGATTGCAAATTACATGAATTTTATGGCCCTAATATATTTGATAGCTTCAGCTATGTATAGGCTAAGTTCAGTCAGGTTCTGCTATTTTGCATTGACCTGTCGAGCAGTTCGAGAGAGTCTATGTAAACTGATCACAGGTTTTTGCATAATCATGATGTCTGTAGTACCAGAGGGTGGGAGAATAAGGAGGGATTGTATGGACGCAGAGAGCAGAACTATGTCTCCTGCTTACTCAACAGTCAGGACGTGTGGGATTCGCCCATGTCTCATCTAGTTAATAAATTTCTCTAAGAACAACTTAGTGCAGCCGCTGGGATGCAAATCTGTTTTTCACGCATACATAGACACTCACACAAACTCATACTTGCACTCTATTTGGTTTATATATCACAAAATATCAAAACTAGTCTCATAGAATGAACGTTGCTAAAACCAAATCTTTGCAAACTGACTTTTAAGTTTCTCTGCAGTTTCCTGGTGAAATTAACAACTGTGCGTTTTATTCTCTTTCACACAAATCACGTTTACGACAGCTGAATATTACTTTATAAACACTTATTTTCACACTATTGCTCACACACAGCAATGTTATGATATTGAAACGCTGTAACGTATTTATTTTTACTTTTGAAAAACACAAATTTACAAGCTTGTATTACAGAATCAACTACATTTGCTCACTTATTTAAATCTGATTAGCTTCCACGGTAGCTCACCTGATAGAGTATTGGGCTATACTTGCAGATGCCCAGGTGTGTTGACACGTGAGACGAAAGTGTCATAGAAGCGATACAAAATAATGTGGTTTTCATGTCGCATTTGCTTTTAGGACACTTTCAGTTTTAGGTGTTGGTTAAGGGTAAGAATGTTTGTTTGTTTTGTTCATCTCTCATTTGCTTTTAGGATGCTTTAAAACAACAACAAAGAACTGTTCTCATCTGATTACCACACTATTTCACTTACTTTTGGTGCCCCCTGCTGGACATTTCACGGGAAACTGCAGAGAAACATGTAATAATGCACGTAATTTTGTTTTGCAAAAAATGTTTCGATGGTCATGTAATGTTTATAACATCAGGCTGAAATATAAAACCAACCAAGTGACATTTATCTTGAAGAAAGATATCACAAGCACACTTTCCAAGCAAAACATAAGTCTAAAAATTTAAAAATAACACAGAAATAGATATGATGTCTAAATTAAAACAAATGTATTTGGACACTTGTCAGATGTTTGTGGAACATGTCAATAGATAATGTGATGAGCTACACCTGTGTTTACTCTGATAGGACACCTGTGCAAACTTTGGTTAAAGACCAGATGATTAAAAGTAATTGCAAAAATAGAAAAGTGAAGTTAGTTTTGAAGGAAAAAACAAAACCTGGCATCATTTATTTGCAGATCCCATTTGGTTTGATATTTTGTTATCTAATGCACAAAAATTCAGTTTAAGTATGGCTTTAAGTGTCCAAGTGCTTTTTAGGCATCACTGCAGTACTTCAAACTAATTGATTTGATTTAGTATGATTTTAGTATGAGTGTTTGCAGTGTATTCTTCCAGTGAATTATTTTATAGTAGTGTGGATTTGGTGTCACCAAAATCCACAAATCCAACTGACTGAAATTTGGAAAGCCAAATTCGTCGAGTCCCTGGGGAAAATGCCATAACAGCAGTGAATAGTACAAGGATGATGAAACAAAACACAAGTCCTGCCAAAGGAAGATGGAACATGGCTTATGTTTCACAATCTTGCTTATGGGGCTGCATAACCATATTGACTCATTTGTGTCACGCAATCCAAAAGTGCTATATTACATTGATCAGATATTGCAAAATATCAGAGCCTTTGTGGTTATTTCCCTTGGAACCATAGATTTTAAGTACCTGTGTGTCAGCGGGATATGTTTGTTTGGCTGGTCTTCATACTTAAGTAACACAACTGTAAAAATAATCAACTGCACTCTGATGCCATCTCGTGGTTACATTACACAACAACACACATATGCTCGTGCATTTTCAATTCCCAGTGTTTTTCTGAAGGGAGAGAATAAATCCTGAAATGTATTCTCAGAAGAAAGGCAGTCACTTTCTTGATCACAATGAATGAATGCATAATTTAATCAGTCCACATTCAGCTGTCAAAAGTGTCAGTTTAAAGGTCATCAGTGCTCGGTCAGACGGCTGTTTCTCCTGAATTATTCCTGTTCTGTCAGTGTTCACTCATATTCTGACACATTTTGCCTTGTTTGCATGGATTGTCTGCCAGAGAGCTAATTAGAGCTGCAGTCCAGCTAATGAGACCTTTGGTAAAACACACATACACGTACACAGTCACTCACTCAGTGGCTGCTTCAGGGTTTACCATGGAAAACCTGGAAATACCAGGGAATTGTAACATTGTGATTTGCAGACTGGGAAAAGTCATTATATTTCCATAGTGAAGTTTTGGGCAGAAAATATTACTGGGGCATTCCAAGTCAGTTTAGAGGTCCCCAGCTCAATTAGTATTATTTATTTATTTTTTATTTTTGTCTGGTGAAAGATAAACATAAATGACGAAGAAATGCCATGGATCAATATTTACTGAGGAATCCATTATTTTGTAGAGAGGGGTCAAAATGGAAATTTTCACCTATGATATTTGAGCAAAACTACAGGTAAAAAAATAAAAAATAATCTTGGAAAGTTGGTAGCATCATTATTTTATTTCTTCACAGAGATAGGTCGGTTTACTAAAATCGATAGACCTTATTCACATTAGTGACATCATTTGTATGGGAATGAAAATGAGGCTGTAAGGGATAGACCATCTCTTCAATGTCACTCACAATGTAACGCTGTATATAGCTCCTAGATCCCATCTGATTTTACACTTCTCATGTTGTCTGGAGTTTTTTGTCTACTGAATGTCCTTGGAGAGATATTTTATCAATGTTTTGTCCGTGGAATGATCCAAAAACACTTTAAACTGAAGTGCAGCCTATTGAAAAGACTGTATGTCTATGCCACACAGCCGCATTGTCATTCCTGTCCAAAATCAAAGATGGTGCTGCTGAATTTTGCCAAATTTTGATTTCGAGAGTCCAACAAGCATTATGATTAAGAAATAGTGGTGCATGTGAACTCTATAACACTACTAACTTAAAGGGAATATTCTGAGTTCAATACAAGTTACAAGCAAAAATCTGGTTTACAATGAGGCTCTTAAAATGGAAGTAAATGGGGCCAATCCACAAACGTTAAAATTTTCAATGTTTCAAAAGTATAGCTACAGACAAAGGCAAAGGATTTTAGTGTGATAAACTAACTTGCAAATCTTGTCTGTGTAAAGTTATAGCCAGTTTCACAACTTCGTTACCATGATGTTGTAAAGTCAACAAACCCTAAAATGACTAAAAATTACCATTTAAAAAAATGTACTGCTCAAATAATAAATGAGTTTTAACAGAATAATTAATACAAGCGCTTTTATAAAATTATACCCTCCAAAAAACTGGCCACATTCACATTCATTGTCTGCATTCATTTCCATCGTAAGTGCCTCACTGTAACTTTGTAAACAAGATCATTTGTAACACTTAACTTGTATTGAACCCTTTAAGGGAAACAACATAGTCTTTCAGGACCATCAATGTTTATAAATTTATATCTAGTTGTCATGATGGACTGGAAAAGTAATGGAATTTCATTGGTCAAAAGGGTTGGGAACACTGTACTTAGAATGGCAGTTTTGGCCATAAATGGATGAAAAAGCCCCTCAAATCGCTGGCCATCAATGAGTGCAGCCGTGACTCATCCTGAGCGAGAAATTTAGAAAACCATGTTTTTTTTTTTTTTTTTTACTAAGAGTGGTGGTATATTTTGGCAGGAGGGTTGTGCTGACTGTGGCAGGGGGTGAGGAGCGTTTTCCTGTGGCTTTGGAGTCCAGTACCAGCTATTTCCTCTGTTCCCCCCTGTGCAGTGTATCTGTGATCTCCACCCTCACTCAGGAATGCTGCAGTGGAAATGTGGAAGCCTGGACTGGTGTTCCTGGTATGGAGTTCATGAGAGCAAGCAGGGTTATGTGTATACATGCCTTACTGGAACTATAGTACAGAACTTCTGTGTTTACATCATTCTCTCATGATACCACACAGTCCTGTCTCTGGCTTATGGATAATGTCTTGTTGTTATGCTGACGTGCAGTAGAGTCCAAACAAATGACGGAACTGGCTCAGGTTAAAGCCATTATGAATGGGCCATTAGCTGCAGACTCTGTGAGTACGAGTAACCAGGATGATTGTGGAATAGAGGCTTTCATCTATGGGGAAGGGGCAAATTCTTGTATTTTACAGCAATTATGGTGCACTTTTCTGCCTTTCTACAAAAAGCATTGCACAATGGTGAGTGTATTGGCTTGATTTTAGATCAATGATGCATTTATCTCTCTGTTTTTTCCATCACAGCTGGATGACCCTTCAGTGTTTCCAGCGGTGATCGTGGAGCAAGTGCCTGCCGCAGACCTCATGCAGGTGTACTCTGGACTGGAGGCCGATGAGGTGACTAATGGCATCATGGTGGATGGCATGGAGGATGTGGTGGAAGAGAACATCATGGGAGATGTGGGCCTATCTGGTAAGTGCAGCTCGTGATCGCAATCATAGACTCCATTTACGGTGGGACTTTTTTCTGTGACAGATTTTTCCCTACCACTTGATGAATGTGTTTCTTGTAATGAAAATGGGAAAAAAATAGATGGTGGCAGGGATGTAGCCTATATAAAATAGAAGTTTTTAATGTTTTACTCTGATTTTAAGTATTGTACAAAAAGGTGCTTTGCATGAAAAGTAAAAAGTTTACATTTAAACCTACAAGCCATCATCCTATAATCAATAGTTTCAGATTGAATGATGATATTATCAAAGAATATACACCAATCAGCTACAACATTAAAATCACCTGCCTAATATTGTGTAGGTCCCCCTCGTGCCGCCAAAACTGCGCCAACCCAGGCCTTCGTAATTTTATTTTTGGTATTTTTCAAATGCCTTTTCATGTACACATTTACAGTAATTGTTTTAGCTTCATCCCAAACCCAGACTTTAAATATGAAACTATAAAAATACATTTAAAATGACAAATTATTACATTTAAAACAATGATAGTCTAATCAAAAGAGTGAACAAATAACCAATTTTATATTTAGGGTACAATGGGGCTAAAGGCTAATTGGGGTAAAAGGCTCCTTTTTGATTTTATTTTGTCCCAAAACACTAAACAGCATGAAAAAGTACTACTGTACTTTCCCAAACACCTATGAACTGCAAAATGTTCCAAACCATGTGTAATGTTTAAAGTTTGATATTAAGGTCATTTGATAATATTTAATATATAAATATTTTAAAATGTTGTACATTTTATGTAGTTAATGAATGTCTTGAAAATTATCACATTTATTTTGAGACAAAATACGTATTTGTCATTTTCAATTTTCAATTGTGATCATATCAGAAGCATTTCAATAACTGTCCAATAAGTGAAAGGATAGTATTTGGGGTAAAAAGGGCCCACTGTTGCAGGGGCTAAAGTCCAATATTAAACACATTGTTTTTCTTAAGTTTTTCTTAGATTTGTTATTAAAAAAAAAAATCCCCTCACCACCTTTTAAATATATATATATATATATATATATATATATATATATATATATATATATATATGATTTTATTCAAAACAACCTTCAGTTGTTATTTTCACAGAAATTATGTTGCTCCATCAATATTCATTAAAAATAAATGTATGTCTTAAATCTTGATACAATTTGGGACCAAATATGAGATTCAAATGATTGAAGAAAACAAAGAAAATCAAGAT
Source organism: Xyrauchen texanus (assembly GCF_025860055.1). Lineage (NCBI taxonomy): Eukaryota > Metazoa > Chordata > Actinopteri > Cypriniformes > Catostomidae > Xyrauchen > Xyrauchen texanus. Next base: position 25,289,150 of record NC_068298.1, on the reverse strand, counting down.
AAATATCACTTGTAAGTAGAGCAGTTTTATTGACCGTCATTTCCAATCAAGCTTTATTTTTGCCAAATTATGCAAAAAAGTGAAAATATTATTTAATGTTGTGTATTTAGAAGATATACAATGCTATGTTCAGAAGTTAGACTTTGAAAGACAAATTAGTTATTAATTTGACAAATTAGTTATTGAGAAAAGTTACAAATGTCATTTCCACCACTGAATTTTATTAAACACAATACAGAATTTGAGATATCCAGGAAATGAAATGACACAAATCTCCCGTGGTGCATGTACACACACTGTTGGGCATTGTTAGTAGGCAAATTATATAAACAAGTGAGAGTGTGAAAGAATATTTAAACAGGATTTTACTCTCTAGAAATTCACAGGGCTGAAAGTGAAAGATAAAGAAACACCCATATACCCAATAAAATAACATGATTGCAACTATGTTTCAATAGCGAAGTACCACTGAAGTGAGAGAAACGTGTTTAGTAAGTGCTTGTTGTGCTTGTCCACAGTAGAGACTTCAGTCTCAGGTGGAGAGGACAATATGGAGACCATTGAGGCAGCTGAAGCCCTGCTGAACATGGAATCTCCTAATAACATCCTGGATGAGAAGCGCATGAGTATGTGATGACTCACTGTCTGTTTACTTGGTGCCGTTTATTTAGCAGTGCATGTGGGGAGAATTCTTGAAAACACTTTATACCTTCCCGTCATGTTAAGTCATTTAGCACACACTGGTACTATTTTTTCATACTAGTTTAAAAAGATATTTGGAATGTTTGAGGAAGCAGTACTATAAACAGCCTCTCATTCTTGACATCTTCTGCTCTGTAGTTCACACATATGGGTCAATGCTGGAATCACCCCTGACCTACATTTCCCTGCGTCCAGAGCAGCTCTCAAATGGCTGCATGGATGTTAATTTGGATGAGGATACGTCCTCCATGGATGAGACCCCTCAAAAGAACCTCTCCAAGCCTGCCAGGAAACCCAAAGGTACCACTAAATCTCCAGTAGAGGGCAGTGTACACCACAGTCGTTATCTCTTGATGTCCTACTTTACACTAAATACTGAAGTTGAGACAAAAGAATGCAAAAGTAGCCTAAGGTCTCCAAGCCAGGCAAAGCTGGTTAGGAGGATTTATTTTAATAAAAAAAAAATATATATATATTTGGCAATGGGATGAATGGTTAACGAAATTAATATTTAGTCTGTTACTATTTTTCAAACTTCTTTTAATCTTTTTGCAGTGCGTAAACCAAGACCGGTGCGGCCTTGCTCTCCCATTACCAATCCCGCTCTCCCACTGAAGAAAAAAAGCAAAGAGGGCAAAGGTAAGCATGACCTCACATTGCTGCTTGAGCGTGAAGGGAAATAAGTTGGAAAGTAGCAGTTCTCTCTCATATGCACCGCGCATCGCTCTTACCGGGGCTTTGCTGGCGGAGAGAGGCAGAGCTGAGGCTTCTTAATTGATGAGGTCCCCTTAAAGTGCTGTGTTTTGAGGGAACTAAAACTGATAGTGGGCTGGAGGGCACATCAATGCTGTCCTGACACCGGCGCCTTATGCATGCGGCCCATTCCCAGCTCAGAGAGGAGGCCGGCCGCATACATATACATCACCCTGACATGCCAGTCTTTTCATTCTCCAGCCCCTGCTGCCAGGGTAGCTGTTTTTAACCACTTCTGGCCAAGGCACACAACAAACAAGAATAATCTACTGCCAAGCCCCTCTAATTAATTCCATGCCCGCGTAGGCTTGTGCGAAAGGACAATTGATTTATTAGGGTTATGAGAAAGAATCCAATAATTGCACCTCTGCCAATTCCGTGTGTTAAATAAGACCTGTGGAATCGGGTGTGAAAGATGAAAGGTGTTTAAGAAGTCTAAACTTTTAATGAGTCGACAGAGGACTATAAAAGCCCCTTGCTGTTGCAGGTAACACTATCTACTTGTGGGAGTTCCTCCTGGCCTTGCTGCAGGACAAAAACACCTGTCCCAAATACATCAAGTGGACGCAGAGAGAGAAGGGCATTTTTAAGCTGGTGGACTCCAAGGCTGTGTCTAAGCTGTGGGGGAAGCACAAAAACAAGCCTGATATGAACTACGAGACCATGGGCAGAGCACTCAGGTGAGCCGATGGCTTCAAACGCTTATCACTCAAAGGGACTAATCATGCCAAAGGAATTGCTTTTCCTGACCTCCTACTTCCTCTTTCTCTACTAGATACTATTACCAGAGGGGTATACTGGCCAAGGTTGAAGGACAGAGGCTTGTTTACCAGTTTAAGGAGATGCCAACAGATCTTGTCATTATTGATGAGGATGATAGTCAAGGGGACGACCACAGCGCTGGGTACGGAGGGCACCGCTCGGCCCTTCACGGACGGAGCATGGGGCGCAGTACATCGCGCGCACAAGGAAGAAGCTCTGGAGGCACACAGGTGAGGTCAGTGAAGAGAGAGATGAGCCCTGGGCTGACCAGTAATGGAAAACAAGCAGAACAGCTGCTGCAGACTATCCATGTTCTGCAGCCAAACCAGGGAGCTGCTGTCCCAGTGCCTGCACACTCTGTAAGGTGAGAGATGTGTGCATGCACAAACACAAGCACAATGACATCTTCACTCACCACGAGTAGGTGTACATACATGTTTGCTTATAAATTAAAAAATTATGTTGAGAAACTCTACATGTACCGTAATTTCCAGACTATAAGCCGCAACTTTTTTCCCACGCTTTGAACCTCGCAGCTTATACAATGACGCGGCTAATATATGGATTTTTCCCGCTTTCAACTTTTATAAAAAAATAAATAAAAACATTCTGTGACATGCTCAGTTTTTTGGCGGCGTGAAGCCAAAAAAATTTCATTAGACCAATGAAATTGCCGAACGGGTTAAGGTCAAAACAACTTTTTTGTTTACTGTTTAGATTAAATCGAGCGCGCTCAAACTTCCCATCATTCTGATTACGGTAGTAAATTTGTCACCCTCACCATGGTAAAGACATGGAGAAACGCATATGATGCAGCTTTCAAGTTGAAGGCGATTGATCTGGCTGTTGGAAAATGAAATAGAGCTGCTGCACGGGAGCTTGGTCTTAATGAGTCGATGATAAGACGTTGGAAACAGCAGCGTGAGGAATTGACTCAGTGCAAAAAGACAACTAAATCTGAGGCTATTCAACTCCGACACCAAAGGAGATGACTTCAGTGGTTTCAGTGCACAGGACGAGGAAGATAGTGACCAATGACTTTCTTGGTAGGCTACTGTTTACTGCAAATGTTTTATTACAAGCCGTGTGTGGCAGCGGGGGCGCTTACACCTGCGCTAAATTATGTCTAACACCGGTGTCTAATTTCAAGTGCCCTGCTTCACATGTCCTTCTTGGGAAAACTGTCACACGGGCACCAGTGTGACAGTTTTCAGCAGGGCACTTGACGTTCCAGGTAAGGCTTTTAATGGCCACAGCAATGTTTACAATCAATTTTATAAAGTTTCTCAATTCTTCTATGCGCCAACACTAGACTGACGTGTGTCACTCTCTCAGCTCTGTGGCTGCTGCCTTTTATGCCGCTCTCCCCATGCTTACTGAAATTAGACACCGTGTTAGACATAATTTAGCTCAGGTGTAAGCCCTTACCGCTTTTCTCTCCGGACGGCGCTTGACTACGCCCCGCTGCCACACCGTGTTTCGTTAAAGCCTATTTATTTTTGTTACAAGCCGTGTTTCGTTAAAGCCTGAGTAAAGTTCATTTGTTTCAATGTACCGGTAGGCACCTGCGGCTTATAGACATGTGCGGCTTATTTATGTTCAAAATAATATTTTATTTAAAAATCAGTGGGTGCGGCTTATATTCAGGTGCTCTCAATAGTCCGGAAATTACGGTAAACGTACTTCTTAGGGATGCCAGGGATGTCAAGAATTCTCATAGTTGATTGCTTTAAAATTTGTTTGCTACTATTTGTTTTTTACTGCCAAAGATTAAGCATGAAATTTCAAATTATTTAAAATGAAAAACATACATGCTAGCATGGATTACATGTAGGGAAATGTACATTGATTAAGGTTTTTTTTTAATTATTATGTCAACAATAACAATGAAAAATCGAGAAAGAATTAATTAAAATAATCCACTCATAGTATGCTGGGTATTTACCTGCTTGAGCTACGTGACCTGAGAGCTAAACACTGGCAAAATGAACCAGAGTTAAAGTAAACCCTGAAACGCATCCTATATTACTGAGATTAATAAATGCAATATTGTAATATATGCATTCACTTCTAAAAATGAAGGAAATACTATTTCTAATCATATATAATGTAACAATATTCCTTTAATATATTTGGTTTTTGATATAGATTGATATGTCTTTGATGTGCATATTATTGTCAATTTAAATATTTTTGTTGACTAAAATTATATGCTATTTTTAACTAAATCTGACTAAATTAATGAATTTGACAAAACAAAGTTTTACTAAATTTAAAGGACATTTTTGTCAAAAGTGTAAAAATTAAATACACTGTCAACAAGCTATCCTAACCTATGTGATTGTTTCCAGCTATAATGTTTTTGTTTTGTAAACCCAGGACTATTAATATGCCAGGCACTGTTCCAATGGTCCTCACATCTGGAGCACAAGGAGGAGGTCAGGTCACCCTGCAGACCCTGCCCCTGTCCTCTGTCCTGACCAATGGTGATTCCTCCACTCACCCCTCCCCGCCTCGGGTCATTCTCCACACTGTGCCTTCCACCAGCCCTGGGGGTAAAGATGTGCTCACCATCCAGACTGCCTCTATGACGACCGACAGCATCCAGCACCAGCAGCTCCTCGTGTCTCTGGGCTCATCCAGCGGAGGGGTCATCAGCACCACCCCCCAGCAAGCCGGGTCTCTTAATGGCATCACCCGCATGGTCACCCTCAACGCCAATGGGCAACCCGTAGTGGCCCAGCAGCCCGGAACAGTCATCGCCACTGTCCTGAAGCCCAGCGAGCTTCAAGGCCTGCAGGTAAAAGAGGAGATGCTAGACCCCCAGTACCTTCAGTGTCTGGTCAATAGCAACCCCACCGTGACCCCATACTGCAAAGAGGAGATGGATGAGGGTGTGGCGGAGCTGAGCTACAGGACTGTGATCATCAACAATGCAGGTCAGGAGCTGAACCAGACCATCAACAGACACTCAGACATGAGCTTCAAGCTGGCCAGCAGTCCCAGTGAGGGTCTCACCCCTGTGGAGGAGCTGGAGGTGAGGGGTGAAGTGGCTTTGCATCCAGATCAAGAGGCCAAAGAGCTGTTGGAGGCCTCTGAAGGTCTGCAAGATCTGCCGGTCTCCATACAGATACCTGCGTCCCACTTCATCCAGGTAAAATCGGAACCTGTTGAGACCTAAACTATCTGCAGAAGCAGAGGAATGTGGACATAATCGACCAACACATGAAAACAAAGACATGGTCCGATTGTTAGAATGTGCTTTGACCTGTTGTTTACTCAAAGTTATTGTGCCTAAATCTGAACATTTAAGGGATAGCGACCACAATGTCATAAAAGCTCTTTTGGCTAGTTCTCTGACACCCCCTCCAAATCCAACAGAAGAACAGCCATTCTCAAACCAGGGATATTCCCACCATATGTGCCAGTTGAGATGTTTCTGTCACTGCTAACTCATCTCCACAGACGAATCCAAAGACTTGATCCAACAAAGGGACCAAAGGAGGAGTTGGTGGATAGCCAAAATGAAACCAACAACACACCATTGACTCTTAAGAGAAAGACCAAAGTTGTTTGAGACTTGCGAGATAATTTTGTTTCTCTCTGATGTAGCACCATATTCATGGACTTCAAAACCCCCAAAAGTATGCCTTTTGGAATAAGACTGAGAGTGCCTCATGAAAAGCCTGCAGGTGGTTAATACTTTGTTTTGGAATTTATGTTTTGAAGGGGGAAATTGTATGATTCACTCTCATAATAGTGCTGACCAGGTTATTAGCTTTCCATAACATGCTAATTTAAAGCACTGTGCTTTCATGGAAATGGGCATTCCCTGTCCAAAGAGACAGTTTAACTCAACTTTGTTTGTACATATTAACCGAGTAGAGAGTATAATGACAAATTCCCAAATCATCAGCTAAAGTATTTCCCCATTATAATCTTGTTCATATGAAATGGAGCGCAGTATATGTAAATGTATAATATACAACTGAGATTACAATTTATGGCCACAAATTTATTTATTTTCTGAATTTCTAAATTCTGTATAAAAAAGCCTTTTTTTTTTTTTTAAACAAATGCAAAAATGAGGGGAAATAAATATAAATATGCAGAATGTAGTGCTAATTTTACCCATAGCAAAAAACAAAACAACAAAAAAAAAAACAATTCCAGTATGTTTGTTTATTGCAAGCTGTGTTTTTTCGATTTAAAGCATTCCATGTAATCTGCACACCTTTCATATTGTATCTATTTTTTCATCATAAGGGGATACGAAAGTAGCTTTATGAGATTGAACTTTATCATGCTGTTCTTATACACTGTTATGTGTTTAAAGCCATTTTTACAGAGCATACTTGCTATAAATGCTGTGTCCTTTGGTTTGTGTCTTTTTAAGCTGATGTAGTTTTACCGTGCATCACTTGATCGATGCATTCCCTAACACATCTGTTTTTCAGGACAAAGTTTATCACAGACTATGTCATGAGCACTGCTGGTGCTGTCTATGACATTTAGGCTGATGCTTCTTGGTAGACTTGTTCAATGTTTTTATTTGTAGTGTTTCTATTCCTTACTCGCATCATTTATATCCAATGAATCTGCAGCAAACTTTCTTAATAGCTGCATCTCCACTAGTAGAGATTTTGGATGCTGGAACCATGTTGATCCTGAACTAAATTTGTTGTAAATTAGAAGTGACTGAAGTTTCGGACTCCCTGAAGCCCAGATGCTGGCAGCAGGCCTCTGCCTTAATTTAGTTTGACAAACATCTGAGATCTGCTCAATTTTGATGGTGCTGCTCTGACAATCGTGGCTACACCATGTATTATGCAATATTACATCAAGACAATCTGTGATCTTGTTCATAATGTTAGAAAAATGTCCTATGCACTGCATTCTGGCCAGCATGCAGTCTTTATACTTGCTTTGTCTGAAATTCTGTTGACCACAGAAATGGAGATAATTAGATTATGGGTAAAGGTATGCCATTGCTCTTCCTGTATTTCATCTTGCCTTTTCTTGGGGCTTTTCTTTGTTTTTCTATATTCTTATAGTAGACAAAATTTGTTTTCTAAAAAAAAAAAAAAAAAGCAAACAAAAAAACAAACCAAAGGAGACTAAATATAATAAAACAAATTTTGCCTTAACGAAAACTTGTGATCTATTCCCTTTTGCTATGGAAATTAAAACTCAAGTTTGCAGACTGACTGTGTAACCATCACAAAATCCACAAGTCTGATGCAATAATTGTTCCATTGTTTTAAAACGTGTTTACCTCCTGGTGCATTTCCTCAAGTGTTTCTCCTGTTAACGTGAAATAACAGAGGTCAGATGCACTTGTAGGAATCTTGCAACACCTTGCTGACAATCAAGACATCAGCGGGGAGCTCTGTTTCCTGCCGTATGTGCTCTTATGGGGCAGGGTAAGAGCATCAGCATTTTTAACATTTCCACCCTCATTATTTGACATCTGAAGTAATAAATTTTGAGGGCAAAGCATCTGTCAACAACTAAACACGGGATTTAGGCTATCATCTCACAGACTGTGATAGGACACAAAATGCTTTCCTGCCGTTTTTGACACCCGCTGGTCTGTGTGTGCCGTGACTTGTGGCATGGATAGAAATTATTGTGTGTGTGTGAATACTCAGTGGTATGGGGTTGGAGAGGCTTGCTGTGGTCTTATATTCAGGGATGTGTGGGCGCACATGTTTGTGTCCACTGATGGAGCCATCTGGCAGCTGGTACATGCTGGAGCGCTTACCCCCAAGTATACTATTCACACACAGCTGCAGATTACACAGCATTCTGAACCCTACAGGCAACTCTGAAAAATAAAACAATAACATCCACAACAACACAATACCAGAACTGTTAGAGGCAACCGTAGCCACAAGTATGGACTGAGCAAAATGGCAATAGAAAGAGGTCATTAAAAACAGTTGGCCTGTGAAAACTGGAAGATATTTTATCACATCTTGGGAAAAATATCATGTTACATGTATTAGGTCAGTTTTAAACGTTTTGTTTCAACGTCAAGATTTTGTGTTAATGTGTAAATCCAACAGTCCTGTCCTGTCCTGTGAAAATAAATTTTGAAAGTATAATATATGCACTATGAATGGACAGTTTTGGTCCTTGATATTGATTGGTCAATATAACTTTCCAGCTTTGTTAAAACACATATACAATATTAATATATATATATATTAGAGATAGAGAAAGATAGAGAGAGAAATATAATGTATATGTATGTATGTATGTGTGTTTGTGTATAGTACATGCATGTGTATATTAGTAATACAGTAACAGTTATAATGCAAAACACTTTTTCAGACATCTTGGTTCCAGAAGTGCCATTCTTTTGTCCATAGAGATTTTATAAAATCATTCATAGAATTTTTCCACACTGTATACTTAATTTGTTTAATGAACTGATGACCAACCATCTCATGAGCATTGTGAATGACATAATTGAATTGAAAATGATGGAAATACACAAAACTATTCATTTACAGTTGTTGATTATAAGAAATAATATATTTTATGTAGTTCATTCACAAGTAGTTCATGGAAGTGGGCGGTCACTGCATGGCTCTTTTGCCAAGACCCACATATTGATGGAACTTTCTCTGCAGAATCATGGGTAGTGTAGATATTTATTTAAAAATTATGTTGAAATAAACTGATAGTACAGTTAGCAGAGAGTTTTGTTATTGTAGGATCGGCCACATTATGGCGACTCAGTGACGAGCGCCATTTCCTATCAGACATTTTTGCATCGGCTGTTTACCTTCCCTTGTGGCGTGCCCAAAAGTGCATTGCGTCAGACCTGGCCACCATCAAATGCATCCTCGTTATTCGGCCTGATTAAGAACACATCCAGGTAATTTTATGCATTCACTGTAATTTGCGTTCTTGTGTATTACAATTGAACTACGGTAGTGAATGATGATATTGAACAAGAACGCAAGATCACATCAGAATGCACATTAGGAAGAAGCCATTACTGTTTCCGATTTCAGTGTAAGATAAGTCTATGGTTGCACATTCTTGAACAAAATTTGGGTGGGGCAAATAAAAAGGCTCATCCCTTTATATTAAATAGCCTGTAGCCTTTAGTTTACATCTCAGCTATGAACATGATTTGCTTCTTGCTATTAGGTGAAGGGATTTTTTCATTCTAGAGAGCACTTAAAGGGATACTTCACCCAAAAATGAAAATTCTCTCATCATTTCACAATCATGCCATCCCAGATGTGTATGACTTTCTTTCTTCTGCAGAACACAAATTATGATTTTTAGAAGAATATCTCAGCTCTGTAGGTCCATACAATGCAAGTGAATGGGTGCCAAAATGTTGATGCTCAAAAAAGCACAAAAAGGCTCCAGTGTTTTAATCCATATTTTCAGAAGTTATCTGATAGGTGTGGGTGAGAAACAGAACAATATTTAAGTCCTTTTTGCTTGAAATTCTTCTCCCTGACAAGTAGGGGGTAGTAGCCTATGCATGAATAATATGAATCACCAAAAGGAAAAGAAGAAGAATGTGAAAGTGAACTGTTTCTCACCCACATGTCTCATATTAATTCTGATTACATTGATTTAACCACTGGAGTCTTATGGATTACTTTCATGCTGATTTATGAGATTTTTGGAGCATCAAAATTTTGGCACCCATTCAGTTGCGGCATTCACTAAAGTACAGGGGTTTCAGTACAGCGACGCACAAGGGGCGTGGCCATGACATAAAACAAATGCGCATTATAGTGCCTTCTTTCCGCTGGCTTTTCATAACAGCGACAGCAAACTGATGGAACAGCCATGGAGAATCTAAGACAAAATAGGGAAATCGGTAAATGTTTTTGTTGATGCAAATTTTGAATTAGGAGAACGCCTACACTACCACGTCACATTTTTACGCTGTACTGAAACCCCTGGAAATAAGTGAATGCCATTCAGTTGCATTGTATGGACAAAAAGAGTTGAGAAATTCTTCTAAGAATCTTCATTTGAGTTCAGCAGATGAAAGAAAGTCATACACATCTGGGATGGCATAAGGGTGAGTAAATTATGAGATAATTTTCATTTTTGGGTGAACTATCCCTTTATTTGGACAAAGTGAGTGCAAGATGATTTGCTGATATTTTTGGTCCATTTTGCCAGAAGAGAAAGAAGGTGATTTGTCAACTTTTAGGAGTACACTATCATATACAGTAGATATCAACAGAGCTGAGACATTCACTAAAAGACAAAGCTCTAATTTTTATTTTATTGATATTCCACATAATCAATTAATATGTGGTCCTAAAAACGGCAGGCATGCCTATACAAGCATTAGAAAACATGCTATACTTAAGAAAAATTCAGTCACACTGCAGGGCATGGTTTGACATTACTACTTACTACCTTTAAAAGTAGATTGTTTTAATAAGATCATAAGATCTATGAATAATCAAGAACCCTTGCATACTGTATTTCCAAAAAGAAGGCAGACAATTTGTATTTAAATGAAAACTTATTTCTAATAAGCTGCAATTCACCAGCGTCACTCAGGAGTCTTTACATCTATACAGCTGCAGAAAATCAGCTCAAGGAACGTACTATTTTTAAAGCAAGCCAAGAAGACAAGTGGCCGGAGGCCAATGACATGCTTGAAGAGAGCAAGTGTTTATTGCATCATGGCCTCTCTGGAGTGAGGAGTGGCGGGGCGGTTGAGGGATGGCGGTTATTAGAAATCTGCCTGCAGTCAGTGGAGCTGTGGAAAGATTACTCACACACCCTGTATACTGCCGCGCGCACCCACACACGCGCATCTGACCAAACAATGCGTTAATTCTGCAACGGGACTCAAACGACATCCACTGAAATTATGTCCTTTGTTCATCGCTTCATATTTACATCAAATTCTTAAAGCGGCCGTTTCACTGCGGGAATTTACAAATGTTAAAATCAATACTCTGACACGGCTATTAGACTTATAACCCTCCACTGCCTGAATTGATCAAATTTGAAAAATGAAACAATCAACACGCTGGTATATTTCGCGGGTTATATCAGAATAAATCACAGTGCTATTGTCATATCTAGCAGAACCACAGGATGGCAGTAGCGACACATCTCAGTAATTCACATTTAACAAGAGATCTGCACTCTTCAAGTACATCTGCTGATTTCGAGCAGAAAGTGTGCCTTTAAAACACAGGCAACCTGCTCCAAGTATGCGAATGGGCGAGTTAAATCCTGGGAACGAAAACAAACAGCTTGGAGGTAAATTACAATGCACTTTTGATGTGCTAACAAAAGGAATTAATTCACATGCCTAGCTGTGCAATCTCCAGTCATCTTCTTTCACTGATCCAGACTTATTGAATTTGTGCCCTCTGTTTAACGCATTCAGTGTTGCTGCAGGATCAGTCTCAATCTTTCTATGTCTGCGAATGAAATAGTAGAGGCAGCTCTGAGTTTTAGCAAAAGAAAATAGGCACTGTTATTTTTGCTACTTACATTTGATGTACTCATTTTCCTTCTCACTGTTGTATTTGGTATTGTTTGCAGAGAATAGGAGCGTTGCACGTTGATTTGACGATACTTTCATTCTAGTCTTTATGTAAATCTGTTGAAATGTATCTGGGTACCATGGCAATAACGTCATATGCTTGGCGCACACTCTTTGTCATCTTGTTAGTCAGCACAAGTAGAAATGCACCAATAAAAATGTGTTTTCAATAACAAGCTGAAATAAGCCGATCCATTTCTTAGTGCAGCAAGTGAATATGTATGCGAGTATTTTTCTGTAGACAGCTACACTGCACTTTACGTTGTACAAGCACTTATATGTTCAGAAGTGTGGGTTGTATTTAGAATTTTTGGTTAAAATGTTGTGAATTTTTGTGAAGTAATTTCATTATTTCACATGCAATGTGACATCATATGGATAGGATAGGTACATGGAATTTGTACATTAAAAAAGCTAAAATGTGGTTAAAACGTGAAATCACAAAATCTAAAATAAAAGTTACATTTTCGCAAACTATATAGCCTATACAGTTAAGCGCAGAAGTTTGCATACCCTTTTTGTTCCACACCCCTTTCATAATGTATACAGATAGCCTATAAAAGAGATTTCGAACCTTTTGTAATAGTTGTGTATTACACCTTTAATTGTCAAAATAACTTTTGGCCCTCTAGCGGTTAAAAAATAAAACTGCATGCGTCTTGCAAGAGAACATTGTTTTGGTTGTGCTTCAGATCTGTGTTAACATTAGACACAACGATTGCTAGCACCGATTTCAGTTTAACTATTGAATTTCACTACACACACACACAGACCTGTGTGTGATTGCACAACATAAACCATATCAATTAAATATCTCCCCTGTTGAGTAAGAAAAAAGCCACCTCTGAATCGCTTTTAAATCCTTTCAGTTGTCTGCTCCTCTGAAAAGCCAAGCCGATGTTGATTTGGGTTTTATTACGGACTCTGTCGCTTTCCTTTTTTGCTTGTAGACTGCTCTGTTCGGGGTTTATTTGTTTTTACAAAATGATTCCCTGGAGGTTTGCCGTTTTGAATGATCCATGGTACATTTTTCTCATTTGTTTTGACAACAAACTTTCAGCTTCAGCTACTCCCACATCATACACGCGCTACAGTAGCCGGATCTTATTCCGGATCTGTGTATGGAGATGACGTCAACATGCAATTTCCTGCGAAATCCATCCTGACAGCTCTAAAATATTTATAATATAATATCATTATTATAGGTGTATCAAAGTGTATTTGGGACATGGTTTGGAAGATGGATTGTTTGTTTTAACAAAACAAAGTTTCATATTGTAGCTTTAAAAAAACGACTGCAGATTACGCTGGCTGTTATGTATGGGATAATGCTATGTTTCTCAAGCATTTCATGGTATCAAGTGTTTATATACACATATCTAAAAGAAAAATAAATGTGTGTTGTTTTTTGGTTTTTTTTGGAAAAGAAAGCACGTAATTTTGTGATTTGAAAAATGTGAAGAGGCGTGTTGAGATTTTTAGACACCGCAGTGAACGGATTGTCCATATTTAAATTTAGGAGTGTAATATAGGATTCCAGGCTCACTATTTAACTGGTGGCATCAGCAGTTCTGCTGTATTTTGCCAAGTATTCCAATCAATTTGGAATTGATCTAATAATCACAGATACAGACGCTGTACTTCTCAAATTCTATGTTGTCTTCTGATATTTCTTATTATTGCAATTATGTGAAATGAAACAGTAAGCTGGCCAATTGTAATAAATTGCCTCAATACTCTCTAAATCTTACACAAATGTGGAGACATCAGGGACGCAAAAGGTAGGCTACACAATTTGCAATATACACAAAATTCTGTATAGAAACAGCTAAAGGGTACATTTCTTAAAGAAAATGTGTGCGCATTTGCAAAACAGCGCAAACAAATTATGGAAACTTGATGGAATTCAAATTTCTAACATGTAATGTATGTTACTGGATTTTAATAAAGCTGCACTCAGGAATGCTTTTTATTTTTCTAATACCATTTTTATTATTATTATTGTTATTATTGTGCAGTCTGAAATGGCAGTCATCTTGGCCTTATACTGACCCCTAGCAGCATGGAATAGTTGCCGCTAATAGTTTTAGTTTTTGATTACCAAATGCCATTGTAGACATGTGCCGTTTGCAATCATTGATGAATAAAATATTTTTATGTGAGTGCACATTATTTTAAACATCTGTCAAATTATTTTTAAGTAAAACTTACTGAGTGCACCTTCAAGATGTTCTTAAGAGTTATCAAATTCCTCTATTTGTGTCATGGTGTAAGAAATCAAAGGACTTAAAAAAAAATATTTAATCATTCTGATAGACAGTCAAATAAATCTGGTGGATTGAAATATCCCAATGAAACACATCATGGATGTCACATCAGATAACATTTTTAATTAAATGTTATTGGAAATGTGGATACAAAATACATAAATGGAATGAATAATAGTTGGATTGATTAAAAAAACAACTAATGTACAATCACTGATATTTTACACTAGTGTTGTGCTTGACCTCTTGTAACCCACAATATGATGGCTCTGCTGATGTTTAAGGTCGCTTCCTGACAGCATCAAATCAAGATGAGTGCTGATATCTCAAAGGATTTTTTTTAGGTATTGTGCTAAACAGAACGAGATGCAATGAAATAAGCTTTTTCTTTTTTTTTTTTTTTAGGTATTTGGACTTTTTTATCCATTTACTGTAACTCAGACCTGAATTCAGTTAATTAGATCTTAGTATCTGCAGACAACAGAAGTGTTTCTGAGAAAAGAGACAACTGATGAAGATTACATTTAGAAGAAAACTGACCATGGAAGTGAAGAAAATAATCATCAAAGTGAGTTTTAACTTCCTGTACCTTTGATTTGTGGCTTTGTGCGGTTGTTTGTCAGGGATGCTGCATCTTTTGTTTTGAGATGAAAGCCCTCTGATCTTTTTGTTGATTTCTCTGAATGGATTGATTTTTATCCTTGGAGTGTAATAAGGTTTTCCTCAAATAATTGATTTATTACAATTTATTTATGTCTTGTACCTCAACTGGTTGAGCCAAAGTCAGATTGACTTGAATGCACTGTAAGTCACTCTGAATAGATTCTTCTAAATGAATAAAAATAAGTGTATGTTGTGTTAATTGTAAATATAAATCTTGTTGTTCCTTGTTCCAAGATTAAAAAAATGCAAATTGAAGTATACAGCAGATTTACACTTTGGAAATGCAACAGTCTGAGGGTGGCCAGATGTCCCATTTTTAAGTATTTAACATATTTAAGCAATTTTTCAAGTGTCCCGACTTATACTGATAAAATCGTGTTTTGTCCCGTATTTTCCCTCTCCTAAAATGTGACTTTCTCAGTCACGTGAGTATTCTTATCAAAGTTAGCCAAGGATACGGCTTGTAAAACCAATAAAATCACACCATGTTATTTGAAGTATATGATTGGATTAAACTATCCAATCACAATCCCCTATCAATATACGTTCAGTTAGTGAACTGACCGAAGAGTCAGTTTGATAGAGCACACAGTTGAAATTGGGGCTGGAAAAATGTCAACGAAGCATGCATGTACATTTAACGAGGATCTTCAAAAAAAGTTTACATTTCTAAAAAAGGAGTCACAAAAAGAGCCTAGTAAAGTGAGGTGTGAGATTTGTGGAGCTCACTATTCCATCAAACAGCATGTTGGTACAAAAAAGCATGTGTGCCATACCAAATGTTAGCTTTTTACTTATCATTCTGTTGTGCATGGCCATAGTTTTCAGTTAGCTGACTGCACTGCGAAATTTATCAAGAAATTGTATGATCCGAAATTGTATTCTGCCCTCACTAAATCTGAAGCTGTCATATGCAACATACTCACTTTTGTGCAGCTGGACTATCATAAATTACTGTAGCGTAGCAACACATGTTTCCTCTCTCTTGGTTCAGCTTTTGAAATAATATTACACATTTTCAATGGTCTGCATGCATAATTTCTTTCTCAAGAACAATTTGATGCTATGAGACATTTTTAGCAATCCCTGCAGTTAACTTTGGATTGGCTTTGCACTGGCATTAGCTAGCAAACAGCCACTTTTAACTGTGCACTGGAGACAGTAGAGCAAGACCACATATCAGCCACAGAAAAGGCTTTGCACATTCATGACCTGAGAAAAGTCTTGCAGGCCAGGCTGGAGGAATCATTCATACCCTCTGACATTAAAATGCAGTTGGATGCCCTGGGTGAAGCTGGTGACATGCGATCGGATGATTTATTTTGTGCAGTTTTATTTAGCATCATTGGATTACCTCCAAAATCGGAGCCGCTCATTGGAGAACACAGAAAAACTTGAGTGGGCCCAACTGGGAGACATCCCAGAGTGGAAAGACTTTCAGAGCAGCCTCGAACACTTCTACTCTAGAATCCCCGCTCTCTGTTTGAGTGAGGAAACCATGATCTTTGATGAGTGGGCTTGCGCGAAAAACATTGTCACTCTTCGCATCCCTGAGTGGAACTTGAACAAGACAGCCGTGTCTGAGAGATGGACAAATGTTTTGCATGAGCTGGAGAGCAAAACCATCAACTTCAGGGTCTTATCCAAGGTTGTGGAGATTGTTTTATACCTACCTGGGACATCTGCATCTGTGGAGCGTGTGTTCTCAATAATGAATGCAGCATGGATACCGGATACATCTTGACTCAGTGTAACAGTCATGAAGGTAATCCTTTGACTACTCTACATTTTACGATAACTCTTGAAAGACACTAAGATAAATTACTGCCAGTGAAAAGTACAAGGTGACAACAGTTACAGATGTGGATGCACCTTCTGCTTCACATTGATCTGCTCCTAGGTAAGGATACCTATATTGTCATTTTTGCTGGGCTGTGCTGTTTTCTACAAGCAGGAATCTGGTCACCCTAAATAGTCTACAGTATATCCACTGAACAATTCATTTACAGGAAAGGTAACTGCTGCAGTCAGTAAGTTCTTGTCAGTTTCTCTCAGTAAAATTACCACCATGTTGTATTTCTTTTTTTTCCATAAGATACCCTATCGCTTTTTTTTTTATTTGCACAAGAATAATAAGTAGCAAACATGGATGCTTTTACCAATTTTTATTCAAGAGTAAATTGTTGGAAAAACAACATAAACAAAAAAATCCATTACACTATGTAAGTGGAATTCAAAGAACAAGCATTAGGTTAGATGCAAGAATTCCCAGACCAGCAATTATTTTGCTAGCAATGTTACTACATGTATATATCAATGTGATTTGTGTACAGTGCATTTCTGAACTGCATTAAATTCACTTATTGACTTAAGAGGCTAATTTCCAAAATTCTACAGATTTATACAGATTTTGGTTTGCTTTACCAATACAGAGCTTGTTGGCATCAACTGCTTACTTTGATACTAATAACACATTTTATTTGTATAGCACCTGTCATACATAAAATGCATAAAGTACATTTCATATATAAAATACAGCTCAAAGTGCTTAAATATTTGATGTGATATTGAGCTGTATAAATACACTATTTCATAATATAAAAACATGCAAATAACAAAACCTCACACAGTCTCTCATCCAATAGAGATTTAAAGAAGACTAAACTAAGGACTTTCACAAAGCGTAATGACATGCAAAACTACAGCTTTACTCACACACATACAAAATCAAATTAAAACTATTTATTAAACACGATTTATTGTGTGATAATGTCTCTACCTACATGTTTTCCAATGTTTTGAAAAGTCTGAATAGAATTTACAGACAATAATAACTTGCAATAACCATTTCTGTTCTAAATGTAATCAAGGACACATACTGTTTTCTTAATCTGTTCATTCAAAAAGATAAATCAGAGTAATGAAAAATATATACACATATAGATAGTGGGGTTCAAAAGTCCACATGGAAAATAAAAACATTTTAAACAGGAGGTTTTAGAATTTTGAAAAATAGGATATAAAGCAAATATTTAAGAATCTGCACTACTTTTTGGTAACTAATCAAATAAGCAAATTTGTGACAATGACCATACAACACCTAAATGCAAAACAGAAGTACAACCCCTGGCAAAAATTATGGAATCACCACACTTAGAGGATGTTCAACCAGCTTTTTTACTTCGTAGCAAATAAACAAATCACAGAAATATAAACACAACACAATTTTTGTTTAATAGCTGAACATTCTGGCTTCGTAAAACATACCTCATACAAATTAAATGACATTATTTTAATTAATGGCAAAATTTTGTAGAGTACAGTCAAATGGGGTAACCTCCTCGTGGTCAAGGATTCTGTGCTGTGAGTCTCTGCGGTGTCATGCACAGCGAGCCATGTGATAAGATGCACAGATTGACTGTCTCAGAAGTGGAGGCAACTGAGACTTGTCCTCCACCACACGAAGCGAGGTGAGTAACTGTGCCACCACGAGGACCTACTAAGTAGTGGGAATTGGGCATTCCAAATTGGGAGAAAAGGGGGTAAAAAATAAAAAAAAGGTGCACTCAGTTACTTTTTGCTTGTGTCATCTTGTACTTACATTGAAATTGGTGTGGATGCAGCATCATTCCAAATCAATAGTTTTCAGTTATAGATGCCATTGTAGAAATTCACTACTCACAATCAAATTAATCCAATTTGATTAATTTAATCCAAGCAAGTGACCACTAACAAGATTTTTACTGAGATAAAGCGAGTAGTATTCAGCTGGTCATGTGATTCTAAAATGGCAGCCCCCATGTAGAATAAAACAGCTTTAATAAGGTTATGGAGATTACTAGAGTCCTCGTCTCATGTGAGTGGTCATGATTTTATACATACATTATGCTTCAAAATACAATTCATTTCTTTAGAAGTACACTTTTTTAATGGGGAAAAATACTGAGTGCACCTTTAAGATAATGTCTAAACTGTATTTCCTCCTTGTTCACTGATGCATGCAAGTCATACCCTTGTTTCTCCCTACAGTGACACAGCTGTCACAGAAACAGTCATACAAATGAACGTCATGTTTTTAATTCAGCATGTATATACTATTTTAGGAATGTGTAACTCAAGTAACTTAAGTAATTTACTGTAAGAAATTAATGAAATTAAAATAATAATAATTAGAGTACAATAACTTATACCTTTGTAATCCGATTACGTCCAACACTGCTTTTGAACCCCACTATATAAACTATGAAAAATTATTATGACAATGACCTAGTCTGAACTATGCTTAATGATCAGATGTTTTGCATACCCATAGGCATATCCCTGAGCAGCATAGCACCATTCACTTACAGCACTGCGCCCCTCTTCCTCAAATCCGTCCCAGCATGCGTGCTATCCACCAGTTGCAGGGCATGACAATCTGACAGATGACCCTTCCTCCTTGGTAATAGTAGGGATATGGCCAAAAGCCACCCAGGGGCTCGTGGTATCGCCGACAGTAACGGTACCCACGGCGGCAGTACTGGCAGCAGTAGCCCTGCTCATCTAGACTGTTGTCCAGTTCTAAACCAATTTCTCTCTGTGAAGACAGCAGAGTGAGTTGACAGGGTCAGAACAGCAGCCAAACAATACCTGCAATCTCACCGCAGGGCACATGACTGATGGGGTGATTTCAGCAATATAAAGTCTCAGCTCTGAAGGGAAATGAAGAGTGATTATGGGGTGTAGACATGTGCTGACAAAAACCCTGTCATGCTCCGAGATGTCACAAGGATGAGAGTGGCATTTAAAGTAGATGCTCTTGATATGCCAAGCTGGGGTTTCAGATATGATATAATGCCCTTGACCTTTCCATTATGCCGGAGGTGGCTTCAGCGTCTAAGATTCGAGTCCCTCAACCCCGCTGCTTGACCGTTCTCAATCAGATTGACTTTGACACTGGCGGCTGTTGAGATAATTACATGATTTCTTTCATCTGAGCCCTCCCACTGCCATAAAGGCATAGCATGGGAACCGCAGTCCAATAGTTGCTGGCCTCATTTGAGCTTCGAAATGAGAACCCTCCCCCATGCACTATTGTGCCCTCCTTTGACTTTGGCATAAAGTGAATGGCACATTCCTACAGCAATTAACAGTGTAATAATTGCCCAACAAGGATCTGTTTATTTGCTCTCCCATGCAGGGTGTGAATTGGTGTACGGGCTAAATGAATGCAGAGTGAAAGGTAAATTGGGTAGAATGAATGGCCCTTGTCCCTCTCCATTGTGATCGTGTACGCATGCCCTCTCCAGATTACCCAGGGCTGAGTGCCATGCCTTTGATCAGCTTCTACACTGAGATGGGTTCTGAGAAGTGCCACTTAACTTTGTATCTCTTATAACTGTTGGAGCAGACAGCACCCTCAACTTGCACTGTTTCAATTCACTGCATTTCAATCTCCCATAGCTGAGGGCACACAGACAATATGGTGTTATCTGCCTGATTAAAAAACACTATCGCGGGCCAAGTCACCTCAGCTGATCTGCATTAGATTGACAGATGAAGCCGTTGCTCTTCTGGTTGACGGGCAATGATGCAGATTTCCTGTTGAGAAATTACGCAAATGAACGGAAGGGTGGAAAATCGGTTTGCAATGTGTTGCTTTGAAGAAAATTACAAAGCAAATGTATGCATTTCAAAATGATCATACATGGTATGTGGATGCCAGAAACAGGTATACTAATATCATTATTGATCTTTTCTCTTCTGATATGAAGCATGATGATCCATATTGGAGTGTAATGTTACTGTGTGTGTGCGTGTGTGAGACGAGGCATAATGACAAGCATTTCTCCTCTGGAGTCCCATCCCTCATTATGTTTTCAATAAACGTCGCATGTATGAGTTTTCATGAGCTCACTATGCAATGATAAATGGACTGAAAATTGCATTGTACTAATGATTGGACTGCTGCTAGAGAAAGCAGGATGATGCCTGTACCATTTGATTTATATCTCTAACAAATGCATGAAGACAATTACTGATACATATTTTTTGTCAGGTTTAGGGTCAAGAGTGTTGAGACAACAATTCATTTTGGAAACAGCACAAAGGCTGTCAGTGTGGCACTGTTTGCTTCATCAGTCTTTCACACAAACCCCCCTGCCAGCATGAAATGTGGATGTTATTTAGGAAAATAAGATTTTATTTTTTTACCCCATGTGAAATGATGTGTGATTACGATAAAACAAACAGACTATGAATGGGATTGTTCCACTGAGTCAAATTAATCAAAGTGATGATCCTACTGAAATGAGAAATTGAGTGTTAAGAAATTCATGTTTGAAACATTATGTGCCAGTCTACTGTATGTGCCAATGACAGGAAGTGAAGTACTCTGGGAAATGTTGTCAGTCATGCATAAACAAGCAAGAGTAATTAAGAGCAGGTGCTTATAGCTGACTATAGCATTTTGTATTAGCCTCACAAACCCTGTCATGTTTAACTTTACAGACAGCCCATGAAGCCTGATGTAGTAGCATTTTAAGCAAAAAGTACGAAAACTGCTAATTTATTATGGCATTGCATATCATACAGTTGGTTCTCAACTTGACACCCTGAGGAGTTATTTCCTAGACCACAGTAATTGATGGGAAAAATCATTTTTAATCTTCACACTATCTCCCTGGAAATCAGGACACCTGAGATACACCATTTCCCAATATAATTGTTTTGAAAATATATATATATATATATATTTACGTTGAGTATGCAATCCTTCATGCATTCAATTATTAACTAAATTTGGACAGGCAGATTTAATGGAATAGTTGAACCAAAAAATGAAAATACTGTAATTTTTTCACCCTCATGTTGTTTCAAAGCATGTGTGTCTTTTTCTGCAGAACCAAAAATTAGAATTTAAAACGATATCCTGTTTGCTAATTTCAATACAATCGCAGTTTATAGTGACTATAAAAACACACCCAAAAGAGTCATAATTAACCAATAAGTTATGAGAAGCTGCACTATAGAAGGGTACTGTTGGTGGTGTTGTACCACTGAGGCGGCGGCGGCGAGGCTGCCAGGTGCTTCCACGGCAAAGGACAAGAGTGATGCGGAGTTACAGATGGAATGGTGTGTTTCGACGGCTTCGGGGAGAGAGGGGGACACTGTACTGGTTGAACCGTGGAACATTTTCAGTACTGCGAACTTTGGTTTAGGTACTTCTCGTGTAGTTAAAAAGACTATGCAAAACGTGAAAAGGAAATTCGTAAATCAAGCAATTTTAAAGAACAGGAAGTGGGGGATCTTTTAGATATTAAATCAAATGTTGGACAGATAACTGATCATTTTTATCTGAAGCAACTGATTAATGGGCCTACAAGAATAACTAATTCAACAAGGACTCAAATTGATTTAATATTTAGTAACCAAGCTAAGAGAATTTTAAAATCTTTTAATATGTTAACAGGCATAATTTGATTTTAGTGGCCAGAAAATCATCTAGTAAGAGATTGAATTAATTTGTTAGGAAATATGATTCTTCCGGAATCCCAAAACATAAACTAGATGACTTCAAATGTGCTGTTCATCAGATCAAATGGGGTGATTTATTAATGGGAATTGATCAGGAGGAAGATAGTCAAATAGCCTCCAAAACATTAGAGAGCACTATTGAAGATTTTAGTTGTAAATGTAGTCCTAAAAAAAAAAAAAACATACTGTCCCTTGGATTAATTCATCCATCCATCGTCAACCGCTTATCCTGTGTACAGGGTCGCGGGGGGCTGGAGCCTATCCCAGCTAACATTGGGCGATTGGATTAATTCAAATATTTAAAAATTGATTAAAGAACAGGATTTTGTTTTAAAAACTGCAAATAGATCTAAGTTAGTCACGATAGACAGCATTTTGTTATGTTAAGGAACAAGGTGGTAAAGACACTCAGAAAAGCTAAAGCAGATTATTTCCTGAAGATAATTGAACACGCAAGAGGTAATTATAAAATAATCTGGAACCATTTAAATAAATTAAAAGGACATTAAAAAAAGATAGAACATCACTTGAATTGAAAGTAAATGGGAAGTTGACAAATAATTCAGCTGAAGTATTTAATCATTATTTTATTGATTCTGTAGTCTCAATTGCACAATGTTTTTCCCCTGAGTATACAGAAGTTTGTACAGTTAATACAGTTGAACAAGCCTTTACTTTAAAGGCTGTCAATGAATTAGATGGCATAAGAGCAATTACATCTCTTAGACCATCCAGAGCAAAGGATATATTTGGTATGGATGTAGTAATGCTTAAAGAGCTTAGTGTGTCACTAATTAATCCAATCACTAAAATTACCAACCTTTCAATTCTTCAGGGGAGGTTTCCATGTGCTTGGAAGTCATCTGTTGTTGTACCTATATTCAAAAGTGGAGATTTTCATTGTGCCAGTTATTACAGGCCTATTAGTCTTTTACCTATAGTGTCAAAGGTTGCAGAGAAATTGATAGCTGCACAAATTACTGATCATCTGAATACTAGTTACTAGAATACTAATGCTATTTGGAATCAGAGCAAACTACTCAACTCAACACAACTCAACTGAGATGGCAAATTGTTACTTCATTGAAAAAGTCTCTATTGGACAAAGGTGGGGTTTTTGGAGCAGTATTTTTTGACCTTAAGAAGGCTTTTGACTGTTAACCATATAATTCTTATGTCTACATTATTAGGTTTACATTTATCTCCAGAGACCTTGAGTTGGTTAAAGTCACATTTGTCAGCTCTGCCATCATTGGTGTGTGAATGGGTGAATGAGACGCAGTGTATATCGCTTTGAATACTGCTAATGTTAAAAAGGCGCTATATAAGTGCAGACCATTTATCATATCCACAGGTATTCCCCAATTATCTATTCTGGGTCCATTGCTATTTATTTTGTATATTAATGATCTTCCATCTGTTTGTCCCGCCACTAACATCCAAATGTATGTGGCACTGTTATACATAGGAGCAGTGTATCACAAGTTGATAATGAACTTACAAAATCCATGGTTCATGTAACAGCTTGGTTAGAACAATGCTGTTTACAATTAAATATCTCTATAACAGTGTGTATGTTATTATCAAAATAAATAGTTCAAGTGTAGTGCCAGATGCTTTTGTATCAGGGGAAAGGCTACAAGTTGTATCTGAATATAAGTACATTGGATTTTTAATTGATTCCAGACTTTCTTTCAAAGCTCAGGTTAAAACGGTCTGTAATCGGGTCAAATTTAGTCTCTCAAATGTTATATTTTTCAAGATTGTATGTCTACAGAGGCCGCTATGATGTATGTACATATGGTCATTTCTCATATTACTTATTGTTTAACAACTTGGTCACAAGCTAGTACAACTACTCTAAAACCATTGGAGTCTCTGTATAAACAATCACTAAAAACTCTTGATAAGAAATCAGTTTATTTTCATCATTGTTCAATTAAAAAAAAATAATAATCTGCTTAGTTGGGAAAACATGATCAAATATGTAGACGTTTGTCTTATGTTTAAGACTATACATAGCTTGACCTCCCTGTTAAAACAGTATGTTAACATAAGAACAACTGCACATCGGTCCACAAGGGTTGGGGCAAGAGGGAACTGTATTATGTCCCTCAGAAAGTGTAAATTTAGTCAGTCTGTATTTTCTTTTAAAGCTGCACGGGATCCCATCAACAATTAGAGGACTGGATTCATACGTTTCTTTTAAGTTTCATCTTAAAAAAATGTTAATTAATACCTTTTCTTTTAATAGAGTTTTCTTTTATCCAATTTTAGCTTTTCTGTAATAATTGTTCTTGGTTAATTGTTTATTCTCCTGTCGCTATCTCTCTGACCTCTTATGTAGCACAATATGAGTTTAGATAAAATGTCCTACTAATATAATATACAGTATTTCATATGATTTATTGTGCTTGGAATCAATTATGTTCTTGTATTTTTCAATTAGTATTTGATAATGTAGTTTATGTGTATTTTTTTCTTGTTATTGTAGTAATATAAGATGCTTTGTTTTTTAGGGTGACATTTTAACATACTGTACAAGGGTCTACAGATGCAAAATACAATTTGGCTAATTCTGGAACATTTACAGTCATGTTCATTAATATGCAATGCCCTTGTAAGAAAATAAATAATAATAAAAAATAATAAAAATAATATATATATATATATATATATATATATATATATATATATATATATATATATATATATATATATACTCACCTAAAGGATTATTAGGAACACCATACTAATACTGTGTTTGACCCCTTTCAGCCTTCAGAACTGCCTTAATTCTACGTGGCATTGATTCAACAAGGTGCTGAAAGCATTCTTTAGAAATGTTGGCCCATTTTGATAGGATAGCATCTTGCAGTTGATGGAGATTTGTGGGATGCACATCCAGGGCACGAAGCTCCCGTTCCACCACATCCCAAAGATGCTCTATTGGGTTGAGATCTGGTGACTGTGGGGGCCATTTTAGTACAGTGAACTCATTGTCATGTTCAAGAAACCAATTTGAAATGATTCGAGCTTTGTGACATGGTGCATTATCCTGCTGGAAGTAGCCATCATAGGATGGGTACATGGTGGCCATAAAGGGATGGACATGGTCAGAAACAATGCTCAGGTAGGCTGTGGCATTAAAACGATGCCCAATTGGCACTAAGGGGCCTAAAGTGTGCCAAGAAAACATCCCCCACACCATTACACCACCACCACCAGCCTGCACAGTGGTAACAAGGCATGATGGATCCATGTTCTCATTCTGTTTACGCCAAATTCTGACTCTACCATCTGAATGTCTCAACAGAAATCGAGACTCATCAGACCAGGCAACATTTTTCTAGTCTTCAACTGTCCAATTTTGGTGAGCTCTTGCAAATTGTAGCCTCTTTTTCCTATTTGTAGTGGAGATGAGTGGTACCCGGTGGGTCTTCTGCTGTTGTAGCCCATCTGCCTCAAGGTTGTGCGTGTTGTGGCTTCACAAATGCTTTGCTGCATACCTCGGTTGTAACGAGTGGTTATTTCAGGCAAAGTTGCTCTTCAATCAGCTTGAATCAGTCAGCCCATTCTCCTCTGACCTCTAGCATCAACAAGGCATTTTTACCCACAGGACTGCCGCATACTGGACGTTTTTCTCTTTTCACACCATTCTTTGTAAACCCTAGAAATGGTTGTGCGTGAAAATCGCAGTAACTGAGCAGATTGTGAAATACTCAGACCGGCCCGTCTGGCACCAACAACCATGCCACGCTCAAAATTGCTTAAAGAGCAACATGCAGGTTGGACACCCCTATATAGCATAGTGTATGTTGATGATAAAACAACTAGATTTTCTGAACTGGAGTAATATATATTTAGCCATTAACGATATTTTGAGATAAATTGTGATAAAATAACTTCCGCGTCTATAAAGCACTAACCGGAAGTGACGATGGGCGAGGGAGTCTGGTCAAGTTCAAGCTCAGGTTACAATGAATGCGAATGAAGAAACCGAGTTCTCCGGTGTGGACGAACATGCCTATGATGGCCTATAATTATGAGCAAATTAAGAGTTAAAATAATTAAAAGTAAGACTTACTCTGCTAAGTCCTCGTTTTCGTTGCACAGAATGTCTGCTAACGTTAGCACTTTGTCCTCCAGTCCAGCCCGTGCCAAAATCCGGTGTACACTTTGACGGTGGACTTGATTCCATCGAGTGCACCGAGGGAACAGCATCAGTAATCAGCCTCACGTGGTCCTTACTCCGAAATCCCATCCGAGACTCCAACAAATCTCCAGGTCGATAATTCTCCGGAGTGAAATGTGCGCCACAAACGACCGAGTGTGTGGTAACAGACGCGGCAGTGAAGTCTGCTCTCTTCACCTGCACAAAACGCACTCAAGACCGAAAAGCCTTGTTTTTTCTAGAAGGAAAATGATGGACACGATGTCCTGACAGGCTGGAATTCGTGCAACCAGCACAAACACAATAATTTACCATTATGGCTTCTCTAAAACTTTCTGTACTGCTCTAACTACATCAACACCCACAATGAGAGCTGACCATGAGCTCTTTTGTTTGCCTCGCCCTACGTCATATGACGTGTTGATAGCGGGAAAGGCGTATTCCAGAGCCTAGCACATTTTCATCAAAATCTCTACATCAAATGAGATTTAATTAGTAATTTCTACATATGTGTTTTTAAAAGACCTCTGCAGACAATATAAAGTATTAATTCAGTTATAAATTCAACCTGCATGTTGCTCTTTAAATCACCTTTCTTTCCCATTCTGACATTCAGTTTGGAGTTCAGGAGATTGTCTTGACCAGGACCACACCCCTAAATGCATTGAAGCAACTGCCATGTGATTGGTTGATTAGATAATTGCATTAATGAGAAATTGAACAGGTGTTCCTAATAATCCTTTAGGTGAGTGTATATAAAAGGGTGTTGTTTGGCACAACTTGAAGTGGATTGCCTGCAACCACTTCAGCTGTGACTATGTTAACAATACTGCACAGCCTCACGTACCTTATTGGTTTTGAAAAAAGGCAAAATATTAAGGACACAAATGTTTATTTAAATGTTAAATATTCTTTTAAGTAAAATTATTAAATGTCATCCTTCCACTAGAATATTTTGTCCCTTACACAGTAAACAGAAAGGTGTTCTGCAAGAAAATAATGGTCAGCAGTGACACATACTGATACAGTTAAAATAGTAACTCAGTAAAGTAGTTGTGGTATACTGTGAATTAAGCACGGCTATTGACCATGCTTGAAGTGGATGAAAAAAGTGCATTAAACCCTGCATTTTTTTATTAAATCCGATTTTTTAACTAAATAAAAAACAAATGTGCTTTTGGTCACAAAATATGTTTATTTAAAATTAAATAATTAAATGTGGGGGTTTATATGGCATGGCAGAACTACTTTCTTGCAGGAGCCAGATTATCCAGATAAAATTTAAATGGGGGCAAAACGTTTTTACGTATTTATATTACCAAACACTTTCATTTTTTCGTTAATGATATGCGTTTATTTTCATTCAAATAGTATTTAATAAAAAAAATGTAAAATCTGGATGTAGCATAAATGCCTTCACACCCTCAAATAACAAATAGGTTTTGATTAACTTTACTTTGAAAAACATAAAACATGTATGGTTATTGTTTATGAAAACTGAGGAAGAACATTTACATGATCTGCTAAAGTCTGTATCTTTGACAACATCAACCAGCATAAAGCCCCGTACACACATGCAGAGAATTCCAGCGACTAGTGCTCATTCATTTTCAATGAGAGCTGGTGACTTCTGGCGACATGAGTGACAGCGGCCTCTGGCGATTAGATGTGTTTAGATTAGATGTGATTAGATAAAAGTTCAACTTTATGCAAACGAAGAACGACTATCAGGAGCGACAACCAATATCAGCAAAGAAGGTGTCCGTGGAGATCATGTCATTCGTTTCCATGACATTGAGTGCAGACTAGATGGAGCAGCATTGTGATGTTTCTGTGAGCTATTTCACTGCTCTATGATTTGTTTGTAATAATAAAATATGCGTGGGAAAGAATTATCGGCAGTCTGAGTGAGTTTGATTCTTACATTGATAGATCTATTAGTTATAATATGTTGCAATGAGCACTGTTTCAGTTCATATAAAACACTCTCCCCTGCAGAATGTTCACTTTTAGGAACAAGAAAACTGATTCATTGTCAAATTAGAAATAAATCGTATTTTTAACAGCTGTACATCCCATTTCTGATCATATTTTCAAAAAACATGGTCATGCGTGCAGTCCACCAA
The DNA here is from genome assembly GCF_025860055.1 of Xyrauchen texanus. Classification (NCBI taxonomy): domain Eukaryota; kingdom Metazoa; phylum Chordata; class Actinopteri; order Cypriniformes; family Catostomidae; genus Xyrauchen; species Xyrauchen texanus. Next base: position 25,260,629 of record NC_068298.1, on the reverse strand, counting down.
TAACATTAGAACAACAGCAGTAGGAACGCCCACTAGCAACTTCACAATACGGAGACTAGCAACAACAACAGATGAAGTTTCTGCATTTGTGTACGGGGTGTAAGAGAACAATGTCTATCTAATGCAGAACTGTCTTTTTACATAAAATAAATAAAAAAACTCAAAGAGCAATTATCCTCCCATTCAATGAGAGGAATATTAGCCTTTCCTTGTCCTGCACATATTGTGAATTTGTGCAGAAGCCAGATAACGTTAGAACAAACTGATCTGATGATGTTCGGGATTGAGGATGCTGACACACATCTGTAAATTGATCCAAACACAGTCAGATATGAAACCGGGGACTGGGATTCAAGAACACAAGCTAAAACATGACACCACAGTGTCATAAAGCGACATGGAAAGACGTGCTTGCTTCAGAAAATGTGCTTTTCATTTTGCCTATGCGTTTTAAAAACAGGTTTAGGGGTTGGTTGGGTTAGTTCGTCATTTTTATTGTCTCATTTACAGTATATATAAAAAAAAACTATTGGTTATGTTTAGGGTTGTAACCCGGACACACACACACACAAGATGAGACAGTCACAATGTAAGTCAAAAACTGCTTTTATTGTTAACAATAAAAGCAGGCAAAAGTACAAACGGGCAATCCAGTGAAGAGTTGTCGAGGGAAGCGTAGGGTCAAAAGCCGGGGAATCAAAGAGAGTAAAGGGGGCAAATCTGGGAGAGTAGTCGAGGGGAGCGAGGGTCAAAGCCGGGGTAAACAGGATCGAGAGGCGGGTAAACTAACAAAGGGAGTAGACAGGGGTACTAGGGGAACGAGGAGCTGGCAAGCTAAGGGGGTAATCAAGAGGAGTTCAAGAGGGGATCAAAACTAGATGAGACTAGCGGGGGCAAAGACACGGGAAACTAAATACAATAACCAACAACCGTGAGAAGAAAGGATAGTGATATATATAGGGGCAAGTGCAGGTGTAAACCATGACAGGTGATGAGAGGCGGAGCCATAGAAAGCTCTGGAGTCTCTGGGAGTAGAGTCGTGAGAGGCTCGGGGAAAAAGGTCGTGGAAGACTCGAGAGGCTGTAGAGGTGGGGCCCTGGAAGACTCGAGAAACGAAGCCCTGAGAGGCTTGGAAGGGGGTGGAGCCCTGAAAGACTCGAGAGGAGAAGCCCTGAGAGGCTTGAGGGGAGGAGGAGCCCTGAGAGACTCGAGAGGGGAAGCCCTGAGAGGCTTGAGAGGGGGAGGAGCCCTGAAAGACTCGAGAGGCGAAGCCGTGAGAGGCTTGAGGGGTGGAGCCATGAAAGACTCGAGGGACCGGAGCCCTGAGAGGCTCGAGGGGAGGAGGAGCCCTGAGAGACTCGAGAGGCTGAAGCCGTGAGAGGCTTAAGGGGTGGAGCCATGAAAGACTCGAGGGACGGAGCCCTGAGAGGCTCGAGGGGTGGAGCCATGAAAGACTCGAGGGACGGAGCCCTGAGAGGCTCGAGGGGAGGAGGAGCCCTGAAAGACTTGAGAGGGGAAGCCCTGAGAGGCTTGAGGGGGGGAGGAGCCCTGAGAGACTCGAGAGGAGAAGCCCTGAGAGGCTTGGGAGGGGGAGCCATGAAAGACTCGAGAGGAGAAGCCCTGAGAGGCTTGGGAGGGGGAGCCCTGAAAGACTCGAGAGGAGAAGCCCTGGGAGGCTCGGGAGGAGGAGTCTTGGGAGACTCGAGAGGCGGAGGCCGCGAGGGCTCTGAGGGGCGAGCAGAGGCTGGCAGAGCCGTGGAAGACTCTGGGGGCGGAGCAGAACCCGGCAGAGCCGTGGAAGACTCTGGGGGCGGAGCAGAACCCGGCAGAGCCGTGGAAGACTCTGGGGGTGGAGCAGAACCCGGCAGAGCCGTGGAAGACTCTGGGGCGGAGCAGAACCCGGCAGAGCCGTGGAAGACTCTGGGGCGGAGCAGAACCCGGCAGAGCCGTGGAAGACTCTGGGGGCGGAGCAGAGGTCGGAAGAGCTGTGGAAGACTCTGAGGGAACCTCTGCGGTCTTGAGCACAAGACGAGACTGGGGAGAAGGGGCCCTCTTCCTTCTCTTGCGTCCTCGGCCAACAGGGGACATGGCCATGGGGACGGTCGAGGCTACAGGTGCTGGCTCGCCGGCCGTGGCGGGCATGGGCGCTGACTCTCTGGCCGTGGCAGGCATGGGCGTTGACTCGCTGGCCGTGCCAGGCTTCGAGACTGGGGCCGTGACAGGCTTCGGGACTGGGGCCGTGACAGGCCTCGGGACTGGGGCCGTGTCAGGCTTCGGGGCTAGGGCCGTGTCAGGCTTCGGGACTGGGGCCGTGACAGGCCTCGGGACTGGGGCCGTGACAGGCTTCGGGACTGGGGCCGTGACAGGCTTCGGGACTGGGGCCGTGACAGGCTTCGGGGCTAGGGCCGTGTCAGGCTTCGGGACTAGGGCCGCGACAGGCTTCAAGACGGGGGCCGTGGTAGGCTTCAAGACGGGGGCCGTGGTATGGAACGCTGGTTCAGTTTCTGCCTCCCCCACAGTAAACGAGGAACCAGCGTACAGTAGGGCGAGGTCAATAAACTGAGCCAGGTTGAGAGAGCAGCGACCACCAGGCATGAATGATGAGGCTGGCTCATTCAGTCCAAATTGAAAAATGTCTTTCAGAGCCACCTCATCAAAATTCACCTGGTACGCCAGGGCACAAAAATCCATAACAAAAACCTCCAAGGGTTGACTCCCCTGACGCAACCCCAAGAGTCGGGCCGATGTCCTTAATGTTGAGGGCGGGGTTATGAGTTACACAACCGCTGCCTCACATAAAAACCCCTTGGTCAGCATCCGAAGAGCCAAAAAACCTCTCCGGGGGTGGAGAGTTCACGGCGCTCAAATATGCATGGGAAGCATAAACGGGCTCAGGGGCAGACACAGGTGAAGCAGGGTGACAAAAATCAAAAATCGCACGTACCTGCTGGCCCTGGGCTGTGAGCGCGCGATCATGACTCCCACCGGTAGATCCTGGGGCAGAGTGCGCTGAAAACATCCGCTCTAGTGAGCTGCGCGAATTCTCCGCGTGATGCATTGTGACTGTCTTCGGTGTGGTTGGTTATTCTGTAACCCGGACACACACACACAAGATGAGACAGTCACAATGTAAGTCAAAAACTGCTTTTATTGTTAACAATAAAAGCAGGCAAAAGTACAAACGGGCAAATCCAGTGAAGAGTTGTCGAGGGAAGCGTAGGGTCAAAAGCCGGGGAATCAAAGAGAGTAAAGGGGGCAAATCCGGAGAGTAGTCGAGGGAGCGAGGGTCAAAGCCGGGGTAAACAGGATCGAGAGGCGGGTAAACTAACAAAGGGAGTTGACAGGGGTACTAGGGGAATGAGGAGCTGGCAAGCTAAGGGGGTAATCAAGAGGAGTTCAAGAGGGGATCAAAACTAGACGAGACTAGTGGGGGCAAAGACACGGGAAACTAAATACAATAACCAACAGCCGTGAGACGAAAGGGTAGTGATATATATAGGGGCAAGTGCAGGTGTAAACCATGACAGGTGATGAGACGAGTGCAGGTGAAACTAATGTGCAGGAGTGCAGATGACACGAGTGCAGGTGGTCATAATGTTCTGGGGGATTGGAAGCGTGTGAGAAACTTCGAGGAAGGGAGATTGCCTCACGAGCATGTGAGCGAGTAGGAGCAAAGTGGACGTGAGGGCTCGAGCGAGCAAAAAGAGCGTGCGAGCTCGAGGGGGCGGAACGAGCGTGGGAGCTCGAGGGGGCGGAACGAGCGTGGAAGCTCGAGGGGGCGGAGCGAGGGAGCGGGGTTCGTGACAAGGGTAAAGCCAGAGATGGGACCAAGTCACACATGTGCAAGTCTCAAGTAAGTCTCAAGTCTTAACCTTCAAGTCTCAAGTAAGTCCCAAGTATTTTTTTCTTGGGCAAGTCAAGTCAAGTCAAGTCACAGGCTATGTCAAGTCAAGTCCAAGTCAAGTCACAGGCTATGTCAAGTCAAGTCCAAGTCAAGTCACAGGCTATGTCAAGTCAAGTCCAAGTCAAGTCACCTTATTATTGTAATTTTACCTGCAGAATCTGATCATAATAAAGTGAAAAGACAAGATATAAGTAACTGTCAGTAAATTACAATACTCATGTTCAGTAAAATACATCATGGAATCAAACAAAATTGTAACTTCATAAAATTATTTATTTTTCACTTCTGCCAACAGTGTTTGAAATGTTTTAAATTTTCAACATTGAGTCCATAAAACAAATAACAGCTTAACATCCAACAGACTCTCTCAAACACAGTTACGTACATTAAACTTTGTTACATTTCTCCTCTCTCTCTCACACACACTCTCTCACACACACACTCTCTCTCTCACACACTCTCTCTAACACACACTCTCTCTCACACACACACTCTCTCTCCCACACTCCCACACTCACTCACTCACTCACTCACTCACTCTCGCGCTCACACACACACACTCACTCTCACGCTCTCACACTCCCACACCCACACTCACTCACTCACTCACACAGATCCATAAGCCTATTTTTGCAATGTCTGTGAGTGGGAAACGTTGAGGTACCAGTGCGCGTGAACGTCATGGCAACGTACAAAACAAAGTACCTCGCGCGGGAAACACTTAACGTAAATGCGCGTAACTAACGTAAATCAAGCAGGCTAGTATGCAGCATAAGCCACGAAGTGTTGGCGAAATAAAAAATTAATGGACAGATTTTTTTTTCAAGAAAACTTCTTGCACAAAATAAATTCAAGCACTTTCAAGGACCTGTATCTATGTATGTTTATTTTCAAGAACTTTCCAGGGCCTTGAATTTTATTTTTCAGATTCACAAACTTTCAAGGATTTCAAGGACCCGTGGGAACCCTGCTATTATTACATTAGCTAACTACCAACTAACCAGATAAAATTAACAAATTGACAAGCACTTACTGGGCAGAATGGCTCTTCAAATGGCGGATCGAAATTGGAGGTTGTCGTCTGGCTGTCCGCGATCTTAACGTTGCATGTCTTGCAAAGCGCTGTTCGTCTTTTGCCATCTTGATAATAATTTTTGAAGCCGAAGCGATGACCCTCGGTAACGTTACCCCTCCGGCTGACATGCTGATGTGTTATCTGATCTAAGTGGGCGTGGTGTGCGTAAGGTACGAGAGGGCATGGCTGATGATAGCCTATAGTGTCGTGATCCAGTCATGACAAAACTATTCTCAGCCTGCGCTCCAGCTGGATCAATTTTATTTTTTTAAATAATTTATATATTTTATATTCAAACTGAAAACATGATGTGATTAACACTCAAGTCATTCAAGTCTTCGTGTCTCAAGTCAAGTCAAGTCCCGAGTCTTTAACTTCCAAGTCCGAGTCAAGTCTCAAGTATTTTATTTTTTGTCAAGTCAAGTCACAAGTCATAAAAATAGCGACTCGAGTCGACTCGAGTCCAAGTCACCAAGTCACAAGTCCCCATGTCTGGGTAAAGCTTTTGTTAAATCCATCTTCAAAAGCTCATCTGAATACAACCTCATGTCACTGGGTTTTTGACACCTTAAGCTGGACATTTCTCTTTCAGACTGCAGCCAAATGTGTAATACACCACGTAAATTACATTTTGCAAAACCGTAGCAATACTCACGTAAATTTCATGAGACCAGGCTCCAGATATGCATGTATGCAGGTTAAGTGAGGCTTCACGTTATCACTTTAAGCACTACATAATTCTGATTTATCAAAATGAGTTGGCGGGTCAGATCAAATCATCCACTGAATTACATTAAATAAAGAAATTACTTTGAATCTGAGAAGTGATGGTATGCAAGAAAAACTGCCAGTACTGTTTAGATTCAATTATAGAAATGCAGGTACTGCGAACTGGTGCGTAGCCATCCACTTTGAGCACTGGCTTTTGACCAATCAGCATCTAGGACCAGAAATATACACTTTATAAAAGTTGTCAATTTGACTCCTGAAGTCTTTTGAAGGCACATGATAGGTGAAATTAATTTTACTATGAAAGAGTAAAAAGCAAAGGCAAAAAGCGCTGTTGTCATGAACGTGAAAAGTAGAGCTGAGTTGGTGAAATTTTGGTTTGCTTCTCATCTAAATGACTTGGAATATGACTCACGAGTCGCATTGGGTACTTTAAGGTCCTTTTTAAGCTTTAAAGTGAGTCACTATGAACTGCCATTGTATTGAAATTACCGAACGAGGAGATCCTTAATAATTAATCATTTTGTGTTCTGCAGAAAAAAGAAAGTGATACAGGTTGGAACAAAATAAGGGTGAGTAAATGATAGAATATTTGTATTTTTTAAGTGAATTATTCCTTTAACAACAGACTTGGGAGGAAGCTTTTTGTTTTATGTTAGTGTCTTAAGTTTAAACTTATCTTCAATTATTCTTTGACCACACAATGCATTTAATGTTCAGATAGATGGGTTGAGGCAGGTTTAATCAGTGATCTGCAAGCCCGAATGCTTTCGGCTAGGACACCGGGTCATGATGCCTACCATCAAACATCTGCAGCAAGTCTGGACCCAATCATCAGAGGCTTATCCTCCCAATATAGGTCAAGGACCATGATGTAATTTCTCAGCGCAGCCAGATGATAGTTATTCAGTTTGAAAGATATCCAGAGTTGTGCTAGCGCAAAATGCATCGGCATGGTAGGGCTGGGGAAAGGTCAGAATCGTATATCTCAGGCCTTCTGTCACAGGAACTTTGATGATTATTTATAAAAAGTGCACAACAGGTAGAGAGACCTGTAGCAAAATATAAATTCCATCCCCCCAGCTCTAGATGTCAGCCAGTGGGAGAGCTGAAGAAGGGCTTGGGTCTAGGATTCTCTGAAAGGTCTGGTATATCTGGGCAGCCAGCAGCATCTACATGACTCCAGACTCCAATTACCAGGAGCCACATCCCCTCTGACGTTCACAAAAACCTTTGTTATCGCTCTGCCCACAAACACAGCCTGCCTGTGCTCAGCCTTGGAATTGGCTGGATTGGTGTGCATTAACCACCTGATAGAAGGAGATGATGTCAAAAGGGAAAGGTGGTTTCATCTGGGTTTTCTTTAATTATACGAAATGATGAATTTCCCCTGGTTGTTGGATGAGGTGGGCAAACAAGACATCCTTGGGCCTCTGCAGATAAATTTGCCTTTTTTCCAAAGTTCTTTTTTTCTCCGTCTTCGTCTTCTCCTCACGCCTGAGCTTAGGAGGCTAGAAGTCACATGCTACGGAGGTATATGGGTAGTTGTGTGAAGTGTTTTGAGCTGTGTATATGTTTGTGCCTTTGCGACTTTAGGATAATTAATCATTAAGCATACGCTTCACTTCATGAAAGTAATAAAGAACATTCCATGGGTGCTTAATTCTTTATGACTTGATAATTAAAGCATGATTAATACATTTATCTTTTCATTAATGAGTGACCTTGGGAGGCTCTCTTTGTACATCACTAGCTACATTAGACACAAAAAGAGAGGAAAGAAAAATTTGTGCGAGGGCTTAAGGGAAACTTGCTTCCTTTGAAGGCTAAATATCCCTCTCCATTAGCTGCAAGACATTAAGGGAGTCTAAAGTGAACTGACCTGATTTAGGCAGATATATAGAGCAATTTCAATGCCATGTGGTCCACATAGTCTGTTTTAAGTTAGGAAAGGGAACTTTGATTAATGAATGATTTATATGAAGAAAGAGCATGACTATCCAGCTCAACCGCAGTCTGAACATTTCTTCTTGTAAAAAACCTCACGCTCAGATACTTACATAGTCGTTTACTGGTAACTGGTCCATGACATCCCTGGCCTGACGTGGCCCTCTCACCTCCAGCTCCGGGGTCTCCTCCACATCCTCTATATCATGGAACTCAGCATCTGGAGTGAGAGGATGACATGACGCACTCATCGATACACATGTTCTGAAACAATTAATAGGTACTGTGAGACACCCTTTGATCTTTCTTAAGAAAATAAACCCCTCAAATGCTGTTATGATGTTCTCATTTGGAAAAATCACCAACAGAAGCTGATTTGTGGCTACCACTCATTAATGTTTTATGTATCTAAGGGTGTTTTCAGACCTATAGGCCATTTGATTTATTTTGTTCGCTTTTGCAAGGCAACATTTCAAGACGGACCAAAATTATGTCAATAAAAGTCACATGTGAGCAAGCTGTACCCCTATTGGTCACAATGTTTTTTCACTGTTCCATGATTTCTGCAAGTTATAAGTGCTAAACCTGTTTATAAACCTATAAGTATAATGTTTATAAGCCTGCAGGTTACAGTATTGTCATGTTTATTCTGTTGGTTCCCGTTTTTCATGTCTCTTATTTTGAAAAGTGCAAGTCATGTGATGTCCTGTTTTCCCTCTATGTTCATGTGTCTTGTTTTCATTGGTTCATTGTTTGATTGCTTTGTTATTAGTTCTAGTTTGTAATTGGTTTAAGGTTATTAGTCTTGTTATCTTGTTTATAGTTCTGTCTGTTCATTGGTTGTCTTATTCCCCATGTCATTAAGCCCTCACGTTTGCCATTGTCTCGTGTCGAGTATTGTTTATTGTAACAGATTTCAAGTCATATCATGTCAAGTTCATAGTCAAGTTTCAAGTTTATATCTACTTTAGTTTATGTGTCTAGTTCATGTTCACTGGTATAGTTAGGGTTTGTTGCATAATCATCGTTTTGTAAATAAACTGCACTTGTGTTCACTTCATCATCGTGCAATATGTTAAATACCCATAATGTTAATCAAGACTTTATTATTACAACTGTAATGCAATAACACATACCAGATAATACATACAATACAGAACAACCACTTTTAGTGTTTGAATCAATCATATCTCTCACTAAACACTGTGAGAAATGATTGTTTTTGCCTTATTTTAATTCAGTTGGCATGTAGGAGTTGATAACATTTTGAAAAATAATCTCATTCCATATCTGGATAATTGCTGCAATATTATAGAGGATAATTATCCTCTTCTATGATATTGCATTATATTAGTTTTGTACAGTATGTTAACTTAAAAGCCAAAATACTTGGAAATACGTGAATTAGAATAAACCTGAAATATGAACGTGCTTCGTTCACAATTTAGAGACATTTAGAATGTTTCAGATGGCTATTTCTATTTAAGTAAATGTTGTATTCTTAAAAATTTCTGTTTGTCCAAGAATCCTCTTGCAGCAATGCATATCTTTGTCATTTAGAAGCTTCTAGTTTAGGACATGTGAGGAGACTTCCCTTTCTATCCTGGTTAGTTTTTTTTAAACAGTAATGCGGAATAGCCTTCATCTCTCTAAAACAATAGAATTTAGGAGAAAATAAAATTTCAGGAGAAATGTGTTTCTTTTTGCCTATTTTTAAAACCAAAATTTGACTTGCAAGTGAAAAGAAACTTGTAAGAACTCAATACCTCAGCAAATGGGGAAAAAACCCACTGTATTGTGATTTCCGCATGGTAGCGGAACAATTTTCACTCATTCTAATAATAAGAAAAAAAATGTAGTACCAAATTAGCACTTTAGAATGATTTTATAAGAAGTAGGTGACACAGTATATGTTTGCCATCACAGGTAAAGATAAATACAAAATAAATACCACTTAAAACAATTGTAATAATAATTATTAGAATTACAATTGTAATAACAAACTGTAATAATAATTAACAACTAATTACTTTGCCAGTATTTTTATAAATGTAATGCATCTTTTGTGAAAGGAAGCATCAATTTCTTTCAAGAACAAAGATGTCTTTGTGTTCTAAAAATGGAAGTGTATATACTATATATAAAATAATTTTCATAAAGTAACTTGTAACATAATTACTTGAGACGTTTTTCAGCAAACTACTTATTTACTCATACTTGAGTCATAATTTTTCTCAGTATTTCTACTTGTAGTCAAGTGAATTGTTTCTTCAGTAGCAGTACTTTTACTTAAGTAATACAAATCAGTACTCTTTCCACCACTGGTTACTAGATGGTAAAACATTTAGGTATTAAATTAAGTTTAAGTATTAAGTATTTTCATGCAAGTATACACAAAGTCAAGGGGTCAGTGGTCTGGGAAAATTGTGCCTGCAAAGTGCAAGCTATAGAAACAAAAACAGCCCATTCTTAAGATATTAGTAGCTATTGAACAATAGGAATATAGAGTATGTGTGTCTTATATTATTTTTCACAGTTAATGTGTCCTTTTTGCACGTCAGGTATACCTCTACGACCCGCTCTTTTAATTCATGTGAAAAAGGCTGTTCATTTGGACTAATTGGATGTAGGCTCCAGCCTCCTAAATTATACATAATGCAAGTATAATTAATTATAATGATCTACTGACATACAACCCCATGGCTAGTATTAAAGGGATAGTTCACCCAAAAACAAAAATTCACTCATTATTTACTGACCCTATGGTGGATGGCGATTTCCCATTTGAAGCTCCATAAATCACAAACATAACCATCATTCATATCACACCAGCTGTTAAATTAATGTCCTCTAAATTGAAACGATCACATTTGGTGCAAAAATTATTAATATTTAAGTACTTGTATTAAAGTAAGAAAGAATTTTCATTTTTGAGGTGAACTATCCCTTTCACTGTAATGGTCAGGGACATAATTTGTGATATTGTAATTCTAGGGTTTCAACATGCTCTTTGATAGCACCTGCTGGTGGAAAATATTTATAGCAACGTAATAATAACACAATCGCTATCATCTATGTATTTTTCTTGACCCATAGACTTATATTTTTACACATGTTTTTTTGTTTGTTTTTACAAACTGAGTGACGAATCAGAATTATTTCCTAAGGTAATCGACAGCATGTGGCAGATACTGTCAATAGAGTTCAACTTGAATTGATCCTTGAATATTCTTAGAAGGCTTATTTGGGATTAGAGTTGGCGATCTCCTGCATGTTGCCCAGGTACCTCTGAGAGGGGAAGGGTGGATCCAGTGGATGGGCAGCTCTTGGCAAACCTCAGAGATCATGGAATTGAGCAGGAATGTTCTGTTGGAGATGGGCTCCTCAGCAGGGATCCATATCTGTGAGTCCACCACCTGCATATCTATCTCGCCAGTCTCACCCACCTGTGAATACAATGTACATTGTAACAGCCTACAGCCTAATACTCCTTTCAACAGCCCATCAAGATAAAGCAAGGGAATCTGCTTTATTCTATTGCCTTGGATCATTTCATCTTCTCTCAACAGGGAACCAAAGAACTAACTGCTGACCATGGCTAAAATACTTCATTTGACCTCCCTTAAAGACCAAAGTTGTACCTTCCAGCGAAACAGATAATTTTTTCCCTATTTCCCTAGTAAGCCCTTTTGTTAAACAAGTGGTGTTGCATTTTAATTCAACAGCAATGGGGCAATAAAATAATAATTATAAAAATCTGACTTTATAATGACTTTGAAGTCTTGAGCTATGATGGTCGAAGAAAGAACAGACTTAATGTTCAATCCTGCAGACAAAATAAAGCACAACGTTGTGCATCCACCCTGCCACCCATTAAACAACTAATTATATGACTGATATTAATATACTTAATTTGTTGGTTCTGCAGTTTATGATCTGTAAAGTAAACTATTATTACTAAACGATAGTGATTGCATGCCATTTTGATTTAATGGAGATCTAGGAAGAGGCATGTAATGTCATTTGTGTAATGTAATCACATTAAGTATGTGTTTGTTTAGCTTGTAGTTATGTATAAATAGAAATACAAACAAACTCACCTCACATTCCCTTGTTAATAAGTGGAGAGACCAGAGAAATGGCTCACATATATTGAAAAACAAATATTTTTTATAATATGATTTTCTCCCATCCTAAAGCTTAATTGCACATTAGTTAAGCTTGATGTAAAATCCTGGGGCTATTGTCTGAACTACAATTATTTATATGGGTTCCTATCTTTCTCTTCCATTCCCTCTAACTTTAATCCCTACTCTTGTTTTATTAGAAGTCATTTTCTTTGCCATTTCTTGTTTGTTGGTAAGTGAAACTGCACTGACCTGTAGCCATTCCGATTCCGCCTGATTAAAAGCTTCACTCACTCCTCCGCTCTTAGTGTAAAGCGCAGTCTTTTAAACATTTTCTTCGCTCCAGCCCCCTCTCCTGCACATCATGCTAAACTAATGATGACTAGGAGGACAGCCTGCATGACTTAAGCAGTGAAGGCTGCTGTTTTAACCTAATATTAAAACTAAGGTCAGCGGAGCAAACATTGATGCTGGACTGCTTGAGTAACTGCTCGAGCAAAGCAAGCCTTTCATACAAGTAAACAAATATTAGAGTACTGATCCTGTAACATGACTGAAAATTAGCCTGATAAGCTTAAAGGGGACCTATTATGCAAAATTAACTTTTATATGGTGTTTGTACATAAATGTGAGTCAGCAGTGTGGGTACACAACCACCCTACAATGTTTAAAGTCCACCCACTCCTCTTTCTTATATTTCTATAAATCAAAAACAGTGCGTCAAAATGAATGGCTTTCGTTTCTGCTCTAAAGTGATGTCACGTTAGAACAGGCCTCGCCCACGACTGGTGACGGACTCCACCCTCCTCACCTGAGTGATCTACACACAGTCTGCCATTTATTTTCGCACTGGAGCAGCCAGATACAGTGAGAAGTATGTCTCAGCTTCATAAGCATCACAATTGTTCTGTTGTTGCTCTAAAAGTGAACATAAGAGTCTTCATGTACTCCGGCATCAGAGCCAATGAAGACGCAGTGGGAAAGTTTTGTTTTTGAAGGAAATGTGCCCCAAATCATACAAAAATGTTTGTATGTTTGTGCAAATAATTTTACACCTGACAGCTTTGTAAATGAGTGTCAGTATAGATCAGGATTTAAAAAAAATGTGATTAACAAGCATGGATCAGTACTGTTCCAGCTTTATATCCTGAAGATCCACCAACCATCCAGGCAACTGCCCTAGCCCTGTGCTTCTCCACAGCTGAATACGCGTGCTCAAGCTGGAGCCGCTCCCACCATACCAAACTGATTGACACAGCCCTCAACGACACCTGCCGCATTATCACGGGGTGTTTAAAAACAACGCCAGTCCCGTGCCTCTACGCCCTAGCTGGCATTATAGCAATATATATATATATATATATATGGCAATAAAAATAAATATATTTATTTGGACATACATTATACGTATCGTACACAAAAGTTAAATGTTCTCTGCAAAGCAACTATAAAACAGAATGTATTAATAAAAGCACAGACTGTACAAATACATTTAATTGATAATAAATGAATGCCCGCATTGTTTCCCAAATCACCTTTTCTCCTTAAGGGAAGAAAAGCACATTCTGAAAAGCCACTCAAAAGAAAGTGAATTGCAGGCAGGAAAAATGCAGGAAAGAGGAAAATGAAAATACAATTCATTTCAAATGTGATAAAACATCTCACTACTGTACATGTCTCATCTAATAATTATGGTCTTTCACTGTAGAATTTATCCATTCAGCATCACAGCATGAAAACAGTTGAAAATATTTTCACTGCTCACAGAGATTTCAGGAAAACACTGTTCCTTTTTATACTCAGTAAAAATCCCATTTCAAAACATGTGAAGCATTCACAAAAAAAGATGCTAAATAGAAATGAACAAATTCTCAAAATGTCTAATGAACTTCAGCACATGAACACATACCTGTTAGCACAATAATGCTATAGTTTATTGTAACCGTTTCTGTACGTCTATCGTAGCCGGACTTTAGCGATGAATAATATAAGTAATCCCCGCTGTTGACTTCTTGCCAATAAAGTGAAAAGAGCACTCAAACAAATTATCCCAAGCCTCAATAAACAAATGTTCCTAAGTCAATCCTTCTGTAAGCAGCTGATTGAAGAAGCAGCATCTTGGACAATAGGGCTGTGCTTTGCAAGTGGTTTCTGATCATAACATTGTTGTTTTAGACTAAACTTTTGTTTCGCTTGATTATTATTCGAGACATTTTACATAATTTAAAAAGCAAGAATCTTACTTGCATGACACGCAAGCAAGCTGTGACTGGCTACACACAAAGCGCCAACCAATCTCACTTCCGCTAGCCAACTGGAAATTCCGCCCACCTTGCTAAATACAGTGGACTCTCTGCGAATATTGTGGATTCAAATGGATGTGTGAAATTGAAGATAAAAAATATAACTACTGTATAAAAATTTCATATTCAAAATGTAGCAATAATCCTCTTGATAACAATTATGTAGTATTAAATGACTGTATAATTTATATATTATTATATTTGTATTATCTGTAAGCAATATCATAAGCAGCCTTGTGCCACAGGTAATCAGATTTTTTTTCATGAATGTTTTAAGTAATAATGCTCCTTTGTGTAGCATTTTATTTTACCAAAAGTTTTTGTAAAAAAAAAAAAAAGTATTATATTTCTATTTGATTAAAACTGTATGTGTCAATTTGATTAAATGCTATTTTATCATAACATTTAACTAAAACGGAAAATGCATAATTTGTATCTGTGAGACTTTATGCAGTTATTTTAATCAAGCCATTTTCTGTGTAATTTCATCAAAAATCTGAGGCTTTTTATTTGTTGATTATAGTATCGATACCAAGGTACCAGAGCTAGTATTGTACCGAAGCCAAAATGTTGGTATTGGAGCAACCCTACTCTGTGGAAATGTAATCCAGAAACTGGAGCTCAAGCATGCCCCTACATTCAACACTTCAAGCTTCGGCCAAGAGAGCAATGATTCAAATTTCAGTCTTTTGGGACTTTTGGTCCCAATCCTAGTCAAGCTTGCCTCTAATAAGGTAGATTAATTTAGGCTACACTTGCAACCCAGATGCACTTTTCTGTTTTATTTATTATTATTTACTAATATTTTTTGTATTATTTATTTATGATTTTAAATTATTTTTGTCAATTTAATTGAATGTTTATTGATATCAAATTGCAAAATCACAATAAACAGGGTTTAAAGCTCTATTTAGACATTTCCTTAATTTTGTTAACAGGGTTGCAAAAATTGCTAACCTCATATAAACAAACTAAATACAACAAAATAGCTCATAAAATAATGAGGTGGTTGATCAACATTTTCGGAAGGTGTCGAAAAAGTGTTCCACCCTTTATTTGGTAAACCCTATTCTTGGAAAGTTCCATGTATTGAAAGTAGGTATAGAATCTGAGAAAAAGAAGGTAAGTGAGATGAGGAAAAGACAATGCTTATCCTGAGACTTGTTGGAATGTCGGCCATAATTTAATCGGGAGACATTTGGGCAGATGGAGACCGGAGGGAAGTTCAGGGCTTTCATACATTTCCATAATTTAAAAATTGAAAATAGTAAACAAACTGGCAGCATACAATTTATGCTTGTCACATGGTTGTGCTTACAGGCTGCTTTTTTCCTTATCAGTTGCATGCAGTTTCTCCACAACCAGCATTGTTTTGTGGTAAAGCGTGTTAAGGCAGCGTGCTCTGGGACCAGAGTCACATGCCCTGCAGCTCAGGTGCACTTGGAGCTAATAATGTGGGTTTTAACCCCTACTTCCTTAACATGACCACAGCCTTGAAAAGAATGGCCTGCTTCTTTCTCTCATTTATACACACAAGTACTCTTTGGTTTCAATAGCAACCTGATTTATCTCCATGCTGGTATGTGTATAAATACAAGATTTAGAGAAGGCAGGAATGTAAATAAAGACAGTTAGCACTCTGAAGCACTACTCTTGCAATTTTAACATTTTTGTCACTGTTTAAACTGTTTATCTAATTAATGAGAGATCATTTATGTGAACGTTATCCTGGTTAGCTACATCTTTTTGGTGCAAACAGCTTGCTCCATCTTGTGCCATGTGTCCCGTCCCACTCTGGAGTTTCAGGCACATCCCTGTCTCTCTTTTTCTCTCTCTAGCCCCACTGCTTCAGTCCTGGCCAAACACTGATTGATTTCACATCTGTGAAATAAAGCTTAGCTGAAAAATCTAAATAGGTTTCACAATGAGCGAAAAAGGGAGAAATGGCAGCGACATATGGCGTTTGCTTCACAATTAGTATCTGTAAACATGGATTAGACATTAAAACGATGAAAGAGAGGACATGCAGGCTGTTTCTGCCTATAATACCTTCTGTTCCAAAAGTCAAAGAGGATGTCTGGAACTTGCGATGACAACAGATCAGTGTATTTTTAATACAAATCGCAAAGGTGCACTTTTGCGCACTCCCTCCTTCCCTCAAATATGAACTTCGACAGAGCATTCCTGAAAGAGAGATTAGCACATTCGAAACTGCTTGCCATTCTCCGTGACACCGATAAATTGATGTTTGATTGATAGAATTTTGCCCATCGTTCTTGCCGAGCATCACAGACTGCCATTAGAGCAGGAGAACAGAGATGAATTACTTCAGCCCTGAGTCAAGTGAAATTTACGGTGCAAACATCTTCAAATACCATTTTAATGGCTTACCTTTCCCAAGGACCTCTCTCTCTCCTTAAGGCTATTTGGGCTGAGGCTTCAGAGGAGATGATTAAAAATTTATATTAGTTCAGTATTGACAGCAAACACCATTTGATGTGTAACACAAAGGGGTTATGGGATTGCGGACTTTCAGATGAATTCCTGGCCACAGGAGAGCCAAGTTTATACTTTTGTGGAAACTGCTTGTGGGGAGATAAGGGTGGGTTCGGGGGGTGGGATGTGTGTGTATGTGTGTGTGTGTTTGGTGCGTTGGTTGAATGGTGGATAAATTGTGATGGTTGGAGTAAGTTTCCTTTTGTACTCTTACACCTTTCTTCTGATGAGCTCTGTTGCAAACTGAATGATGCTTTTTTCTGTATTACTGAAACAAATCACTGAGATATGTATGTAAGTTTGGAGAGGTTAGAATACCTTTATGTCCACATTCTTTGCATCCACTTCCATCAGCTTGGGAAGCTCCTTGGTTTGAGTCCTGATGTAGCATATCTGGTGCTTGGCAAAATGGATGCCCATTATTCCCTAGAAGATACAGATATTATTTAGATTAACTGCATTTTATTGCCTAATTCAAAAGCAATTGATCTCGAATACTCTTGCACAACAACCCAAAACCTTTTTATCATAGCAAGGAAATAGTGCATGTTATATAACTAATGCAACAAGAATAATTTTACACCCACAACATATGATTATTGGTCTACAGTCTTAGCCAGCAGAGAGGTATATGATTATACATAGGCAAAGCCCATTGATTTGCAGCACTTATGGTCTGTGTTACAAAGCTAATCTGTTTGGTGAAGTGAAAATCTTTTTTTTCCTGAAAGCCACAGCTGATGGTCTGCCATACTGAATTCATTGCTTTACACTTGAAAAGAGAAAAACCCATTTTAGCAGGAGCATCCGAAGAAAGTTCTCAGTGCTTTACTCTCTGAAAGTAGCCTTCAAGGGAAATAAAGGCTATCACATAACAGACTCTTCACTCAGCTGAATAAAAACAATATCTCACTGCATTCGGGAATGCATTAAGCAATCCACACATCCCACAATTGCTCTCATTTTTCTGTTATATAGTATGAGAAAAGTGAGCGTGAGTGCGAACCCATTAGAGTTTAATTATTTCGGCAGTATTACATTAGACATGACATTAGACCGTATTAGGCAAACGCTTTTATCCAAAATTACTAACTGGCATTTGGGGTATAATATTGTGTCTGGGAATCAAACCCATGTCCTTGGCATTACTTGTGCCATGTTCTACCAGTTGAGCTACAGGAACATACTAGTTGTAAAAATGCATAAATGGAAGCATCTTTCAAAAATGCATGTCATTGCAGCTAACAACATGCTCTCCCTTGCTCTCGCTACCTCTGTTTAATGACACACTAACAACATCCACAGAAACAACAATTGTAATTTCCACCTAAGCTCACCAATTATCAAAAACAGCTAAATGTTATCAGATGAATAAAAAAGGAGTGCATTGTTTTTGCCTAAAATGATTGTAACAAATTGCTCTTCAGTTTCTGGTAATGGCTTGCTTTTACATGAAAGAAGGAGCTACAGTATTTCCTGTTGAAATGCATTTATTGCTGAGCCTGGTCAAGTGAAAAATGAAGAGACTCTTCATTACATGTATAACAAATTGTGGGAAAGAATGTGATTTAAGAAAGAGTGCTAGAGTACACATTTGCTATTAGCCAGATTAAATGTGCAGGCTCTGTCACAGCTTTCCAACTCAACAATTATTCGATTGGAAGCACAGTTTGGCAGAGAGGGCAAGGTAGTGTTGTTCTAATCATTGGAACATTACTTGTATGTTAATGCCCACACCTGCTTCCGCCAGCAAAGGTTTTGGCTTGAGAGACAACAAATGCTATGTTTTAAATGTAGGTGAAGTCAAGGCCTGTAGGTAAACCTATTTAGTATTGAAGAATCACTATTAACAGCATTACTAGATCTGAGATCAGACTGAATCTTTGTCTGGAAAACTGACCCTTGCAGTATACAGTTTCTGTATTAGGAAATCATAGACAGACTTTGACTTTGTTAAGATATTCCCCCTGCATCTTTACCGACCTCTCTTATCATCAAATGGGTGGTAAGATAGCTCATCTTGTCTTATTGTAGGACAGACAAATCATTGTTATTCTCCACATTGATGGATAGAGACAGTGATTATTGGCAAAATCATTTAAAGCTTTGCACTCAGAATCTTTTGTTACTGTTTTTACAAGACTTCAATGACTGCAGTAAATGAGAAAATGTGCAATTCATTCATGCAGAAATGCTTTACTTCCAGTTCTTTTGCACGTATTTGCCAGTATGCGTTTTATCCTTCTTTTTATTTATTTATTTTTAATTAAGAAATGAAATTTGTGACTCCAGAGTTACCTTTAAATATTCAGGATAAACATTTGATATATTCTGATTTGTTAACTACTGTATATATATTTACAGTTACATTTATATATTCAGGATGTACATTTAAAATATATATTCAGATTTATAAATATATGTTAGGCTTTACAATTATATATTCAGATTATTTTTCTATATTTTATGATTGTAATATTTATTTTTAAGGGTCTTTAACTCTATTAATATTTTAAAATAAACATTAAGATTTACAATTACATATTCAGTATTACAAATATATGTTCATATTTACAACTATATATATATATATATATATATATATATATATATATATATATATATATATAGGGAATTAGACATATATATTCAGATTGTTATGGAAACCCAGACTCGATGATGGTGTTTGAACCTGAAGGCAGGTATTTATTGACCAAACACAAACAGGGAAACAGGTGAGTAACAAACATGCAGAATTGAGCTGGTGTGATGAACAGAAATCTGATAATAGTTTGTGTTGATGTAGGGAGTGATTATACTTTAGGTGACACACACACAAGTTGAAGTAAATGTTGAAGAGGAAGCTTGGAGAGATCGCTGTAATGACATTGGAGAGGAGCGTTGGAGAATTTCAGGAGAACAGGTAAGTCACAGGTAAGCGAGTCTGTATTCCATGGGAGACCAGACATTGAGTGAGGAGTGAGTGGGGCTATTGTAGTGGAGCTGATTGACGTGGTGATGGAAGGCAGGTGCAGGTGATAAGTATTCGGGAGAGAGGGCAGGTTGTGTGTGTGGCGAGAGAGTCAGGTGAATCCGTGACACAGATTTACAACTGTATATTCAGATTTAAATATGCATATTCAGATTTACATTTATATATTCAGATTGAAAACCATATATTCAGAATGTAGAATTTCCCGTTTTGAACAAGCTGTGATAAAGGAGTGTTGATATTTAGTGTCACAGCACTGGTGCTTTTTAAATATTTAAATAACCCTCGACCAGGAAACCAATTTAGGCTACTTTTAAACTAGCCTTTTCATCAACAGCTGAATCATAGCTGATATTTAGTACAACAGCATGCTTGCTAATGAGAAATTGCTTAAATACATGTTCTGAAAAATGCAATGGGAATTTACTGGTACCTTGCATTGCAGTTTCATAGACTATGTACTGTTGTATTATTCTCTTTGCTTATGCTGAAGGATACTTTATGGCTTTTGGTTCATGACACAATCTATGATGTGTCTCCTTTGGTTTCTGTAAGATGCTGTTGTGGGATTTTCATCTTTTCTTTAGTTTCTGGAAGTAACTCCAAGATGTCTAAAATAATAGAGAATGGATTTTGCTTGTGTTTCTGCTGGCATTACCACTTGCATTTCCATTCATGGGATGTAGCCTTTGGGCTCTTTGGATAAGGTTTGTAGTTTTTTAGTGTGTGTAATAACTTGCAACATTCCTCGTTCAAAAAATCAATTCCAAAGTCTGCCCTGAGCCAACCGTTAGTAGAAGTTACAGGAAGTTCAGAAGAATGCTCAGTGCTCAAACTCCCATTTCATTTAAATCAACATGTGATTTGAATGATTTTGCCTATTGTGGTCTCCCATGGCAATGACTTGAATGAAACTAATCTCTTTTGTGGCTTTGCTCCACTGACCATAGTAATTTAGGAAGAAGATGGGGCCAGCAACAAGTGTGTGAATGTTGATGCGAGCTGTAATTGCTGCCAGTTTTCTTTTGCTTAGCAGTGTTTTCAAGAGATTCAATATCATCAGTCTAAGAGCAAAAGGAAAATGCTCTGTCTGTATTTTGAAAGCAGCTCCTAGGCTGAGACGTGTATAATAAGAATGCAAGCCGAACCACTCACTCACTCACTTACTCACTCACACTGATGTCGTAAACCCTTACATTTTTGAAGTCGTGCACCTCCAGGACCTCGTCAGTGCTGTTTCCCATCCTGAAGATTTCAATGCGTTGGGCTGGAAGGATTTCCATCATGCTCTCAGTCTCCATTCCATCTAGTACAGCTTTGTAGTGATGATCATACACCTGTTGAGGTACATACATACAAACACATCAAGTTAAAAACATGAATATTGGAGCATAACTGCAATGTTCCAATTTGTATTCTTTTCATATCCAAACTGAAACCTAGGAACGCATTGCCTCTTAATATGAACACATCATATCAGTCCTTATTCCCATCGTTTCATCAAAGCCAGTCAGTGCACATAGTTGTTTAGACTGACAGGCAGCATGACCACAACATCTTTTAATGAATGAGATCTGGCAGTTGCCCTTAGTCAGAATGAAATCATGCTTAAGGAGTCTCAACAAATGCCTGATTTGCCTGATTGTCTGAGGCCTTGGAATCATTATATGACTTCACTCGGTTGCCATACCTTACTGCATCGCTCTTTATCTCAGCTGCATCTTTAAATACTGTTCTTGGGCATGCATGGATGGCTCTCCAATGTCTACAGAAATGATTCATGCCCACCAGCCAAAAACCCTGCTATTAATATTTATGCGTGTTGTGTTATGATGAGAAATTACATTGCTGAGCTCACCCTCATCTGTCTCAGTAGCAATTCTGAGGAATATGTTATTCTTAGACATAAGGCAAAAACCATGCACACAGATATAATGCAACATTAAGATTATTGTCTCAAATCAATGTTTGTTCTGATAATTAAAGTGTTTTATGCAGTGTAGCATAGAGCAGTAAACACATCATTTAATAGTGTATTGTTGTTTAGCTTTGTTGCGGAGGGTGTAATGCATTGAAATTAGCTTTAATGTAACTTTTGCATGTGTGGACAAAGAGGTTATTTAAAGATGTAAGAACATAAGTGTCATGCTAGCAGCACTGATTGGACATCCTTGTGTTCTAAAAAGAATGAAAAATCATATTTTATTTCTGTATGTTTGCTGTGTATTTACATAGTTATTTACTGATTAATGTTAATCAACTACATGGATCTGTTATATAATGTAATATTTGTAAAACTGCCTGTACTTTCATATTGTTATTGTTATTATTATCATTATTATAGTAATTAATTAATAATAACTTGTAATTTGTGTAAATAATTAGAAGTGTAGAGATGCTATAGGTGTACACACACACACACACACACACACACACACACACACACACACACACACACACACACACACACACACACACACACACACACACACACACACTATATTGTAGTTTACAGGGCTAGGCTAATTTTATTGATGCTATTATATTTATGCTATGGCTTTATTCATATAAACCTTAAGACTTTGTACAGCTACTGTAATCAATTCACAAAATGTATTGCGCCTGCTAATAGCTTTGTTTATTTGTAAGTGCTCTTTGCACAGTTTTGGCACCTGACTATTGGACTAGAGTTATTCAAGTATCAGCTAACGACACAAACACATCTAAAACTTTAGTGGAGACTAACTTTTTTACTGCTGCCACAACCACAAGATCTATGTACACAAAATCTCGTATACCTGCTTTCCATGGATGGTAATAGTGCAATAATACTTGCAGCAAGAACATAACAATAGAGTTTTGTAAATAAGGGACAATCTATAATAATTTGCAAAGTAAAGAATCATGTTTATGCTGAAAAGTTAAATAATGACTTAATTGTAATACTGTGCAGTGATGTTTCAGCACATTTAGTGCTAGATTTAGTTAGATTGCTGGGGGTTAGTGAATAAGATGCACGAATGTGTGCTGAAATATCAAAGTAAAAGTGGTACAACCTTTTTAGTGAATTTACCCCAGAGTGTCCTGTTAAGGACCTTGTCAGTGTCAGTCCAACTATGTTGCAGACCTTCTGATTGATTGCTATCTCAGAGCTTTCTTAAACTCTCCTTATTCCATCCTTCCTCTGTGTTGTGATTCTCTTGTGTTCCCTCTCAGTTTGGAAAGCACAGTGTCACTCATTGCTGCTCTCCTATATTAGGACAAACCTCACAAGACCTCCCCTTGACCAGGTTTAACCCAACTTATATTTTTGTCTGCTCTGTGCTGTCTTGTCAAGTACCCAAGTTACCGGAATACATAACAAAAAGAACACAGCACATGTGACCTTTTCCTTGGCAACAGAGAGAGTGCATCAACATTATGATTTGTAGTGCTGGGATGGTATTTAATTTCGAAATCAAACAGAGCTAGTTGAGACGCTGCTCCACAGCAGTCAACTTTGCTGTCTGAAGATAACTCAAAGGGTTATTATCAGTGAATACCACAAACTTAACACCCAGTAGATACTCCTGAAATTTCTCAGACTCTGGCCACTTAAGGGACAGGTGTTCTAGCTTCATAGAGCTATAATTTAACATATTTCTCTCTGGGGGACGCAAACCTCTGCTGGCATAAGCAATGGACCTTCACTGACCCTCCAGTTCTTGAGATAGAACTGCCCCAAGTCCCACATGACTAGCATCGATTTCCAGCAGAAATGGCTCAGAAAACTCGGCATAACCCAACACTTTCCAGAAGAGTATTGGTACCAGGGCCTCATTTCTTTCCTTTCCCTTGGAGGTCCCTCACTAACTTATGTAGGAGAGTGGCATATTTAGCAAAGCCCTCTACAAACCTATTATAGTAGGCGGTAACTCGGTTAATGCTCTAAGCTGTTCCTCCATCATACATCAAGACTCAGACAAAACAAACAAACAAAATAAAAATAAAATAAATAAACAAATCACACTAATAAAATAATCTGTCCCAAATACTCCCAATGAAGCGGGTGTAGCCACCAGGCAACCACAGGATGATGACCACACTCCTCACCTCAACATTAATTAAAAAGAAAACATATGCACAAAACATCAGATTCAACAGATGAAACAGTGTTCGCCCATTTCAGGAGCTAATCCAACTCCTTGATAATAACGCAGTTGGGGTTGTGGGGGGAATTATGTAACTGAGCTGTCCCTTCAGGCGGAGAAATGGGAGAAGTAACTATGCCTCATCAGAAATTGGATGGGAAAAAAAGAACTGACTAGCGATGAATACAATTGATTCTCAGCTTTTCCAACTCGTGAATGCTAGAGGGAATGAGATCTATCGTTAGTTTGTCAAGCATCGTGGGACCTTAAAAGTCATCTGTCCCATTACCCTACCTGCCCCTTTAAAGTGACATTAACCTAATTCTTGTCACACACATTACAAAGGAAAAACAAATAAAATAATTAGATCTCAGCCACTATTGCAAAGTACTGAAGTTCAAGGCGAAATGCTAAGAGAAATACAGTTCTATCGGGAAGACACGCAGGCTTGAGTGAGGTTTAAGATGCCATTTATTTGATAAATGTAAAACAAGGTAATGTCTCTCTCTTTGGCGTAGGCCCCGTCCAGCGGTCCGAGGAAGTTGTGCCCGGAACCGTCATATCCTGCCGGAGATAGGAGGCAGGGGCGAGAAGCCTACCCCCGTGCGGGACAGGGCTCAGCTGGTGGTGGTGGGGTGGCGGAGGTTGCCTGTGTTTTAGCGCACTGAAACAGCAATGTGTTAGATTGTGAGCAGACTTATAAAGCGATGGCTTCCAATGCGATTGGCTAGGAATTACCCCGCTAATGAAGTGATGATGTACAGCTGCTAGTCTTCCCGCTAGAACTACGCTGAACTACGTTGCACTTCCATTTCTATCGGGAAGACACGCAGGCTTGAGTGAGGTTTAAGATGCCATTTATTTGATAAATGTAAAACAAGGTAATGTCTATCTCTTTGGCGTAGGCTCCGTCCAGCGGTCCGAGGGAGTTGTGCCCGGAACCATCATATCCTGCCGGAGATAGGAGGCAGGGGCGAGGAGTCTACCCCCAAAAAGAGAGAAAGTAGTATACTACCCCCAAAAGAGATGATCCTGTTTGGTACGAACCGGGTCTTGTGTTGGGCGTTCATTCTGGAGAAGAAAATAGATATGTGAGCATCAGAATTGACATGAAATTTGTGATATCTCTGGTATGGTTGTGTGAAGCCTTTGCATGGGAAGGTTTTTTTTTTGTGTGTGTGTGTTTTTGGGCTCTCCGTTGAGGCCCCTGGTTGTGCAGAATCTGCCTAAGGCGAGCAGCGTGGTATGCGGCCCTACGTTAGGCTGGCGTTGCTGTGCGGTATCTTTGTTGAAGGACGACGGTTGATATGAAAACCCTCCGACGAGGGAGGAGTTGTTTGAGGTATCCTTGCCGAAGGTGGGGAATGTATATAAGCCATACGATAATGGCAGCATTGCGTGCAGCCCCTTCGTTGAAGACATTTGATATGAAAACCCTCCGGCGAGGGAAAGTTGTTTGAGGGATCTTTGCCGAAGGTGGGCAACGTGTGTAAAGCCATACGATAATGGCACGTTGCATGCAGTCCCTTCGTTTGAAATATGTTTGATATGAAAGCCCTCCGGCGAGGGAATGATTGTTTGGGTATCTTTGTTGAAAGAGGTGGTTGACGTGCATAGCCATACGATAATGGCAACGTTGCATGCAGTCCCTTCGTTGAAATACGTTTGATATGAAAGCCCTCCGGCGAGGGAATGATTGTTTGGGTATCTTTGTTGAAAGAGGTGGGTGACGTGCATAGCCATACGATAATGGCGACATTGCATGCGATCCCTTTGCTGAAAGGAAACATTTAACTGTGAAACCCTCCTAAAGTAGTGATAAAATGTGTGTGTTTGTTTTTTTTTTTTAAATATAACCTGCCGGGGTTATGGCATGCATGGGGCCGTATGATAATGACGATGTTGCGTGCAATCCCTTTGTTGAAAGAAAACATTTGATATGAAAACCCTCCGATGAGGGAAAGTTGTTTGATGGTTATCTTTGCCAGAGTGAACGCATACATAAGGCAATACGATAAAGACGATGTTGTCGTGCCATACCTTGTTGAAAGCCATCTCGTTATGGTGAGAGTTTCCGGCGAGGGTGGCTGGTTTGAGCGATCCCTATGCGACGGAACTATGCTTGATTATGGAAGGGGGGCATAGTTATGTGCTGTCCTTGTGAGCGGTGAGCTTGCTTGAATTGAATCAGTGCAGGTAAGGATGAGCCACCGACCACCACAAGATATGCATGAGAACTTATGGCTGATGGAGAGTTGAGCTTGTTTGATGATTTGGGTCAAGTTGACCATTTCAGGTACGATTAGGGAGAGCAGCGGCCGAGCATCTTCGTAGTAGATTCTGGTATACCTCGAAGGGTGCCCGTCGAGCAGGTCTGTGGAACTCCTGCGAAGCGAGGGAGGGAAGTTGAGATACCTGGGGATGTGTCTGGCTGGGATGATGAAGTCACAGGAAATGCACTGCCATGACAGACGTCTCATAGGAGACATGATGGTTCGAGGAGGGCCGGACTTTATTGATTGTAGTAACTACTGCGGAATTGTCGCATGACTACGATGCGTTTGAGGGAACCCATATGACGCTGGCCGTGATGATGGGTGTGGAATAAGGAAGGCACATTTTAAACTTCTTTTGTAGATGTAGCTTGCTGTGTCATCGCGGAACGAGGCTGCAGTGGTTCTGCGAGTGTATTTCCTATTTCTGAACTCGAACATATATTTCACAGATTTTAAAGAACCATTTCATTGGAGGGTAGAGGGGAAGGTTGTTTGCTGGACCGTATGATGAAGTGCTGTATGAATGGCAAGGAAGGATTTGAAGCTTGGGTTTCGGTGTCATTTCTTTCTTCCCTCCGCTGAGCCGCATTGAGACTGGGATTGTAGGTCGAGATCATTTGTTAAATACATTAAATTATTAAATATCTAGCAATGGGAATACTTACGAAGAGAGCATCTGGAGTGTAGGAAGCTATATTGAAGAGAGTATCATTCTGGCCATTCCCTTGTGAACCATGGTCCTAGACGGCAACCCCTGAATCCTATGGAGGGAGCCATGTCCGAGAATAGGGGCGTGTCGTCCGGAAATTCATCGATTGGTGGGTAGGAGAGGCCGTCTATGGAATGAGCTAGTGTGAGGAGGCGGAAAAAACGGCGGAGTGGCCTTGAGGAATGATAAGCATGGCAAAATTGAGGTGGACTGATGGGGCTGGAGATTGCGTTAGGAGACCCAAACGGACCAGGGAATGACGTGAAAATAGACCTGATCCTGTCATGTTTCTTTAGGGGGGGAAGTTTGCATGGTTAGAGAAGGTGTGTGATGTCTAGAATTCTAGAGATGTGGCTCCTTGTGTTTTTTTTTCTTTTTTTTCTCTCCTCTCTCTCGCTCTCCTCCCTCTTCTCTATGAGCTGGAACAAAATAGGGTGAGAAGAATAATGTCTCAGCTTCATGATTTTAGTTGTTGGCTGTAAAAGGAACATGAGTCTTCATGTACTCCCGGCATAGAGCCCTGAAGATGCAGTGGTCAGTTTAGTTTTTGAAGGAGGTGTGCCCCAAAACATAAGAGAATGTGTGCATGTTTGTGAAAATCATCTTGCACGAGACTGCTTTGTGAATGTGTGTTGATATGAATCGGGATCTTCAGGATGAGATTCTCGAGCATGGATCAGTTCCGGCTGTTCATGTCCCACCTTTACGACCTGAAGATGCAGTATCGCGCTTTATATTTTGTGAATATTTGCAAATCTCCTTCCGAATGTGCTTGATAGCTGATTCGACGGCTGCTGTGCCAAGTTACCATTGTCTCTGACATATGTGACCCGTCACGGAAACCAGTGACACAAGTCGGCAGCACAACTTGTGAGCAAAATGAGAAACAAGTGTTTTTTTCCAAAATTGGTGATTTCCGCTTTTTTGCAGAATCTGTTAGTTGAGATCATGAAGAAGCCTCTCCATGTTTGAGATAACAGTATTGGTATATTTAAAAGCGTACATTTTGAGGTTGAAATCGGCTTGTTTTTCGGAGATTCTAGCATGCAGTAGGGGCGTGTCATTGTCTGTGTGTATTTCCGTACTGAATAGCCGCCGGCGCTTTTGCCCCCGCCCCCCTAACAGCGTGGCTACTTATTATGCAGCACTCTAGCCGGCTCTATCTGATATCAAAATTCAATGAAGATGGACGCCGCAAAGAATGTCGCAGACGAGCTGAACCGTGGCCGTTACAACGAAAATGTTTTGAAGTACTTCTTCGACAAGCCGGATGCTTATGAACAAGCGTTCACTGATTCTGAAGACGATCTGAGCGACGATGAAAGTGGCATGATAAGACTGAATAATATCCCTAATCTACAACTGAGCGAAGATGAAGACGAGGAAGAATGTATCGGACTGGCGTCATGCGAATTATTGGACATTTAGAGGCAAACAGACGCACAGTGCAAACTTCGGAGATGGTTACATCCACAAAGAAGACCCCGACAAAGAGAAAGTGTGCCCGAACGACTTATTTCATTGGAGGCAACGAGATCTGCAAGAATACTTTTCTGTTTCTTATGGGGTGAGTTTCCATAAACATCAAAGTTTGTCGTTTTTTGTTCATTCTAAGAACACGTTACACGTTATCTCATGTTTAGTCCATGTTTACAGGGGGAGCTTTACAGGGGTATGGCTTATCTAAATGAGATGTAAATGAGCCCTATTGTCACTCCCAGCAGCAGAGAGAGGTGAGAACTGCACAATCTTTTGAGGCCGTTTTCTCCCCTTTTAGCTTTTTTGAGTGCCTACCTTCAAATGGCCACAACTTCTCCAAATATTGTCAGATTTCCATGT
The DNA here is from genome assembly GCF_025860055.1 of Xyrauchen texanus. Lineage (NCBI taxonomy): Eukaryota > Metazoa > Chordata > Actinopteri > Cypriniformes > Catostomidae > Xyrauchen > Xyrauchen texanus. Next base: position 25,232,102 of record NC_068298.1, on the reverse strand, counting down.
GTTACAAATCGTTGGAAAGCTTGGAGACTACACTTTCAGAATCTGTGAATAACTCAAAATGCCCCAAAACCGACTTGTGTCCCTACTTTCCGTGATCGGTCACATATTTCGGAGACCAGATACACGCACGCCTAAACATGTATGGCTGGATTCCGGCATTTACGCTGTCAATCATATTGGTTCGGAGTAGTGGTTGCTGTAGTGGTCTGACCACGATGAGTGAATGATTTGTGAAGACATGCCAATGAATTTCTGCTCTTTGATGATGCCTGAATGATAATAAAATGAAAGTATGCCATGAGATGCCACGACAGTGGTGCTAGCGATGAAAACATGGAAGTACGTCTGGAGTAAGAAAATGCTGCGTTTTATGGATCGTGTAAATTCACCCTTGGAGGCGCTCTGGGAACCTCATCGAATGTTGTACTGAATGAAGTAAATTCTTTCACAAGGCTTGGTGGATGCTATATTAACCCGTTGATACGTATTAGTTTGCCATCGGGAGTGAAGTCACTCTGCTTACGTTTAATAGATTTGCATTCTGATATATGCATGCATGAATATGCGATTAATGATAACAGATGTCTTTTCGAAGGTCTAAGTGTTCGACGTTGATATCCGATCTCTGATGCATGATGACAGTCCTCCAAAAACAGCAATTTGTTTATTTGTGCCGGAAGTGCGGGTGGCAACATGCAATATCAGAAACGGGACTTCATACCTTATGAAATAGCGATCGCAAGATGAATCCAGTTCAGCCTGCTTGGGTCAATTGTCCGTGACAGAATTCATTCTATAACGTCCAGTAGCACTTTTGTACGCAATTATAAATCTTGATATGTTCTCCATGTTTACATGAGATCTCACCTGGAAGAATTACACTTCATCGTTCTTCGACAGACTATGCAACCGGAGCAGCATTCTGTTCTAAACACTGTTGTCTTACCTGTTGTAAAACTGTATATTATCTTTTATATGAAGTCTTCTAAACAGAATGAGCCCATCTCAAAGTCCAAAACTTTTTTTTTTTTTTTTTTTTTTGCGCTTTAAAATAACAACATACATTAATTCTGAAATTTGAGAAGTGAAGCCTGAAGTGTCTTCTTTCAAAAGATACTACAACTGTGTCCATACTCCAGGGGAGCCAGTAGATACAGCCATTTAAGTTGGGTATGTAATTTGCATGGTTTGTGCTCGGAAAGGGGGGGCGCACATCGACGGGTGAAACTGATGTCATGCTCCTTCGGAATGCTCACATCGTGGGCTCGATCTTCCTAGTGAGTAGGGCATAGGGATGATGAATTGGAACCCATACTATGAGTGAATGTGCTGTTGACGTGAAATACTGGCTTTTGATATTGATGCGAATGCGTTATGATGAACAGGCAACGTTGCAACTTTGTGATGAACAGGTTTGCATGGCAACGGAAGATCTAGACCCATGACTAGATCTGAATGCTTTAGATGGATATGAAAATGACTTAGCTTATTTCTGAACGAAGCCGGCTGCTGCCTTAACCGATGATTTTGCAGGATTCGCGGGTTGCGCGCTCCTTCGCCGGGTCGTGCTATGCGATTGGGAGAGATCTCCTGAGTGAATGAGATATGTTTGCTGGTTGTTTACTCCCCATGGGTTTGATGTTGGCAGAAGTTGAGATGAAATGACGATGTTGTTGGAAAGGGAAGGCGGGCTTCCGGAGAAGTGCTGTGCACTGGTTATATGTGGCCTGGAGACGTTGAAGCGCGTCTAGTTGCCTGTGTTTTAGCGCACTGAAACAGCAATGTGTTAGATTGTGAGCAGACTTATAAAGCGATGGCTTCCAATGCTATTGGCTAGGAATTACCCCGCTAATGAAGTGATGAAGTACAGCTGCTAGTCTTCCCGCTAGAACTACGCTGCACTACGTTGCACTTCCATTTAGTGTTGGGGGAGCTACTTTGAAACTGTAGTTTGACAAGCTACAAGCTACTCATAATTTAAAGAAGTTAAGCTACAATCAAGCTATTCTTTTTAAAATGTAGTTAGCTACACTACAATTTACTATCAAAAAGTAGCTAGCTACTTTGAAGCTACTTAATGAGGCACAATGTTTTTGTACAATATTACTATCAAACCAATAATATGAACAAAATTTACGCTAATAACATTTATTAATTAATAAACATTTAATGTATTTCATTAAATATATTAAATGTTTTTAATACATTAATGAATAGTAACATTAATACAGTAAATAATTTCAGTAAAATAAAATACAACCACATAAAATAAAAACAAAAATATCAGAGGCCATTAAAAAAATATATTTTTATACTATACTTAACACTTTTCAGTCCTGCTGTGGCTAGTTGTAGCCTACTTCCCTAATTATCATATTTTTATGACAAACTCATTTTGGGCTGATGTTTTGTGCTTGTCACATAATAGTTTGTATGGATAATAAGTGAATAGAGACTCACCTCCTTGTCTCCCCTCACCTGGGTTTACTTTTTACTATTGACACAAGTGGCAGCTTTACAGGTCGCGGTCGAGGTTGCGCTACAAATATTTGTTTGCATTGGTCAGGTCCAAAAAAAGAGGCGTATGGTCACCCTAGATTGTTGCATTATAATACATGCCATAATAAATAATTTATTTTACCAATAATTGCATTTATGTGAATGCATTTAAATGAAAATAATAGTTAATTAAATGCTAAGAAATTGATAAATCAAATAGTTATGCATAATAGGAACTATTATAATAATTACTATATAATCTCTCTCTCTCTCTCTCTCTCTCTCTCTCTCTCTCTCTATATATAATATATATATATATATATATAATTATCTCTCTACTCCCAATGATGATGATAAGTGATCAGTATCTTTAATAATAATTAAATAATAACTTTTTGAATAATTTTATTTAAAATAGTAAAGGTAAATATGTTGTTGTGTTACCTATTAACTCTTTCCCCGCCAGCGTTTTTAAAAAAAAGTTGCCAGCCACCACCAGGGTTTTTGACGATTTTCGCTAAACTTTAATGGCCCGCAGAATATTTTCTTCCATGAATATATGAAGATGCTATATATCAAAATAAAGATCTGGGCCTCTGCTTTTAGGCAAAAAAAAAACGATTTTATTTTATCTTCATTTGTTCTTTTTTATTGCGACTTGAACAGAGGTAGGTTTTGTCAAAAAACAACATTTCAGACAAAAAGCTGAGAAAAAGGCATGTTTATGTCTGATATTTTGAGCTTCTCATACTCTCGATCGCAGGTCTGTTTCTTTGATCAAAGAGTTGCGTACTCTTTCAAAACATGCGCAGGGGTCTTCCTTACCGTATAACACCTAAAACACGTAAACCCGGAAAATTCCGTGTTTGGCGGGGAAGCGTTTTTTCATAAAACACGGAAAAGTCCGTGTTTGGCGGGGAAAGAGTTAAGAACAAAGTGTCTGAAACATTCTTTGTTTCATAGAAGAATGGAATGGTGTTCTTTTATCATTTTCAAATTTTCCCGCCCCTGCATATCTTGTAAAAGTAAAAAAAACTGTGGTTGCTCGCTTTACATCACCATCAGACAATCGCTTCTTATCTAAGTGAGCTATTTTAAGCTGCCAGTAGATAGGAGTAATGCACTATTTTAGTTTGTGATCTGTCGTTACAAAAGAAGATGAAGAAGATGTTGCCTGATTCTGAGCAGCATCCAGAATACGCGGTTCACACATTCTCTGGGCGTATAGTGTTGGACGTTCACATTGACCACGTCTCTTCCTCAAGAAACAGCAGCGCCTCTGTGCAGAAAATAAAGTTATTAATGGGGTCCTCCTACGCCAATTTTTTCTTTAATAAGGTCATAATAAGCTGAGGTTATTGTGGCTTCAAAGACAGCAGAAGGCAGTCATGTGCACTTCATATTCATCAGCACTGTCACGAATGTAAGGCAATGAAGGCAGACAAAGGTTGAGGATCCAAATGCAGCTTACTTTATTACTAACAAAATACAAAGAAAAGCCCTCAATGGGGAAATAAACAAGAACAGAGAACTCGGGCAGGGAACACAGACCAGGCTAACTACATTCACAAACATTCAACAATAGACAAGGACTGAACCAAAAACCGGGGTATAAATACATGAACAAGGGACAAAGGGGCCAATGAACAAACAGAACTCATAACAAGATAACAAGATGATAACAGAAGCAAATGGCAAACTAATCAGGACAGGTGAAAACAATGACAGAAAACACGAACGCTAACAAGACTGTGGAGCTACAAAAGGGACAGAGAAAACTATGGAATAACAAAAGGGACAAAAATGAAAAACAAAGGGGCAACGGTAAAACAAGACAAGGTCATACATAACATAGCCCCCCCTCTAAGGATCGGATCCTAGACAATCCTAAAAGAAAAAACCACCAAAAGACAAAAAGAAACTCACAGAAAACAAAATGATGGCACCGGGGGCACAGAGGGCAGGCAGGAAGTCCAATGGGGCACAGAGGGCAGGCAGGAAGTCCAAGGGAGCACAGAGGGGCAGACAGGCAGTCCAGGGGGCAACGAGGGGCAGACAGGCAGTCCAGGGGGGCACAGAGGGCAGGCAGGAAGTCCAATGGGGCTCAGAGGGCAGGCAGGAAGTCCTGGGGGGCACAGAGGGCAAGGACAGGTTCAGGTGGTCTGGGAGCTGGCCACAGGGCAAGGATAGGTTCAGGATGCCTGGGAGCTGGCCACAGGGCAAGGATAGGTTCAGGAGGTCTGGGAGCTGGCCACCGGGCAAGGATAGGTTCGGGGAACCGGGGAGGAGGCCACTGGACAGGAACAGGGTCAGGGGGCCTGGGAAGAGGCCACAGGACAGGGGCCGGGTCAGGAGGCCTGGGAGGAGGCCACAGGACAGGGACTGGGTCAGGGGGCCCGGGAGGAGGCCACAGGACAGGGGTCGGGTCAGGAGGCCTGGGAGGAGGCCACTGGTCAGGAACGGGGTCAGGGGCCCTGGGAGGAGGCCACAGGTCAGGAACGGGTCAGGGGCCCTGGGAGGAGGCCACAGGTCAGGGGCCGGGTCAGGGGGCTTGGGAGGAGGCCCTAGAGGCGGTGACCTGGAAGGCTCGGGAGGCGGAGCAGTAGGAGGCTCTGGAAGCGGAGCCGTAGGAGGCTCCAGAGGCTCTGAGGGCGGAGCCGTAGGAGGCTCGGGAGGCTCTGAGGGCGGAGCCGTAGGAGGCTCGAGAGGCAGAGCTGTAGGAGGCTCTGGAGGCTCAGAGGCCTCAGGGGGCGGAGCCGTGGGAGGCTCAGGAGGTAGAACTGAGGGAGGCTCAGGAGGCAGAACTGAGGGAAGCTCAGGAGGCGAAGCCCTGGAACGCTCTGGAGGGGGAGCCGAGGGAGGTGGCGCCATAGGAGGCTTTAGAGTCTCTGGGAGCAGAGCCGTAGGAGGCTCGGGAGGCGGAGCCGTAGAAGGATCGGGAGGCGGAGCCGTAGGAGGCTCGGGAGGTGGAGCCCTAGAAATCTCTGGGAGCAGAGCCGTAGGAGGCTCGGGAGGCGGAGCCATAAGAGGCTCTGGAGGTGGAGCCGTAGGAGGCTCAGGGAGAAGGGCCGTGGAAGACTTGAGAGGCTGTAGAGGCGGAGACCTGGAAGGCTCGAGAGGCGGAGCCCTGGGAGGCTCAAGAGGCTTGAGAGGCGGAGCCCTGGGAGGCTCGAGAGGCTTGAGGGGTGGAGCCCTGGAAGGCTCGAGAGGCTTGAGAGGTGGAGCCCTGGAAGGCTCGAGAGACTTGAGAGGTGGAGCCCTGGAAGGCTCGAGAGACTTGAGAGGCGGAGCCCTGGAAGGCTCGAGAGACGGAGCCCTGGAAGGCTCGAGAAGCTTGAGAGGCAGAGCCCTGGGAGGCTCGAGAGGCTTGAGAGGCGGAGCCCTGGGAGGCTTGAGAGGCTCGAGAGGCAGAGCTCTGGGGAGCTCGAGAGGCGGAGCTCTGGGAGGCTCGAGAGACTTGAGAGGTGGAGTCCTGGAAGACTCAGGAGGCGGAGCTCTGGGAGGCTCGAGAGGAGCCCTGGAAGACTCGGTAGGCGAAGCTCTGGAAAGCTCGGAAGGTGGAGCTCTGGAAAGCTCGGGAGGCTCGGAAGACGCTGACTCTTGGACGGGCACGACCACTGGCACTGGCTCTTGGACGGTCATGGCTACTGGCGCTGGCTCTTGGACAGTCATTGCTACTGGTGCTGGCTCTTGGACGGTCGAGGCTACAGGCGCTGGCTCAGGGACGGTCGAGGCTACAGGCGCTGGCTCAGGGACGGTCGAGGCTACAGGCGCTGGCTCAGGGACGGTCGAGGCTACAGGCGCTGGCTCACTGACCTCCGAGGCTACAGGCACTGGCTCACTGACTTCTGAGGCGACAGGCTCTGGCTGGGTGACCGTGGTATGCGCTGGCTTGGTTCGCTGACTGTGGCTGATGAGGGCTCTGGCTCGCAGACCGGGGCAGGTGAGGGCTCTGGCTCGCTGACAGTAGCTGACGAGGGCTCTGGCTCGCTGACCGTAGCTGACGAGGGCTCTGGCTCGCAGACCGGGGCAGGCGAGGGCTCTGGCTCGCTGACCGGGGCAGGCGTGGGCCGGAAGGCGGAAGCCCGTCTTCTCTCCCTCTTCCGGGCAGACGAAGAGGGCTGCGCTGGCTCACTGACCTCTGAGGCGACAGTCATTGGTTCACTGACATCTGGGACGACAGGCACTGGTTCACTGACATCGGAAGCTACAGGCACTGGTTCACTGACATCGGAGGCTACAGGCACTGGTTCACTGACATCGGAGGCTACAGGCTCGCTCACCGTGACATGTGTGGGCTCTGGCTCGCTCACAGTGATATGTGTGGGCTCTGGCTCGCTCACAGTGATATGCGTGGGCACTGGTTCGCTCACAGTGATATGCGTGGTACTGGTTCGCTCACCGTGATTGGCGTGAGCCGGGAGGCGAAAGCCTGTCTTCTCCTCCTCCTCCTCCTCCGGGCAGACGAAGTGGACCGTACTGGCTCGCTGGCCGTGGCAGGCATGAAGGGACGAACCACGGGCGAATGGAGTACCAACACTGTGGGAGGAGTGGCAGGGCTCTCCTCGATGACCTCCACAGTGTATGGTGAAGCGCAGACCAGCAGAGTCTCCTCAATGAAGTCTTGGAGCGTCCAGCCGTGCGTCGTCGATGGCAACCGTTCCTGGAGCGCACAACTCAGGTTGGCCCGAAAAAACACCACCAGGTCCGAGTCTGGGAAGTCAGTGGCACCCGCAATTGCGAGGAAATCGCGGGTGTAGTCCTACACCGGACGGTTTCCCTGCATGAGGCTAAGCAGTTTGCAGCTTGCTTGTAACACCGCTGGATCCATGTTTATGGTCTATTGTTCTGTCACGAATGTAAGGCAATGAAGGCAGACGAAGGTTGAGGATCCAAATGCAGCTTACTTTATTACTAACAAAATACAAAGAAAAGCCCTCAATGGGGAAATAAACAAGAACAGAGAACTCGGGCAGGGAACACAGACCAGGCTAACTACATTCACAAACATTCAACAATAGACAAGGACTGAACCAAAAACCGGGGTATATATACATGAACAAGGGACAAAGGGGCTAATGAACAAACAGAACTCAAAACAAGATAACAAGATGATAACAGAAGCAAATGGCAAACTAATCAGGACAGGTGAAAACAATGACAGAAAACACGAACGCTAACAAGACTGTGGAGCTACAAAAGGGACAACAGAGAAAACTATGGAATAACAAAAGGGACAAAAATGGAAAACAAAGGGGCAACGGTAAAACAAGACAAGGTCATACATAACAAGCACACTTGGTTTTGATTGGTTAAGATTGTGTCTATACTTTGCACCTACAGTATATACACAGAATGGCAAAAGGTCTTGCAGTTTATTAATTATTTCCTTTATGAAGTTATTTTGAGTTTACTTGCATGCAGACATATAATTTGTAGTGTACTTACTATAGGTTCGTTTTCAATCATTTTGATTTGCTTTTGTATCTTTTCTATAATGTCCTGATTATTTTAGTTTTGTTCTGCACCAAGAGCCGCTGAGCTCAGTGCGAGCCGAGTGGCAAAAATAGGCTCAATGCTTAAACAATACGCTCACTTATATGTCTGGGACGCGTCACCTCATGACTCACGCTAGCAGTGGAAATGGTGTAATCCTCATGGAGGATGTGTGAACCCACTGTTAGTTCGTCAGATGTTTTGCCAGTAGAAGTTTGGCTTCTATGCAATAAAGAAGGCTATTAGTTATAATATGACCAACATGATGTAGTATTTGATCTCACTACACCACTACTTGCTGGAAAAAGTAGTTTGCTACTGTAAAAGATACACTATTTTAAAAGCAGCTGAGCTACTGTCAAGCTACTGATTTTTTTTTAAGTTAGTAGTGTTGCTACTTCTAGTTAGCTACAGTACTCCCCAACACTGAATACAGTATATTCATTAGCATTCATAATGTATGTCCATCATCAAGATACCATAAGCATTGCTATGATTTGTGATACAGTATTTGCTTTTGAAAATAAATAACACAGGTTTAATAAACCTAGGGTGATAAATCACAGGCTTATGTCGTTCATCTTTATGTCATCCTTTTGCTGTTCAGTTCAGTCAGTCATTGTCATACAGCAGTCTGTTTATCTGTTAGCTGTTTGGCGAAGTTCTTTATTTCCTATAATGCTCATATTTGTTGTCTGGTAGTGTTGTTGAAGCTTATATTGCTTGTCATGCTGGTATGAATCGAACAGGATTCCTGTTAAATGATCGTAATATATCTATTGAAGTTACTGTTGCATGTTTTCTAATATTCATGACTTCTGAGTATTTTATAACACTGCTGTATTTTCCAGGTTCCCTAAGAGTGTGTGTGCCACCATTTTCTCATTTCTTTTGCCCCAGTTGCAGAAATGCACAAGCTATTGCTTATTGTCCTTTTAAAAATTTGTCTTCTGTTTAAAATGTGTTATCATCTCAAGTTGTTTATAATGTACTGATTTCATAGCACATGTTAATTTGCTCAGTGTGTAACCATCTATCTATTTGAACTTTTCTGCAAAATAAATTATTAACTAAATTTAGTTTTGTACTTTTAGCTTTATATTGCATATTTCTGCATATTATTTCATGTTAAATAAAGTATATTTCATTATTGAATTCTCGTTTTATGTTTTTAGTTTACAGAGTTATTGTGTACAGTGCACAGATGTTCTATTGTAGTAGCCTATTGTGTTTTTGTATTATCAACTGAGGCTCTACAATATATTTTCTAAAAAATAATAAAGTCTTCCACAACTCATATAAACCATATCACGATGTATCAAATTTTACATCTTAAATTGATGTGTAGTTCAATATAAACATTAATAGTAGATAAAACACATGAATGATCATATTAAAATATTCTGGTACTGTGTGATGGTTTCTTATCAATGTAAATGCGCTTTGAGTGTAGTGTCAGAAAATCGCTATAAATGTAAAAAGCATTAATTCACTCAAAATATGAAAAAGATTAGTGTTGTTTAATTTGATCAAAGCAAGTAATATTTAGCTTTTAAATGTTTAATAGAATAACATAATATCAACATGAAAATAGAACATTATGACTCCGTGTCAGGGGTTGTGAGAGACAGGACACAAGAGCAGAGGTAACAGTTAAAAAGGATTTATCAAACAACACAAAAAGTTCCCTCAAACAAAGCAAGCCCAGGCGATGGTTCCCCTGACACGCAGGCAGAAACGAGGAATCCTCCTCTAAGGGAGAGGGGACGTTACAGACGAAGGCGAACTAGAAGGTAATCACACTTCTAGAAAACAGGCAACCAACAGACACATGAGAGAGCATGATTAATACTTCAGTGCAAACATTCAAACACATTGGTCACCTTGAAACAACCCACAACAAAGACAATGATCCAACATCGGACATGACACAAGAGGGGATTAAAATAAACTGGGAACAAACAAGGGGCAGGTGCCACTCATAGCTAAAGGTTGTAATGATCATCGGTCCCATTGAAACAATCAGGGTTCCCATGGAAACACTGATTCAACGTGCCAGCGGCACCTGAAACACATGAGGGCAAAATGTAAACATGCTTTGATAAAAACAGACAGGGAACAATGATGCCGTGGTCCTCATCAGAAAAAACCCAAACTGACAGGTTGACAGGACCGTGACATCACCAAAGCGAGCACAGCGGCAACTCGCGCACTGCGGTAACCGTGTGCCTATTTAAGGCACGTACACGAAACACAAGACAGACAGGGGACGATGATGTCATGGTCTCCATCAGATAAAACCCAAACAGACAGGTTGACAGGACCATGACATCACCGGAGAGCGCACAGCAGTAAAAAACGCACAATGGTCCCAAACAACTGGACCCATGCGCTCACAAAAGGGGGTACACAACACTGAGGCAGGCCAATACTGCCACGGTCCCATCAGGCAGAACCCAAACCTGACAGTGTGACTGGACCATAACAATCTGTCTACGAGTATCTGACAGTCATGATCACATGCGATTTCTAGGTATGCTCAAATCATGAGACCCATCCGCTCAGAAGAGCAGTGCCGAAACACAACTCACATACAGCGTTCTTCCGTAAATTGCTTGCAAGTTTCAAACACTAGACAGTCACTAGAAAGCACAAAGTTCCGTAGTGCCGCTTTACATTTCTCATATAATTTTATTTGACTATTGTCATGCCAAACCTTTCATACAAGTCTTTTCAAGACATTGCAATTGCAAATGGAGGTGATAATGGACATTGTTTAAGAAGTATATAACACAGGCAAGAGTGCCCAGTAACTTAAATTTTTGATGTAATATGGCAGTTATTTTGATCAGTTTTGCTCTGCCAATGAAAATAGTTGTTATGCAGGGCAATGTACAGACTGTAACACCATGAACATATAGAAGTAGAGTGATACAAACAGTGAAGCATCTCATTGTTGTTATACTACTGGTGCATTCACGTCAGTTCGGACATAGAAAAAAGGAATACATCTTTGTAGAACTTGTAATTACAAGTTGTTAACACACATTTCTATGTAGGCTCTGGCTCTGTCATGGCGTCATGTAAGAAAATCAAAAATGGCAAATGTAGTTTACATATTGTAACAAGGAAGGTCACCGGGAGCTGGATTCTTCAAACACAGGTAGGGAACTTTTAATTGACCACTGCTCTGGTTTACAGCTTCACAATAACACATCAGCTTCACAGTAAGGCTCTCTCTCTCTCGATCTGGCGCTGGCATGGTACTTTTATGCCACTCTCCCCAATCTCACAACAATTCGAGACAGGTGTTAGTCATAATTTAGTGGTGTAGTGTAGTGGGTTAAAGCACATAACTCCAGGATGCTCCGGGGGCATTGTACCTGTAATAAGTGCACTGTAAGTCGCTTTGGATAATAGCGTCTGCCAAATGCATAAAAAATTTAAATGTAGTGGAGTGGTGGTGGCGTAGTGGGCTAAAGCACAGAACTGGTAAGCAGAAGGTTGCTGGTTCAATCCCCACAGCCACCACCATTGTGTCCTTGAGCAAGACACTTAACTCCAGGTTGCACCGGTGGGATAAGTGGGATAAGTGTAATAAGTGCACTGTAAGTCGCTTTGGATAAAAGCGTCTGCCAAATGCGTAAATAATTTGGCTCAGGTGCGCTCTCTGTCCCGACGGATGCTGATTACACCCCTGCTGCCACATACTCAAGACTCAGGCCGGGGAGGACCCCCCCCATTTCTGGACAGGAAGTCAGCAACAGCCATCTGTGCTTCCGGTCTGTGGATACCCTTGAATTTAATGGGCTGGAGTGCCAAATACCAGCGGGTGATCCGCACATTGGTATCCTTCATGCGGTGGAGCGATTGGAGCCATGTTTCCTATCAAATGAATCCTTGTGTGAGACACTGCAAAGTGGTATTTATATATAATTCTGATAGCATGCATTGTATACTTGCTATATTAATCAGAGTATAGAAGGGAACACATTAACAACTTACCCCCCAATCATGCAAATGAGTCAGCTTCCAAACAAAGGAACATTCCCGCTTGGAAATTGCAACATTCTCATTGGTCAAGCCAGACTTGAGAGGAGGGACCTCCAGCAGAAGTTAAAAAACATGTTCCGCCTCTTACTCTGTCTTTTCCCCTACCCTCTGCTGCTAGTCAAGCTGATCATGAGGTGGCAGGCCGGCAGGCCTCAACACCTCAAGCCATATGCATCTATCTCGACCATGGAGTCAATGAACACCAAAGTTCATCATAATTTTTTCATTCAGCATGGAAGAGATTGGTTGCAACTTTCACACCATCAACCTAAGGAACCATCAAGCCTTTCACCGGCGACTGCATCCCGGCACTTTCTCAACAGCCAAGGCAATTGCAAGTATTGTACCTGTAACTAACTGAACATAGTTTTAGTGTAATCTGAAAACCCCTTTGTAATAAAGGTGCTCTTAAAAAACGAGTGGTTCCTTCAGATGGTTATGATGACTTTTTCCATAACTGCATTTCCCCTATTCTCTTCCGGTCTCATTTTATTTTCCCTTTTCCCTTTCCCATGTATAAGTGTTTCGTGTCTATGTTTTTGTTTAGATTAGTTATGTGTTCGTATTTGAGTTAAATAAATACTTGCGAGTTTAACTTTTGTGTTCTTGCGAGTTGATTCTGGTCGGCTTGTAAATCAACGTCAATGTAATGATTCGATCACAGCTACATGCTAAGAAAGAGTTATTTTTGTGTGGCCACGAAACGTATCCTCTCTGAGAATTGATAGACGATCAATACTGAGTGTTCGCTGGACAAACAGATAAATTGATTATAATATGAATTCAGCTATATCAAGTTAATTCTATTAACCGATCCAAATGTTCATAATTAATTATAACTAGTTATGATTTAATTATTCTTGTTTCCCTTTTAATTATATTTTGACTGTGGTATATTTTGATAAATATTCTCATCCCTGTTTCTAAAAGATTTCGCTTTAAAGCTATACCTATATGTGTAATATTATTGTCAATAAGCCATGAGAATAATATTACTTTAATAAGAGAATTAATCATAATTATCTTATTAAAGCTAATTTCCTCCAGTAGCGTTATGATTTTAATGGTGGAGAATATTATTCAGCCAAATTATCTAGTTATTTGTCATTTATCTAAATTATAACGGTTGTTGCATACTCTTTCCCTTACAAATAATGGTAACGTACACGACACTTTAACCTGTGCATTGAACCAAATTCGCTACATCTGCTGATGTGAGAATCTGGGCACTTTAACTGATTACTGTTTGTTTGTGCACGGTGGAACGCGCTGATGTTCATATGCATTGATGAAACTGTGTTCATTAGTGTTGACCCAGATCACCAATCACTGGTGTTGGTTGCTATGGTGACGAAAGTTCATGGGAAGTCCTAAAGAGACCTTTCCGGGGCAATTTACCGCTTATGCGCAACCTGCCGACGCCATATTGTAAACACAGTACAGCTAAGCTAATAGCATAACACAACACCGCTAAACTAACCAGTTTGCGAACTTTCATTGAAACCCCTAAATACACTACATGCCACTCTCCCCAATCTCACTGCAATTAGAGACAGATGTTAGTCATAATTTGGATCAGGTGTATGCACCCTTATCTCTCTCTCTCTCCTGACAGACGCTCAACCATACCCCCACTGCCACACATATATTTCTGTTTGATATAACATTTTATCAAAGCCATTGTTACCTGGTGCATTTTCTTAGTGCTTCAACATTTTGCAATAACATCTTGACATTAATTAATGTAGCGATTAAATATTATGCTGTGATCAACAACAAAGACACAAATGGATTATTTTGCGTTCTGAGAGTTTCCATAGAAACAAATAATTTCCGAGGTCAGAGGAAGTGAAAGGCTCTGTGTAGAAGCTATAATTTGTCATCTCGTAATTACAGTTTTTCCAACATGACACGAAGGCAACATTCAGTAAATACATCTTGGAATGCAGCTTGACCAATAAGAATAGAGGACATGAAAAGAGAGAGAGAAAAAAACAATTTTTAGTACATTTTTTTTTAGTACATTTTAACTCTCATGCACAGTATGTCTATATTTTTCCAAACGTTTTCTCTACATTATTAATTTGTTTAGTTGGTCTCAAAACAGTGAAAAAGAGCTGTATTACAGAATAAAGATAATGCAATATTGTATCCCTAAGAGATCAGAAGAATTAACTGGCAAGTTCAGGGTCTGTTCAAGAAATATTGTTAAAATCTTGTGCTTAGACCTTGAGCTCTCAACTCCTGCCGAACTCATTACTTTTATAAAAGAGGCATTTGAGAAGCATAGTCTCTTGTTAAAATTTGTGCAGGTCTGCCATGTGACCACCAGGAGATTGGCTTTGCAGACTTATGACACTATGCACGTTCAGAATTCTTGTAGATTACCCAGTAATATACCTCCCATTGATGCCACCTGGCTTTAATATACTTAGAGCACTCGTGACAGATAACATATGGAGGGGTTTTCAGAGTTCACTTGTTTACTTCCCTTCATCTTCTGAATGTCTGATCTCTACGGTGGCCCTAACCCAGCATAAGGAGTCTCTTTGGAGAGACCCACCCTGAGGACAATTAATAACAGACAAGGAAGCCAATGAAGTCTGAGAGTGGTTTACCTCATCAAACCCAACTGGTTCCCTGAGAACTCCAGTGCAATGACTGTCACAGGTGAATGGAGGAGAGAGGCTTGTATGCTCATGACAGCGTGTCCCTGTGATGTCTTTAAGGGCCTAGAGATATGACTGCCCGTCAGAGCGCAACATGATGGCTGTCATTCAGAAATGAGACAATGACTTCACTTGTGTCCTTCCATGACTGAGAAAAGATCTGAGAAACCAGGTTGAAAATAAAAACTGCTAAAAACAACCTGAGCTGGTTTGTTGGTCTTAGCAGATTTAAGATGGTATACTGCATAATGCCTCCCAGCAAGGCCAAGCTTGTGTTAAGATGGTCTAGCTGGTCTCACAACCAGGCTAAGCTTTCCTCTAAAAACTGCAAACTAGACCAGCCAAGACCAGCAAACCAGCTCAGTCCGTTTTAAGCCATATTGAGGTGTGTTTTCCTACAAGCAGCATCACCACTCAGCAATTATTGCACGGCAGTGAGGCATGTGATAAACCTGGGTGAGTTGTTTTTCACAGTGTGTGCCTCCGGAATATCCATATTCCTTGCTGAATTGTTATTTTATTTCAGTGGTTTATGGGTATCTTGTTGTTCTAGGCGTACAAACTGAGTGAAAAATCCATCAGACTTGAGGGCTGACAGATGCCACCCAAAAATATATACTCTAACTGGCTTTCAGTTGGTGTTGAAATATATTTATTTGATGCCTAAAGTTCCAGTATGGCTATAGGGTTTAAAGGGATAGTTCACTCAAAAAAATAACAAGTGAATGTCATTTATTCACCCTAAGTACGACTTATATGTGTGTGGCAGGGCGGAGGGCGGGGCCGGGTCGTGATCCTACACACCCAGTCCCGTATTAGGCTAATTATGCCTCCGTGAGGTATAAAGGCTGACTGCAGAGGGCCGTGCGGGAGAGAGAGATCGTTAGTGGACATGTCCGTCATGTGTGTTTATGTTGTCTTTTAAGTTTACCATTAAACTATTATTTATATTATCAAGCCGGTTCTCGCCTCCTCCTTTCCATTGAATACCATTACAATGTGCTACATTCTAAGTCTTCTACTAAGTCTTATGATAGCTTTGTTTGAGGAAAAGACCAATTTAATTAATTATTTACTAATAATCTTCCCCCTCCAGTGAGCTGTTATCCACTGCAATCCTTTTCTAACTGGAGAACAGTGTGATTTATTGCAGTTTGTGAGCAGAACATTCAGACTGGTTTTATGAAATGGATCAACAACTGATATATATATATGATTCTAAAGAATGATTGGTTAGTGAATCTGACATCTCTACTTGATTCTTGAACTCTCATGAACATGCCAAGATGAGCTAGGGTGGATGTCAAGATTTAAAAATGTTTAGTATCTTCCTCTATCTTATGTCTTTAGAAGACTTGGAATATAGTGCAAATAGGTATGGGCATTATTTGAACCACTTTATGATACATTTTTTCCAGATTTTGCAGGCTTTTTTGTAATTCTGGAGCCTGGCAGGCCCAGTCTTCATTCACGTTCATTAGATGAAAAGGAGTGACTAGAATATTATTCAGAAATATTGCCAGTGTTCCATGGAGAAAAAATAAATTCATATGAGTTTGGAAAGACCAGCCGGATCTCATGACAAATACGTGATATAGTAATATTTTTTCAAAATGATCTTACGTGATTCTTTTTATGTATCGTGACAGTTTCGATGTGAAATGTAAACTATGTGGTGTTAAAGGGATAGTTCACCCAAAAATGAAAATTCATTATTTACTCACCCTAATGACATGTGCATTACTTTTTTCTTCACCAGAACACATTTGAAGAAAAATAGAAAAATTTCTCAGTGGGTCCTTAAAATACAATTGAAAAGAGATTTCTCATTTGAAGGTCCAAAAATCACAGACAGTCAGCAGAAACGTCATCCATACAACACCAGCTGTTAAATGAATGTCTTCTAAAGTGACACAATCATATTTGGTGTGCAAGATATACATATTTATGTTCTTTTTTAAATTCTAAATCATGCTTCCGGTCAGCAGCGGTACACGTGTGTGTAATCACATTGGCATTTGAAACATGTGCGAACTGACAGATGTGCGTCACAGCCGGAAGAGCAACGCTGCTTACAAGTGAAAAGGAGGAACGCTGTACAGTGGCCTGCTTTGTTTTGGTTTAGATCTGTTATTATCCATTTCAATACTTACAATGGTGCATTTGTGTGCTTATACTGGATGTCTCAACCAAGTGGAGAACATGAGATTATGTCTGTATCCGTGGCAACACAAACACGTCACACAATAGAACGCTTGGAATCCACTCTCTCCTGATGCGTTGGATTATAGTTAAAAAGTACTAAGTAATTTTTTTTGTGATTCACTGTTCCCCGTCTGTCGCTCACTTCGACGTTGTGTCGAAGAAGCGACACTAGGGGTCTCTCTTGAGAGCCTTTTGCATCTCTGATCTATGAGAAAAGGCCAATGAGAAATTGGCAGACAGAATTGACATGTCCCGCCCCCAGACATACGGGCATAAATGGAGGGAAATGCGTCCGTTTCATTCTGAAATTTACTTCGGAGCCGACTGGTTGTGTATGCAGCGAGTTGCGAGTCACACACTGTTCCTCCCATCTCTGAGTGCGATTGCGGTCTGATCTACGGTGCATATCAGCGGCTTTCTCCCTTCTCTGCAGGGCAGTGCAGTTTTGCCCCTGGGCGCTTCGACAGCACAGTAAAAGAGTTATTTCTCTAAAAGAGTTATTTTCTCTAAAAGAGCAATACACAGCTGGCGTTGAATGTCCTTTTCAGGACGCGTCTTTATAAAGATGCCCTTCCACCCCTGTGTAGGTCCTGAATGTGGTAGAGTGCTCTCCGCTCCTGATGGCCACAGGCACTGTCTCGTGTGTCTGGGCAGCTATCATACCGAGGCAGCATTTGTGGATGGCTCATGTTCTCATTGCAAGAACATGACCATGGCAACATTGAGGTCGTGGCTTTTCCTTTTCCAGGGGGTGGCTGGAACGCCACTCCAGCCACCCTCTGCGTCACTCCTTCTTCCCACGGGATTGAGGATGACCTGGCTGGCGATGGAGGTGATTTAGGGATGGCAGGGAGCTCGGTTTCGCCGGGTACATCCCCGTGAACCACCCGCCCCCCGACAGGCGACGAAAAAATCTCCACGGACATCGGAACTCAACTTAAGTCGCATTTTTTTTTACTTAACTGGTGTTGACCTGATTGTCGCTCGTGCGGATTGATATTAAGGTCTATTTTCACTTTCTAATGTTAGAAAAGAAGTTCTTGAACCAAATGGTGTTTTTGCGCCAAAATAAACCCAGAGATGATTGAAATAAATGTTTCAGAAGCCCACGTCGTTTTTTTCTTGCACAAAATTATAAAACGTAGTGTCAATAAAATCATTAATTTCATTATTTAAATGAAAATGTGAGTATTGTATCTCAGATCCCTTAGTATAATATTTAATTTACATAAATAAACACATATTACCTATTTTCGGAATTTTTATGGCAATGACTACTTTGACGCTCTTAATCTCATAATTAGATTATGTGACTTTAGCCGGGGTTTCACAGACGGGGTCACATATTTCACACCAAAAGCGATCGAGTCACTTTAGAAGACATTAATTTAACAGCTGGAGTCGTATCAATGACGTTTATGCTGACTGACTGTGATTTTTGGACCTTCAAAAGAGAAATCTCCATTTACTTGCATTTTAAGGGCCTACTGAGCTAAGATATTTTTCTATTTTTCTTTAAATGTGTTCTGGTGAAGAAATAAAGTCATACACACCTGGAATACCATGAGCGTGAGTAAATAATGAGAGAATTTTCATTTTTGGGTGAACTATCCCTTTAAAGCAAGTTACGTTTTCTCCCAAACTGATTAGGTTTGAAGGTTAATGCTTACATTTACATTTACGCATTTGGCAGATGCTTTTATCCAAAGCGAATTACAGTGCACTTATTACAGGGACAATCCCCCCGGAGCAACCTGGAGTTAAATGACTTGCTAAAGGACACAATGGTGGTGGCTGTGGGGATAGAACCAGCAACTTTCTGATTACTTCTGATTTTGATTGAGCTCTAGCCCACTATGCCACCACCACTCTACTACTAATGATCTATCGAGTTTTATATTAACATAACCTCCCTCCCTACCCTAAACCTTAAATCTAAACCTAACCGATAATTTCATAAATGAGCAAATATGAAAAAAAAAAAAAAAAAAACACTCTTATGTATCACATGTTAAAATGTTGACTTAAAGGTCCTTTACATCGCAAGTTCAACGCTCCATCAGTTGAGCTAATGCGAAATTTGATAGCGCTCGAAAAAGCTTATAAATGAATTTGGTTATGTAATGCAGACATTAAAATATAAATAAATGTTTATGAGGTGATAATCTGCAAGTTTACTCATTATTTGTGTGAAAGGGAATAACATTATTTGTTGTTGTAGTGCCTCTAGAGGTTATTTAGCTCATGTAAAAATCAGTTTGCAAAAATGTAGCTATAGTAACGAGTTTCTATCAGAGATCAGGTTGGGAACAACATAAGGGTGCGCATATGATGACAGAATGTTCATATTTGTGAACGATTCCTTAAAACGGAATGCTTCTGCTTTGGTTTGGCTGCAATGAGCTGCTGGAAATCTGTCTTTTAAATCATCTGCAGGGTGCGTGGTCCTCTTTTCACTGCCTCTTTCCACACACTCCCTGCACACCTATGAATGATGATATAACAACTACTATTCACATGAGCAGAGCAAATTCATCCCTGGGGTTGAGCTCCCCACTGAAAAGTTATGAGATGTTTTTTTTCTCTCTCTCCTCTGACTTTCCTATCTCTTTTTCCACATTTTTTGGTGAAATAGAAGTACATTTTTCTTACAGATTGAAAATGAACACAGCTGCAACTGTCACAACATCCCCCACAGCTACACTGCCAGTTTTACAACTTCCCCTATTTTGGTTTCATTTGCCATTAGGAAAATTAAAGACACACTTCATTCGAACGACAGCTTGGCTTTCAATTCAAGATGAAGAGACAAGTGTGTATGAGCTGCAATGAAAGCAAAAAAAAAAAAAAAAAAGGTTAATTCTCTATAAAATTAAACAACCTAGGGAAAAAAAGAAAGATTCCACCAGGGTATATTGCTTTAAAATCAAGATCCCCACAGGAAATAACTTCTTCAGATCAGTTAGAGGCAACGGTGCAGATGGTATTCACATGTGCTCAATGCATGTCAAAAGCCACTGTGTGAGCTACTGTGTAGTTATTATTCTAGGAATTAAATGATATTCCCATTTCAATGTGCACTAAAGATAACAATTCGCCCATTGATGGGCTCTTCATTACAGCTCTGATCTTGTCTGACTCCATTTTATCTGGCCTGAATGGTGCAGATAACAGCAGGTTCAGTTCCATCATGGGTTCATCTCTATGAAATGCAAATGTTTCTCCTGTTCCATTTATTTCTCCTTTCAAAAGCCTCTGCTATCAGATATTACCGCAGACTGCTCACTGCTATTTGTGTTTGGTGTAGGGACAAGGGCAGATATAATATTTTTTGCTGTGCTAAGACAAAAGTGTTATGGAAGTAGACACTAATGACAAGACTTGCTAGGCTGTATGGCTATTCAAATTAAAATAAATGGGAGGGAATGCTTTCAGGGCTGCCAGATGCGTTTAGTGCAGCATCTGGAGATGAAAACATGTTGTTGCTGTTTGAAAGGCGCCTGTTTCGCAAATGATGGTCACTAGCTAATACAGTATTACAGGGTGACATTTATTCCTCAAGAATTTTGGCTTTTTCAACATTTTCATTGCCAGGTTAACATCCTTACATTAAAATATGTAGCTTACCTCTGTTGACTCGCATTAATAGCACATTTCTGACATAATGTGTATGATAATTCACTATAGTTTTAGCAGCTGATATTTTTCTAACAAGTAAATGTGACTTTCCACCCACAATGAAGAAAAAATAGATGTCTGATCCAAGTGTGAATCTACAGAACAAATTCCTGCAGCATTTAACAGCAGCGTTAGAGGAGCATTGACTGTTAAATAAGTAAGGAAATCAGAAATACTGCAGTGCTGAATCTCTACAGATCTATACTAAAGCAAACTTTACATCATCTTCTGGAATGTGTAAAGAAGTTATCAGATAAAATACATCACATTTTCATTTGTACTCAGGAATTGCACAATAATTATGAACGTTATTCAAATAACTGAGACTGCAGCAGACAGGACTTACGTTTATTTAGAATAAAAAGGTAATGACAATTTTTTTGAGCACATGCAAAACAGCACTGAACATCTTTCAAGGCATTTCAATGCTCATGATTATTAATTAGGTAACGTGACATCACAACCTGCACATATTTGGCCCCTTCCCATTGTGAAATGTATTCTGGCACCATTGGTAGTGGGCCATACATCTGTCTATATATCTGAAGTTAATCTTGTTCTCAATAGTTTTGTAACCTAGCAGCAAAGCTAAACCCCAAAAGGTCTCATTCGTTAAAATGAAAGGGCAAGCATCAAAGACATATATGAAAATAATTTCTAGCTCTGATGAGCTTTACGCATGCTGTGTAAATACACAAGCTTGTTATTTTGGTGAGTTTAATTATAGCTGTATACATAAGGAACTCTGAATAACAGACCAAGAGCATCTTGTTTTTTTGGGGAACTTTTGTGCCTTGTTCTTATTATAAACTTGTCAACAGTAAAGTTAAAATCAATGTTTGTTTTACCAAAAGCCTCAAAGAGCACTTTACTCGAAAGATATGTGAGGCTTGCAGATATTTTGTCTGCAAAACAGAAAGTGTATTAATCACTATGTATATAACTAATTATTTTAATGTTGATCAGAATTAATAAACAATAGAGTACGCTGAGACTCAACACAGTTCTAATCACATTAGTGGACATAGTGATGCAGTAATGCAGAATTTATGTCTTAGCGTTAACTGTATACACATTGTTGCAGGCACTTCAAATGTAATTATATGGCATATTCACAACCTAGATGCTATGAATTGTTAAATCGACTAAAATGCCTCTTTATAGCTCCTTAAAAAGACCTGCACTCCCTATTGAATTTTAAATGCATAATTGCTAGGCATTAAAGAGGAATTTCCACAACCAATTGTATGAGAGGTGCAAACTCATTCCTCTATATTTATACACCAGTGGTTCATTGAGAATTCCTACATAGGCAATGGTCTCTATGCTGGCTTTACCACTCCCTCTCCTCCAGAAAGGGGGAAGCATAATGACCCACTTTCTCTGTCTGGATCCCCTGCAACTCTCTATTGTTTGCCACGTATGACCACCTTGCTGTGGTTGACTCGCATCTGCAGATGCTTTTAATTTGCTGGGGCACCCTGGTCCCTTTCTTCTGAGCCAACGTATACATGACTAATCGCACTAGCCATTTTTAACAACTTGAGCTCTCACTGGTGATAAATCACTTTGATCTGAGCTACTGTGCAGGTAATAGAGCTATGTTCAGGAGGGAGGGGAACCACGGAGCATTGGGATCGATTGCATTTTCTCCCTAGTTTTCATGTTTATTCTGTTGGTTCATGCTTTTTCAGGTCTTTTATTTTCAAGTTTAGTTCCTGTTCCTGTCATGTGATTTCCTGTTCCCTCATGAGATCTTGTGATGTGTTTCCCCTGTTAATGTGTTTTGTTCATTGATTGATTACTTTGTTATTAGTCTTGTCTTTTCATTGGTTATAGTTCATTAGACTTGTTATCTTGTTTATAGTCTTGTGATTGGTTGTCTTGCTTACCTGTTACCCATGTCCTTGTATTTAAGCCCTCATGTTTGCCATTGTCTAGTGTCAGGTATTGTTAATGTAAAGTAGGTCAAGTCAAGTCAAGTCAAGTCAAGTCTAGTTTATGCCAAGTTCATAGTCAAGTCATGTTTATGATTTGTTCTAGTCAACTTTAGACAAGATACCATTTTTTTTAGTTCACGTGTTTTTTGAGTTTTTGGATTTCATGTTTTGTTAAATAAACTGTACTTGGGTTCATCTTCACGTCATCGTCTTCGTCTGCCGTCAACATTGTCAGCGCAACGTTACACTAGTCAGCACACAATTGTAAGGCAAGCACAGGGACTGGAACATTGTGGTTTTAATCATTGTTTGCTTTTATAATCTGATGAAAATCAACAAACAGCCCTGGTGCTGTTTAATACCCTTCTTTCCTGAGGTCTTTTCATGTTGTGGGGTTAAATCACACCTAGCTATCTTAATTTGGAGGCAGTGTTGGGGTAGTTAAAAAAGATAACAGATAATAGATAAAAAAATATAATACTGCAATTTATAAAATATTTATAGGCTCAGTTGGGGTTTGGCACATTATGTTATATTCTTTGCAAGAGATATTGTTTTCACTTAGAAACAATTGCTTCCAACAGTTGTCTCAAAGGAAATAACTACTGTAAAGCTCTTTTGAACAGGATAAAAGAACATTTTTTGGACATTGGGTGATGCAACACTCCCATGCTTCAGCTCAAAACTGTGATTGATATCTCTGTGCTGAAGGGTGGAAATAAAAGTTTATAAATAAATCTAAGAGGTGACAAAAGACCTTAACCAAGAATGCTGGGAGTCTCTTGCACTTTTTCCTCCTTGTCTTTCACTCACTCTTTTGCAGGGTGTCTCAGGGTTGAGTGACAGCTATCCAAGTGAAAAACACACAATGATTCCAGTAATTGATTGCTTCCCTGAATGGCTCTCCAGCTTAAGAATACAACCCAATCTCTTGTCATAATAGGGCACATGATACAGCATGAAATATTTATCAAATGCTGGTCATAAGACTGGCACACTCTGGTACTTCTTTGTGAATGTAAAACAGATGGCCAAATATGGAGTTAAACTCCCATTGAAGAACTGGGTTCATAGCCATCCAGCCACAAAGAAGGGAAACTCTACTGCAGAGAGAGAGAGAGAGAGAGAGAGAGAGAGAGAGAGAGAGAGAGAGAGAGAGAGAGAGGGAGATATTTAGTCTGATTGTTACTCAGACTCAATAAAAATGACTAAATTAACAGAAGACATCCAATACTCATTGGGCTAAGTGCCATTCAGACAAAGCTTTCAGATGCTCAGGATAATTTGATGAACAGCATTAGCCACTAATGCAGACAGAAATGTAGTGTGGCTGAAGAGAACTATTAAGGAAATGTTTTTATTCAAACCATTGAATGAAGTCAAGAAACTAGATGTTTTCAGAGAAAATAATCATGTTAGTTCCCATTATATATATATATGTATATATGTATGTATAAAGAATCATTGCAAATGAAATATAACTCTAGCCATGTGTACACTGCAGATTTCTTTTACTGTTTAATCTTTGAATAAAACTCCAAACAACAATTTTTGGAAGAGAATGGGAATTGTGTTTGGACAACGTAATTTCTTTCTTTTTATTTTTTAAGCTTCTTTTCATTCAAAGCAGATCGCATTGGAGCTCAACTCTTGAAAGCAGAATATTACTTATCTGACACTCTATCCTAAAATGCGGCAAACTGGGAGACCTGAGGCAAACATTGAGACCAGAAAGAGCTTTAGAATCGCTCTGCTCTTAAGTGTTTTTCAGGCATTACTGCTGCAGCAAAGCCCCAGTGATGGGAGTCATCATGTATCGCTTGCATAGTAACAACATTCTAGTCTCTATGCTCTTGCCTTGGGTGAATGGAGGGGCAGCAGTTTATTTTGGTCTCTAAAACCCAACAGAAGATTATGTGGAGAGAGTCTGTATGGAGACATAGTTCTACATGAAAAAGAAAAGAAAAAGCAAAGCTTGTCAAGTTCTCTTGTAGATACTTAGTAAATCTTTAAATGTAAATGAGCTAAAAGTTGATGTGTAAGATCATAGGCTTTGATCTTAGAAGTGGACAGAATAACAATCTAAATCCTTCAGTGGAGTCTCTGAAGTTATTAGCTATTATCTTAAGCTCCCAAGTTATTATGTTTATCTCCTTATGTTCCCCAAATAAGAGCCAACATAAACTGAAAGAAACAATTCTTCATGACAATTTACTATTTTTCATTAAAACTCATGGTAACTTAAGGTGACCTTATTTGCATTTGTAATATCCTTATATAAATTGTACACACACATTTTTATACATTTGGATAAGCACTCAAATGTGCATTATTGGCAGCAACTAAAGCATCAACGTGCACACAACTTTAGTGATGTACACATCTTAATGACTCCTCTGAGCTGAAATTGCTGTAACCTTTGCATGGATGCCACTGCAGGTAACCGATTTCAGTCCTTATATACAATCCCACAGCAGGACTCTCAATTATCAGTGAATGATTGAGAAACTTTGTTTGAGAAATACCTTTTTTAATAATTTATTTATAAATAAATACCAGATGGAACTAATAAAGAAAAGTAATTTGCACTTTTTGCATGGCTGAACATAATTATCATCAAACTCAACGCATATGAAATGTAAGTGAAAAACGTCTCGGGTTACTTGACTGTAACCCTTGTTCCCTGATAAAAGCGGAACGAGATGCTGCGCTGAGTTAGCGTTTTGGGAACAACTTTAGGTGTGACCAGCTGTGAGAAAGCACACTACACAACAGTAAGGGGTCCGGACATCCACAGTGCAGTGCCGTGGGTATTCTCGTTCCCAAAGCGCTATCTCAGCGCAGCATCATAAGTGTACTGTAGCTTTTTGAAAGGGAACCATCAATGTTATGGCGTAAAATTAACATGTACTAATGTATTTTACATGAGTTCACTGGTTCATATAGTTCTGGAGCATATTTGGCATTATGTCCATATTATAGCGGCTCGGGCACAGGACAGGGTTAAGTTTATAAATCGGGGTTTGGTAAGAAGATCCAAAATATCAATATGATCATGCAACTAAACTAATGTATTTGCTTGTATTTCTATTTCAAGTAATAATGGGATGGAATTGTCTGAACTGAAGAGAGACTGTTCTGTCTGTGACATTTTAATAATGTAGGAAAAATTTCTCTATGGTGATGCCTTGCTTATGAGACTGTCCCAGTTTTACCATTCAGTAATAGTTATAGTTTAATACAGTTCCAAATATTAACTCAGGTTTGCATGACCCTCCCTGAATGAGGGTTAAAAACATAGTGTCTCTCCGGTCTTGAGATCAAGTGTTGGTACTCCTGCTCATCAGCGTAACATTTCTCTCTCACTATTCCAGTATCATGCTGAATGAGTAGGTTTAGAGCTTGGAGGATTGTGTCAAGATGAAAAGTTCAAAACGCAAAGATGGCTTTTAAGTTAACAGCAGAAAAATTGTGTTAAACTTTGGTGTGTTAATGGATACACAAAGTCTCCCACTGATGGAGGATGTGAAGTGGAAAAGGAAGTTCTCTGAATGACGCTTTTAACACGTAACATGTGTAATGTATTATGCATGCATGCAGCTATTTTTTTCACATTCCCAATGCAATCTGATATAATTTAATGTTTCATAATTTTGCCCCATTAAAATTTGTAAATGATATGCCCAGTTATTTAAGTTATCAAAGCACATTCAAAGCTTATTGAAAATAAGCTAATACTCTCAGCCAAGCTTTTTTGCAGAGCTGTATGAGGATTTTTTAAATTTTTTCAATGCCTCTATAATCAGAAAGCCAAATTATAGACCCAGGAGAAGCATGAGCGAATCATCACCTCATGTTTACTCGAAAAAAAAAAAGAAAAAAAAAAACTTAGTGGTGAGAAAGAGAGAAATTGCCATGTTTGTTTAATGTTATCAGTAAAGACCTAATCAACCAATTATTTTGGTACTGTTTTTTACATGAATTCTTTGCCTTTTTTTTATAAAGCTTATTGTGTCATTGTAAACATTTACACATGTAAGGAGTTGCTCCCTATCTGTAACTCACTCGACATTGTGTCGATCCTTATGCTGCATTACAGCGGCATCTCCCCTCTCTGCATGGGTGGACTGCAGAGATCGCCCCTGGGCACTTCGCCAGATCAGAAGAGTGTATTCTAAGAGTATATTCCCTCCTAAAAGAGTATATTCTAAAAGAGTGGCACACATCGGAACGTTTTTTCAAGACGCGTCTTTTTAAAGATGTCTTTCTGATTGTGTGTTATTCCTGGTTGCGGTCGATACCTCTCGCCCTCTGATGGCCACGATCGCGGTCTCTCGTGCCTGGGTGCCACCCATGGTGAGACAGCTTTTGTGGATGTGTCATGCCCTCATTGAGAGGACATGACCATGGAAACTTTTTGGTCGCGTCTTGCTTTCAAAAGAAAGCCACCCCAGCGATTAACTGCCTCGGTCCTTCTACCTATGGGTTTGAGGCCAGCAATGAAGGACATTCTTTCCCGGGCTGCTGCAAGCATTGGGCTCGAGTAGAACCCTCCGCTCTCCCCTGTACCCTCGCTGATTGATGATTGGTATCTGGGCTCGTGGCACCACTCACAGCCACTCCCCGCCCCAGTGCCTTTCTTCCCAGAAGTGCACGAGGAGCTGAAAAGTTCATGGGAGGCACCTTTCTCTGCCCGGTACCAGATTTCTTGGCCCCACCACTCTCACTACCCTCGATGGGGAAGCGGCCAGGGGTTACTCGGCGATGCCCCCATTGGATAAGGCCCGAAGCTCCCATCAAAGGCCTGTAGGCTCACGTCTTCTCTGACGGCTAGAGCCTACGGCACAGCCAGACAAGCCGCCTCTGCCATGCATGCCATGGCTCTTTCATAAGAAAGCATGGTGTGAGGAACAGGGAGAAAAGTAAGGATGATAATCTGCAGACCATTTGCTTGTAATTTGTGTGAAATGAGAAAAAAAGAAATAAATTGTTATTGTAGTGCCCCTAGAGTTAATTTCATCTGGAAACTGACATGCTATGTACAACGATCCATATACAAATCATTTAGCAAATTTAAAAATGTAGGTATAGTAACATGTTTCTATGAGACCAGGTTGTAGTGTTGTGTTTCGATCTCTGTCATGCTTTATACTGTAGAAGCGGATCTGATTGAACTGAGAAACACAATCTCAGAGTTTGCACTTATTTAGAAGATCTGCCTTTTAAATAATTGAACTGTAGGAAATATGAATGCACATATAATTACATTGATACTTTGATACAAGTGTGTAAAGTACCGGTACAATGCTGTGAGGAAAAGAATGCTGTGATGTTTTGATACACGATTGTGTTGGCACAGCCCTACTTGATATATAGATTATTTTCTAAAACATTGTATCTTATGCCAAGATGGGAAATCCACATTAACTACTGCACCCCTCTCACATTACAATGAGTCAATGACTGTGGTTAAACTCTATTTTGGGCAGACAGATTTAACCCTCAATCCATTTGAAATAATGAGGCACATTCCTTGGCTCTGGGTGGTGTTAAGAGCAGTTTCAGGAAGTTAATCAGATGAAATCTACTCTCTTCCTAAAGTGTGAGAGAGCTCTGTGACAGAACTAGTTCTTGGCACACCATGTAGAAATGAAACAGGATGTGAAAGCTCAATCAGAATCTAAATTGTGCAAGAGAAAGTGAACTGATCTCAGTTGCAGGAGAAGAGAGGTTGATGGGAAAGAGGAAGAGTGGACATAACAATAGAGGGTAAGGTAAAGGGCATATTAATGATGAAGAGGATAATATTTTATGTTTGTTGCAGGACCAAGAACATCATTCTAAACATGTTGTTCCAGCATCTGTAACCTGCACAAAGAGTCTGACTGTCTATTGAAACATTCTGCTGCAAACTTTTTGAGACTTCACAAAATGTACTTTGCCAATGTGACTTTTTCATGGATTTTGACTGGTGGCATGAAGCAGTCCACTTTGTAGCTTATTCTGGCCAAGGACCGACATGTTAAGACTGCCTGATTGCCATGTAAAGCGACCAAACACAGTTCAGTTGTTTTTGCGCACCATTTAGAGGAGCGTAAATCTGAAATACATGGTTCTACAAGAATTGACCGGCATGAAAAAAAAAAAAAAAAAAACACACACAACTCCACAAATGGTCATAGAGAAAACACTCATAAAATGTGCATCTGTGTACTGGTGCACATCCCTCAACGCACATACTTTAATTAATGTTATCAGAGACGCCGTATTAATATCTTTAATACAGTGAATAAAACAGTTCAGATAAATTACATTCATCATTGTTTTAAATACTTTGCATGTTACCTGTGGGTATTTAATGCACAGCTTGAATGTCAATGACCTTCTTGTGTGTGTAAGATGCTGTTTGTGGGAACTGTAGAAATCACCTATGTATTCATTCCAATTTGGTTGTTGCCAGAGCAACTATTGACTGAAGACATCATCATGCTGTAATTGATGTGGGTATTTTCTTTCCCTTTTTTCTTCATAGCAATAACATTTTCATAACTGCACCAAAGTGAGGCTGAGCATGACCCTGGCAGAGTCTCAAGATGCAGCCATACAAACAGCTCCTCCCAGACTGGCAACTGGGAGGAAGTGGACCCCAGCTGATGCTGTAAAGCAAGCACAATCTGCACTCAGACATGGAGAAATAGTAGGACAGGTGCAAAAAGGAAGAAGTGGTCTTGGATTAGGGACAAGTTGACCTGCATGGCACAAGGCAACACCTGCAGAGAGGAGAAAGATGGTAGTTGCGGAGGTACGGCACCAACAGGAAGCAGAGAGATGCACAAAGGCAGTTTCACAAGCCAAGCAGGGCCAGTGGACTAACTGGGAAACCCTGGAGCACCATAAGCTCACTTGGAAAGATCTGTGGGAGATGGAAGGAAGCCAAATCAGCTTCATCATCAGGGCCACCTATGATGTTCTTCTGACACCCAAGAATCTTAACTAGTGGTTTGGAGATGATCCAGCATGCCCTCTCTGCCAAAGCCCAGCAACTCTCAGGCACATCCTCACTAGCTGCAAAATCAGTCTATCCCAAGGCCGTTACACCTGGAGGCATAACCAAGTCCACACCAACTGGCATTCAATCTGGAAGGATGGCGATCTTCCATCAATGCCCTCCCTCTCCCAACATATGGACACTCATCCACTATCCCCTTTGTGATAGCAGGGCAGGGCCCATTGAAACCAGCTGCAAGAGTGGATAGCACCCTCTTGGATGCCGCATGGGACTGGAAAATGCAAGTGGATCTAGATCAGAAACTCAAGTTGAGATTTTAAACACCAAGCTCAGGCCGGATCTTGTATTGTGGTCAACTTCACAGAAGTCCCTGTTCATCGTGAAACTAACTGTACCATGGGAGGCTGCAGTGGGAGAAGCGAATGAACGGAAAAAGCTGAAGTACACTGATATACTGTAGCTCTTGAGGCAAAACAACAAGGCTGGGATGTAGAGGATTTGTGGCCACATCTATAGCCAGGCTCCTGAAGGGGGTGGGAGTTCGGGGACAGGCCTTCAGGAAAGCCATCAAATCACAGTCGGAGGCAGCAGAGCGAAGCAGCAGGTGGATCTGGATAAAGAGGAAGGACCCCAACTGACGTGCAAAGAACAATAAAGAGGAGTAAAAGCAGAAGGGGGCTCATCTGGGATGCCAGGTGTTGCCGTTGAGCCCTCTGGAGGTGTCGTGGGCCTATCAGCGAAACACCGGTGAAGGAGGGTGCCCACCTCAAGACCCTGATGATGTTTTTACCCCTCTCCCCATTTAAAACAAGGAAGTGCTGATTATTAGGGATATTAACATCAAGTCCTAGAAGCTGAACTTCATGGGAAGGGGGTGTTTTTAAAAGGCAAAACAGCAAAGAATGACCTGTTTAATTCTAATGGTTAGTGAAAGGGTGGAATATTGTCATTAAAAACTCATTTGAAACTGTTTTTGGTACTAAATTAGTTGAAACTCCAATGCATTTCAACCACTATTCCACTGGCATTCAAAATCAACATGAGAGCCCCTGATTGGAAGGAGTAGATATATTAAGTTCCCCTGCCTCTCCTTTAAAAGGGAACAGTTTGTTTCAGCCAGGTGGAGGTAGAGACTGTTGCATCAGGGTGGTATAAACCTGAGCCCATA
This sequence comes from Xyrauchen texanus, assembly GCF_025860055.1. Taxonomy (NCBI): domain Eukaryota; kingdom Metazoa; phylum Chordata; class Actinopteri; order Cypriniformes; family Catostomidae; genus Xyrauchen; species Xyrauchen texanus. The sequence continues at coordinate 25,201,385 of NC_068298.1, read as the reverse complement.
AGTGAATTAAGGAGTCTGCTGAGTGAAATAAAAGATTGCAGAGCAAAAGCACCACATCTCTGGAGGGGGTTCCATAAGCAGCTGCTCGGATTGTCCGGTTGGCTTCATTTCTGTAATTATTCTCCCTAATGATCGGAAGACCATGATATTTCCATGCATACACATATAGAAAGAGAGAGAGAGAGAGAGAAACGGATGTGCATTAACATCCATTTTGAATCTGAATATAATTTCTGGATATTTTGCTGGATTGCATGTACAACTTGTATTCTAATGCATCTCCAATGTGATTGTACAGAGATCCAATCTCTATGCTACATGCTGACATAGTTTCATTTACAATAGGAGGAGTATAGTCTATGCAAGTGGCCTGAACAGCTATACTACAGTACACTTGGCCTAGGGGCATCTTCTGTGCATCCCAACACCTTCTTGTAAACTTTTTGTGGTGGTTTTAGTGATAGGATTACTATCATTCTTCCAGTGGCGAATTCTCAGGGCCAGCAACGCCTTTTCTGCTGGCCTAAAATGCCAAATAAATAATATTTTTTATCCTTTCATTCTCAATCACCTTTATGCCTATGTATTTTTAATAACTTTCCACTCTTAATGAATCTATAAACAAATAGAGAAAAAAGCTTGTTTATCCAGTCTATCCAATTTATTCCTTGATGATTACAAGCAAAGTGTGACAACTGTTTCACAAATCGCATGCCCAAAGCCGAGCTTGTTAGCTGAAGCATCATGTGGGTCTGAGCTCCACCCCCTCAGGCCTTCAGTATTTCTACAGAATCCTTCAACAGTGCAAATGAATGAGCAACTAGTCAGATTGTCAGATTCATCAGCAATCAGACTGATTTATTTGTTTTTGGTGTGTGTGATCTTTAGGGTATGTCCCGGTCAAGGCCTTCTAGCTGGCCTTGAGTGACACAATTTAAGTGATGTACATAATTCAAGAGCAAAACCTGTAAGATCAAGCTGTCTGATGAGTTGGTTGTCATCACTGCTGGTATTGCCATTGAGTAAGAGATCCTTATGGATTTACAAACACAAGATTTTCTGCATGACCGTGTGATAGTTTAGTTTAGGAGGACTGATTTTCACTTCAAGAAAATTGATAAGTGCTTTTTGCCTTGTTATAGCAACATCAGGAGTTTTCTAAGTGTAAATTAAGATGCTTGAGCATTCTGTGTTGGATCAAGTTTTGAAAAGTAGTGCTGCGCTCCATTCAACTCGGAAAGTCCTACTTCCTACTAGGAAAAGTGGAATGGAATGCATCTTTAAGTCAGAATTACAACTTGTAGGCTTGTGCAGAAATTCTCAACACTGATTTTGCTGAGATGCAGGGGTGTGATGTCACACAAACATGTCGACACAAATTTACAAAGTAAGTGATAACATTTACTTTATTAAGTAATATCGATAAATTATTTTGTTTCCACATGACATGATATTAAAGCTTGTTTAAAAAACGCCTACAGAAACAGGTGTATAAAACATTCTAAACTGTTTTGATAATCATACACTTGTAGAACAAATGCTAGTGCTGCAGCATTGTTTATCAGTTGGGCTGCTAGGAGACAGCTCTAATGAGAGTCAAACTCCTACTAAGCTAATGGGAGCACTGCAGTTTTGTTTCCTTAAATGTTGTAATATTCTGAAAGAATATCATGATGTTAGTGGATAGCAAATCGTGTGTCAGAGATAATGCATGCTTTTATATAGTGTGCAGCAGTTCATGCTGTGATGTTGCTGAGAGAGCACGTATTATATGTATGCAGTTGAGTCGGCATATTAAAGTTATAGTTTGTGGAGATTTGAAGTGTGAAATGTTTCCTTCAAAACCACAAACATTTCATGGTGTCAGAAGTAATCAGATACATGAAAAGATGGAGGCCGCTGGAGTTCCAATGCCTACGATGAGCTGGGACGTGAGCAACCTGCTCGAAGCATGGTGCAAATTTAAGCAACACGTGGAGCTAATGTTCAGTGGACCCCTAAAGAAAAAGGGTGAGGACGAAAAATGTAGTTATCTACTCCTATGGGTCGGAGAGAAGGGCCGAGATATTTACAATACATGGTCACTGTCTGCAGATGAAGCAAAGATTCTAATAACGTATTTAGATGCTTTGCATCATATGTTGAGCCTAAAGCTAATGTGATATTTGCACGATACAAGTTTCATGAAAAAGTGCAAGGGGACAATGAGCCTTTTCGAGCAATTTTTAACAGAGTTACGCCTTCTGTTAAAGACTGTAACTATGCTAACAGTGATGAAATGATCCGGAACCGTATCGTGTTAGGGATACATTCACCAAGAGTGAGGGAGAAACTTTTAAATGTGGACTCTGAGCTAACGCTAGACAAAGAGATAGATGTGGCTAGATCTCATGAACTGGCTCAGACACAGTTGAAAACAGTTTCAAGCAGCACGGGCAGTTCACGTGAACAGACTGTGTATGCAATATCCTGCCATACGCTTAAAGGTGCAGTCTTGAAACAGCAGAACTATCCATTGCCTACTCTTGAAGATATCACATCTAAGCTAGCTGTAGCCAAATATTTTAACATTCTAGTTGCTAGATTAGTTTACTTGGCCATTAAGCTCACTGAAGTCTCTTCAAGACTGACCACTTTCAATACAGCCTTTGGTTGCTATCATTTCAAACGACTCCCTTTCGGACTGATTTCAGCCCAAGATGAGTTTCAGCGGAAAATCGATGAGACTTATGAAGGAGTCACAGTCATAGTCGATGACATTCTTGTGTATGGCAAAACTAAAGCTGAGCATGACAAAAACCTAACTGCTATGTTACAGCATTCCAGAGAGAGAGGAGTCAAGCTCAACCCAGAAAAAATATGGGCAACAGAAGTAAGCTACTTTGGACATCTACGCACTGCTGAAGGCATAAAACCAGACCCTGCAAAAATCACTGCTGTGAAAGTCAAGGAGTCACCTAAAGACAAAGGTGAGCTTGAGACAGTATTAGGTATGATCAATTACCTCTCCAAATTTGCACCCAGCCTCTCTGAGATAAATGCACCTCTACATCATCTCCTGAAGGAATCATGTGAGTTTGTTTGGGACATCCAACATGACAAAGCTTTCAAGAAAATAAAAGAACTGCTCACATGTGAACCAGGTCCGGTATTAGCCTATTTTGATCCGCACAAAGAGCTCAGATTGCAGGTCGATGTCTCAAAGTACGGACGGTCAAGCTTCGCCAGAAGATATCAGGGCTCACTCCACCAGATATCAGGGCTCGCCTCCTCTAAAGCCTTGGCTAGAGGGTTCTCTCAAAGCAAGTTTTTGAAGAGTGAGATTTTAACATCAGGAGTGCACATATGGAATTTGCGTGCCAGCATGTTCGCCTGCCCATACAGTTTTCCACACTGACGCTGCACATCATCATCATCACAGAGGTCATCTCTTATCACATAGCCCAGATATTTCACTTTCTTTACAACCTCTAGGGGTTCACCTGCCAATAAGAAAGAAGGATAGACACATTTCATATCCTCCCTGGTTCTGACGATCAGCACCACACTCTTCATTGAGTTAAATTTTATATCAAACAATAAACCATATTGAGAACATATTCCAAGAAGTTGCTGCAGGCCAGCACTGGAGGGAGACAGTATCACCAAATCATCAGCATAAAGCATATGATTAATGAGACTATCCCCCACCAAGCATCCAGTTCTACAGCCCTTTAACTCCATAGATAAATTATCCATGTACAGATTAAATAGCAACGGAGACAGAATTCCACCCTGCCGCACTCCATTGGAGACATAGAAAGGTGTTGACAAACTCATCCCCCACATGACGTGCATCGTTTGATGAGAGTACCAAAACTGTAGTATCCTAATTAGGTAATAGGGGACACCACGCTCAAGTAGTTTACCAAACAGTTTCCCATGATTGATACGGTCAAAAGCCTTTGACGCATCCAGGAAACACATGAAGACTGTGCTATTGCGAGATCTGTACCTATGTACAATTTCTTTAAGTGCATAAATACACATATCAGTTCCATGCTTGTTCTTAAAACCAAACTGATTATCTGTTGACGCTATATATTCTGCAAGTCTATCCATAAGAATCCCTTCCAGCACCTTAGATAGTGTATTTGCAAGTGCAATAGGTCTATAGTTATCTATACTAGTTAATTTACCAGTCTTATTTTTGACTATAGGTACTAGCAAAACAGATAACATGGATCCAGGAAGTATGCCATGCTTCATTAACCCAGAAAAGCATACAGCAATAAAACTGAAATACTTTGACTAGCGTATTTCAGATGTTCTGCTGCTATTCTATCTTGCCCACAGGTTTTGTTCATTTTAAGTTTGTCAATAGCATAACATACTTCCTCCGGCCTGATGACTACATCATCACTGTGAGGTATCTCTCCTATGTGTGAAGAGCGATGTTAAACACATCGCTCTTCACACAATTAAAAATGTTCTCATAATGACTCCTCCATAGCTCTGCAATGTTTTCAGGTTCAGAAATGCCCTCTATACTAGAAGGCAGTGGAATTTTGCTGTTGTTAACCACTTTCACCTCCTTCCAGAACTCATAAACATTATTAGTTTGTAACTTTCTCGCCATAGAGTTCGCCCTCATAGTCTGCTCATTTCTTTTTATAAAACGCACAGCATATTTAAACCTAGCATTAGACCGTACCTTGTGCTCACAGACTGGGCCATGCCTAGGTTTACCTGCTAAGACCCATCTTCTAAATGCATCTCTTGCCTCCATATGAACATCATGGACATAGTCATTCCACCCTGGTCTTACGATATGTTGTTTCACCACTTTACTTCTCAGTGATTCACTTCCATCAACTAAGCAGTTCACAGTTCTATCATACATTACACATAGGTCATTATTGTGACTTACATTCTTACAGCTGCTATCCACACACATAATTGCATCAACAGGTAACTCAATATTTCTCAAGTACACATCAGTCAATAACTTGTAATATTGCAGATCATCTTCTGTAAGCCTTGTCCAGTCCAGTATCTCACCTGATTTATGGCTATCACTATAGACAATCTCAGGTAAACCCTTAGTATTTATGAACATAGAGACAGAAATATGGTCTGCTGTAGCTAAACCATATAGGATCTCAGCCTCCTTTATACAATCATGTGCATCAGCAGTAGATATACAATGGTCCAACCATGATGTAGTATGCCAGGCTTCACTCACATGTGTATAGCTATCTGCTGGCAGAATTTCCTTAGTGGACAGAATAACCTTGTTATCTTTGCAGAACTGTGTCAAGTGTTGACCAAAGAGTGAATTAATATCTGATATATCAGCATTCAGATCCCCCAAGACAAATATGGATGTACATTCACTTTCCCTTATGTAAGACCCTATAAAAGCAAGCTTATTCAAGTACTCATTTTCATTTTTGTGACATTCATATGGAGTATATACATTTAAGATTATAAAAACATTCTTATTACGCACCACCTTAATTCCTATGCACCAGTCCACATCTAACCTGATCACAGTGACCAAAGGGTCAAATTTCTTGTGCCAGAATATGGCCACACCTCCTGGGATCCTACCACGCAAAATTCTGGTGTTTACGTCTGTTGTGGATTCCCCTGCCCCATGAAAGTCATTGTTCACAGTGTTGCGTTTATCCAGATCTTGAATAGCTAAAAAAGTCTCTTGCAAACACACCACATCAGCATTCTCAAAGAGCTTGTCAATAACAGTGCGCTGGGCTCTCGCTCCAGCATCCTGCCCAATATGCAGACCACGGGAGTTATATGACACAACTCTCATAGCAGTTTATCATTGTTTTACATGCAGGGGACGCCCTTTGGTTCAGGCGCACTCATCTCTGTGTCAAGCGGTGCTTTAATACTTGCCCCTACCGCAGCCCTATGCTTGCGATTCTCATAGAAGTGCCTTACATAGGTCCCTTCAGGCCACAGCTGCGGCGCATACATCTCTGCTACTTCCTTGCATTCAGCTGTAACTTTGAAAGAACTGTAGCGAGTATACTCAGTGCCAATCTTCTGACAAGTCACATCTCTGGAAAGCTGTTCTTTTATATAACTAGCCAGCGTCTCATGATCTAAGTCAGGATCAAGCTTTGTCACAAAGACACTCACCAGCTTAGTTGTTACTGCATGTTACTGCATGTTCTCCACTGCACCAGTTCCAACAATTCCATAGGCATTCTTCTCTCTAGGAGGATTCATACAAGTCTTGTTCTGTACTGCAGCAGTAGATCGTTTTCCAAAATGTTGCTTGCGCTTGCCATGCTTTAATACACGACTCCATGCAGGGGACATCAGCACCTCAATCCCCCCGCCCGCTGTCTCCTCAATGACGGGCAACGCCGAGGGTCCTGGTGCAGGATACTTGTGACTTGGTCCATGGAGCTGGGCCTCCTCACTAGCCATGATTGTGGCAGCATTCCCCTTGCTAGCACTGGGTTGCTCAATCACACTCAGTCGTTTGCTAATGTCTGTAGTTATTCCACGAAGGTTCTCACATTCAGTAGACTGCTTACACACAGTATTTTTCATGGAGACCAACTCTACATTTAGGCGTTCAATCTTACTAACCAGGCAAGAGACATCGAGGCTATTAAAAGTCACTGATGGTAGATCATCCAAGTGATAGGACACAAAGCGAGGAACATTCTCACCAACCTCATTCAGTAGTTTTAGACAACTCTTAACATTGTTGACATCTTTCAGTTGCCCTTTGTGAGCTACACAACGCTGCCCAGTGCTAGGACACAGTCCAAAATGATTTACTGTCATCAGGATAATGTCATCCTGAGGTACAGTCTTCAGTTTGACAGAAAGGAAACTTAACAGTTCATCTTCCACTATAATCTTGCCATCAATAGTGGTGTAAATCTCAGGTTTAATCCTTTGTTTGATAACATACCGTGCAGCTCTGTCATCGGCGGCCATCTTGTCCCCAACATTACACCAACCAAGGCTATAAATTCCGGTCAATGTTCATTGAGGTGTTACACACACATATTTCAGCTGGTCACAAACATGTAGGATTGTTCCCAAAGCCCTTTTCTCAGCGCAGCATCTCGTTCTGCTTTTTTCAGGGAACAATGGTTTCAATACGTAACCCAAGACGTTTCCTTCAAAACCAAAAACATTTCAAACGTCATCTTAAGAATATTGGGGAATTGAATAAATTTATGGTCGGAGATATCAAGTAGGAATATCCCACATTCAACCTGAATGGAACGCAGCATAACTATGTACCCTGATGAAACTAAATTAATTGCAAGCAACATATAAATCACAAATATTATTAGATATATTTTTCCAGGTATTATAGACCTCCTAAGTAGGTTTATATGAAAAATTATGATTATTTAATGTCTGTTCGGGAAACGTTCATTTCACAAAACAGCCATGTCCAATCATGTTCATGTCCATGCTATGCCTTTGACATCACATCCCAAATACAATTTTGCAAAGTAGTAAGTGAAGGAACACTGTTTTGGTCGCAGTACTTAGGAATGGGAATAGCATGGAATTTAACGATTCCAGTTCTGATTCTGATTCCTCTTAACGATTCCGGTTCCTTAACGGTTCCAGTAACAATTACAGTAATTTTATTAGTACCTTTTTTAAAAGAATTAGAAGATAAATTACCATGTGATGAGATCATTTCAGATTTCAAAAGAGCAGATATAACTAATCAGAAGTACATTTAATATAATTCTTCTAAAAGATTTGTTTACAGACTTTTTAGACACATAAATACAATCCAGAAATAGATTCTAACTATATTTTAATTAAACAAATCTAAACCAACAAGAAATGTGGTGGCATATTTCATTAATTAATGTATTATTTTATAAAAGTCCTGTTATTATAACAAAATGTGTGTAGCTTTAATTATACATTTTCATATGAACAAGCAGTCAGTAACTACACTGCTTGATTTAATGGAGGCACAGGTCATCATTATATAAATAGTAACAGTTCCAGAGAGAGTTTAGACTGTGTTTTGTAGCCTAATGTTGTACTTCAGGCTTTTGAGACTTCAACAGTTCTTATTTAATTTTGAGCTGGACATTCATAACTTGCACATCAGTATACGACGTATGTTTCACACTGTGTTTCATGCTGTAGATTAAAAAGAACAGGCTCATTAGAATAATATCTGCATCAAACTGTTCCATGTATCGATTTGGAATCAAATATACTGGTAGTGCTGTGTGTTTTACTCTGTAGAAGGCAGTGTTGTTGCAGAAATGTGCTGCTGGAAACATTGTCAGTATATCAGGACGGTGTTTCAGCCTCAACTTCGGAAAATTGAAAACAGGAGAACCGTTAAAGGAAGCGAAAGTCATCAAGATCTTACGATTATGGTATTTTTTTAAAGAATGGAACCAGATCTGAACATGAACTGGTTCTCGGTTCCCAACCTTATCAGTAATTTAATGGTTTGGCTTAGGTTTAAGGCACTGACACAATCAAGGCAAAATGCTTCTTCAATCTTCGCTCATAGCCACAAATAAGTTGAAAGTTGCATTTAGCAGACGCTTTTATCCAAAGCGAATTACAGTGCACTTATTACAGGGACAATCCCCCCGGAGCAACCTGGAGTTAAGTGCCTTGCTCAAGGACACAATGGTGGTGACTGTGGGGATCGAACCAGCGACCTTCTGATTACCAGCATAGCACCAGCTCAGCCCTTTTAGCCCACTATGCCACCACCACTCCACCACTTTTGTAGACTAACCAAACAAATTGTGTGACGTGTTCTCAGAAAATGTCTCTACGCAAACGATCGTACAGATGTCGGTAATGTCATGTTTAAATGTGTTAATGTAATGTTGTTTGGTTTTCAAGTCAAATTCATGTTTATGTTTTGTTTTTGTTCACGTTTGTATTTCTTGTTGTTTGGATACATCACTAATTTTGTAATAAATGCAATAAACTGCACTTGGGTTCTTCATATCATCATCGTCTTCGTCTGCTCCTTTGTTCAGTCTACCTAACAACGTTACAGAATACCTGACCTCCAAAATGAACCCAGCAGTTCAGCTTCTTCATTTACGCCAGGTGAATCATCGCAGAGCTTGCGCCACCTTCTGCCCCAGATCCCGAGTATGCTCCATGCCATGTCACAGCCACACCTCAGTCTGGTCCATGCCATGTCACAGCCAAGCTTCAATCTGCTCCATGCCATGTCACAGGCTCACCTCTGGTCCACGAGCCAATGCCCACACCTGCCCCGGCCAACAAGCCAACGCTGATGTCTGCCACGGTCAACGCGCCAACGCCCATGCCTGCCACGGTCAACGAACCAGCGTTGCAAGCCTCATCCTTCGCAGAGCCAGGTTTCACTGTGCTATTAGACCTGGAGTTGGTTTCTGTCCTTGTGCCCACCCTGAGAACTCCTCCTCCTGATCAGCGGGTTCCACCCAAGTCACCGGCTCGACCATTGCCCCGTGACATCTCAGATAAGGGGAACTTCCTATTCTGCCTAGACCCTCTGAGCCCTGGACTCCGCCTTGGCCCTTCAATCCCTTGACATCACCTTGGCTCTGTGTTCCCTCTGCTCCACCGTGGTCCTCCAGCCTATCTGCCTTCCTCGTATCTCCAGCTCCTCCTTGGTCTGTCTGTCTCCTGGTTCCTCCTTGGCTCTCCAATCCTCCGGCTATGCCTTGTCTCTCCGCTCAACGTCCTGTCTCGCCAGGCCATGCCTCAAGGACCCCACCTCCCAGCTTCCTATTGTACTCTGTTAATTTTGTTAATAGTTGGGCGTCGGGAGCCGCCACTAGTTGAGGGTATGTGATATGTCACGTTTAATTGTGTTAAAGTCAAGTCAAGTTAATGTTCATGTTTTGTTTTTGTTCACGTTTGGATTTCATGTTGTTTGGATACATAAATCATCTTGTAAATAAACAGCACCTGGGTTCTTCACATCATTGTCTTCATCTGCCTGTCACTGCCAGATACATTACAAGTAAATTTGCACCAGCTTGCTAATAACTCTACATGCTGGTGTGTTCATGTCGACTGATCTTAACTGACTCAACGGGAATTATTTGGTGGCCTCAAAGTAGGTGGAGCTCCAGGTCACTGGTCACCTACTGATGATGTGAATCAATGGCAGTAAGAAGGTGTTCAGCAGCAGAAAGTTTGCCCTGGCAAGCTGTTACTAACCACCGAAACAAACTCACACGTTTTTTTTGGCAGACTTCGTTATAAATGACATAACGCCCATTCATTCATCGATTTCGTAGAAGTGTGCAGGGACCTTTAGGGTTTGGATTATTTTCACATCACATTCATTCCAAGAATTAAGTTATTGCGCTTGCACAGTGCATTGCAACTCTAGTTACAGCTACGGCCACTGGGAGTTGCAGTTTGGACATTCAGAAAGCATACCCTGACTTTAGCAGACAAATTATTCAACCTCCTGTTGACGTTGATTTTTTGTGAGATCAGTGTGGATGTGACTAAGATTGTAGCGCACCAGTTTCACATTCAGTGTGGACAGACAAATTGCTTGTCCCTAGATTCTTTTTGTATCCGTGGGGATACTGTTTTAATTTTCATTTGTTTCTGTTAGGTGATATTGCAGGCATCTAATCCCTAATGAACTAGAAGAGCAATAATTATAACATGGAAAACAGGAAAGAAGCATTTGGAGCCAAGAGAGGATTTGGACAACAAGTAGCAACACGGTTAAGTTCACACACCCTCTTTGCACACTTAAACGCATAGTAGCAAAGAGAATTATGGCAAACTCTTTATCTTCCCTGAGCTTCTGTAACAACATATGTTTGTAAGTAATTAAAAGTTCCCAAGTGGTTACCATGTCATATTGAAATACAATATGGTGAGCAAATTACCTTTCCACAGCAGTTTATGCAAAGCTGGGTACAGGAGACCGCTTTGCCACTCCCTGCTGCCACATGGAGGGATGGGAAAAGAAAATCTCCTGCTGTATTGATGTATTGGCTTCTAATTAGTTTGTCAGGTGCTATAGCTTTTAAGAGCAATAGAATAATGGATGATACTTTACCTGGGAATATAAGGCAAGCGAGCAACACTCGCTGTCTCAAATAGTCACCATTTCATATCAAGTTTAAAAAGAGGAGGCGGGGCTTATGAAATATGCAGTGTTGGTTTGAAATATTCATATCTAAGCTGCCGAATTGTGATGCCTGAAGCTGCAATAGTTGCACATTCAGGTTTCATTATTGATGTCAGCACTTGCAGCATACTGGGTGCTTAAAACACACACACACACACACACACACACACACACACACACACGTTGTGTTTCCATGTTTTATGGGGACTTTCCATAGACATAATGGTTTTTATACTGTACAAACTTTATATTCTATCCCATAAACCTAACCCTACCCCTAAACCTAACCCTCACAGAAAACATTCTGCATTTTTACATTTTCAAAAAACATAATTTAGTATGATTTATAAGCTGTTTTCCTCATGGGGACCAACAAAATGTCCCCACAAGGTCAAAAATTTCGGGTTTTACTATCCTTATGGGGACATTTGGTCCCCACAAAGTGATAAATACACGCTCACACATACACACACACTCACACACACACTCATGTTGTGTTTCCATGTTTTATGGGGACTTTCCATAGACATAATGGTTTTTATACTGTACAAACTTTATATTCTATCCCCTAAACCTAACCCTACCACTAAACCTAACCCTCACAGAAAACTATCTGCATTTTTACATTTTCAAAAAAACATAATTTAGAATGATTTATAAGCTGTTTTTATGATTTATGACCGACAAAATGTCCCCACAAGGTCAAAAATTTCGGGTTTTACTATCCTTATGGGGACATTTGGTCCCCACAAAGTGATAAATACACGCTCACACACACACACACACACACACACACACACACACACACACACACACACACACACACACACACACACACATGCCTTGTGAGAATCTTTGCTCCTTCTGCAGCAAAGGATGACTCAACAACCAGGTGCATGAATTATCTGATGCAGAAATTTTGTTGTCTAGTGTAATTTCAGTAAATGCACTAAAAGTATTGGCTGTTAAATTGTTAAGAACTGTCTCCTCTGGGAGAGTTTATGCATAACAAACTTTAACAAAGCATAGGGTCGGTTTGTTTGTTGACACCATGGTATTGCCAATTACTTACAAGCTGTTCATCTATAATGAATAATATCTATGTTTTGCAGTTCTGATTATCATAGCAATCTTATTATGAAAACTTATTGTGTACTTATCCATTCATTCTGCTGTTTTTTCCAACTCTGTCATGTTATTGTTTGTTCAAGTAAATCAAGATTGGATTCAGTCAGATCCAAGAATACTCAATAGCGTGTGCAGCTGTTTCTGTGCCTTTCATTTCCATTGGACGATTGTTATTCTAATTATTTCCTAATTAATCCACAGCCATGCACCATTCTCACTAATATCTCTCAGCCTCGACAATAGATTTGAATTCATCTTACCTTTCCACTGCTTGGGCTCCATATATATCTCAAACTAAAGATAGAGAGCGCCAATGTAAGGAACAGCACACTCAGAATTATGGCACCATACTGGTAACTTCGATATCTGGCGTTTCTCTCCTTCTCCTTTCCCAGCTCAACCTATGAAAAAAACAAAATAGTGTATATATATATGATGGGAATTAATTTAAAAGTTTCAAATATTCAATGTATTCCACTAAAGTAATCAGCTAAGAAATAATCACATAGGCAATTGGAATCTTCTGAGATAGAACAAAAGGTCACATATATTAAACTGTCCCAAATTAAAAGTTGGTTTGTTCGATTTAATGCCAGAGCTTATGGTCGAAAATTAATAAGAGAGGGGCTTTTGTTCCAGCTGAGTTGCATGCGGGAGCATCTAACAGCTTACTATTCACAGTGGTGTGCTCCACTATCTCTTAGGACATGGCCAATCAGAATAATGAAACATTGAGGAACAACTTCAATTAGCTATGTCTCAAGCCAAACGAGAAGCTTATAAAACATTGGTGACTCCTGCTATTGTACTTATCTCACAGTTTAAGGCACAGGACAGAGACAATATAATTGAGAATATTTAAAAATGTGAAACATGGTTTATGGAATGGGTGTATTTAGTTGCGTTGCTATTTGGGAAGTTGTTGGGTGACTTTTTGCTTATTGCAGGTTTTTATAATCCACATCTCTCTGTTCCATTAAATTGAATTGAGTAATATTATACATTTTAAAATGTCATTTTCTTCCGAATGTACACGTACCCTAAAATCGACCCAATTGGTCTGCACTTATATATGCACTTATACTGCAATTCTCTTGTTTATTGACATGCACCATCCCCCATTAGACATTTTTGCATCATTTCAATTGTGTCCACCTTTCCCTGTGTTGCTACTGATAGCAAGTTGCACCTGAAGTAAACCCTGAAAACCCTGAAGTAATTATGTTCATTTAAACATCAACGCTAATTTCACTTAATCTAAAAAAACAAAACCTTTCATTGTCTGTCTTTTTCTTTTGCGTTAGCTTCTATACTACTACAGTATACTAGTGCTAAAGTATACTACAGATATTGCTGACTTCTGTATAACAAATTGTTTGCTATGTTTCTTAACTGTAAGTTGCTTTGGATAAAAAGCATCTAGTTAATGACTAAATGTAAATGTAAACAGTGGTAAACATGATTCGGAGGTTGCATTTTCTCACAATGATTCAATTTGTACTCCACCCATTGTTAGTTGTAGGATCAAGGTTTTGGTTGGGGAGGGGGTAGGTTTAGTAAAATATGCATTCCTGTTGACTTTATTGCATCTACATTTGTATTTACAACTAAAACTACAACTTGCTTTTGGCGGTAACCTGTGGATATTTCACTCGGAAACTTTCAGCTTCGGACACTGGGGGAAGTGGTTCGAATTTTGGTAAAAACAAACCAATTTCAGCAGTGTGATCAGCCTGAATGTACAGTCAGCCTGTCCTTATTGCAAAACTATCCCCTTCAGAATGATAGTTTATTTTTAGGTTTATTTAATCAAAAGGCAAAAATACATCATAAAAAATACTGGACAGACTTACTTTCAAAACCGATATTCTTCAAATGTATGCACCAATATACTGTAAGTTTGCTGACAGTTTTTCCTCAGGAGTTCGTCCCTTGTCATGAATGCCCTGTTAAAAACATCAAGGCACAAGCTCTCTTGCTATGCATGACGGGAAACAGGAGGACAAACAATTAGAGAAGGCCGAATATCCTCTAAAGAAGAATTTCCCCCTGTCTGAAGCAAAAATGTGAATAGAGATAGAGCTGAAATCCAGAGGTTGCATAAGCAGTGGAAACTTGACTGGAGGACAAAGTTCCATATGCTCAGAATATAAATGGCTCTGAAAATATACAGACGGCTGCCAGCAAAACGGTATTAAACCGGTTTAAGGTTAAGAATAAGCAAGGCAATTCTGCTGTAGCAGGATTGAGTCTGAGTCTTCGGCGATGAAGGGAGCCGAGGGCCCCCTGCTGATGAGAGAGAGTGCAAGGAAGGACGAAAAGGAGAAAGATGGAAAAAAGAGAGAGGAAGGGAGAAGGGAGGGAGGGCATGAGAGAGAGAGTAAAATACAGAGAGATGTGTATGTGGAGAGAGGAAAGAGAAGTTAAAACAAGATGGAGAGAGAGAATAAAAGAGAAGGTTTTCCTGATATACCTTATACATTTTTCATCTAAAAGATGAAAAAGTGAGGGTCTCACTTTAATTTCTGTTTGTTTGCATCATTGATGGGGATGGTGATCAGAATTAATTGCACACTGTTGAACAATTGCTCAAATCTATATTTATCCTCATTGGCTGTATGCTAGTATGAAATACTATGTTAATAATTCTGTGTTGTGTTACATTACTGTTGAAAAGAAGTCCAACTCACAAAATTTGCTGCAAAGCATACAATTGATGGCATATACAATGCTGGGAAAACGATCTTGATTATTTAATTGTAAATCATGTGGACTAATTTGCACAGTTGTAAACGTATAACCTGTATAGCTGTGGAGGAACTCAGCTGAAGAAAAGACACTGAATGATAGAAAACAAAGTCGAAAACTGAACACTCACAAGCCCACATATCACAACCCTCTAAAAGTGAAATTAACATGAATTAAATAAGAAATAGAGATCCTTTGCCCATCTCATCCTCTTTAGCGATCATTCATTTTTAAAAATTTCAAAATTGGAAATTGCAACTCAATATTTTCACGGGAATAAAATATACATAATTCCTATTCAATATTAAACCAAAAATTTTAATATTTATAAAAGAATACAATTATTGCTAGTTTCCTTTCTAAAGTAATTTTTTTTAATGTATATTCTAAAAAATATATATATTCAAAAGCACATGTAAGACTCACATCTTTGCACAGAACTAGCTGACTGCTGAAGGAAGGGTTACTCTCCATAACTGTAGCTGGAGCAAAGATAATCTACTTTGGAAACCTTCTCCAACTCAGAGCTGAAGTCTTTCTCACTGGAAGTCAAAGAGTCAAACTTTGATTCCATTGGTAATTTGGGAATCTGTTCAAGAGGGAGGGCCTTTCTTTCAGATGGGATGGAATAACTTTAACATTAACTATTGTGGTTCCTTTTTGTACACTAAGCAGATACCCTGAATTAAGACCATCATGTGGTTAAGAAAATAAATGACACTGCTTTGAGTTGCCATGAATGTGTAATGTTGGAGTAACGAGGCAGACGAGGAGTTACGAATCCAAACGCAGCTGAGGCTTTATTTGAATAAACAGAAGAGAAACACAAACAAACAACCCACGATGGGGAAATAAAGCATAAAACAGTTAACTAAAACACGAAGGATCAAACGGAGAACTTGGGCAGGGAACACATACCGGGTTTACACCAAACAACGATCGACAAAGACAGAACAAAGACACGGGGTATAAATACACAAACATAGGATAGGTGGCCAATGAAAGAACAGAACTCAAACAGGATAACAAGGTGATTAACAGAAACCAAAGGCAAATTAACAAGTGCAGGTGTAAACAATGAACAGTGAGCACGAACGCTAACAGAGGGTTATGGAATCAAATACGGGACTAAAGTGACAACTAAAAGAGATAAGGAAAACAAGAGGGCAACAGTGAAACAAGACAGGGTGGACTATGGAGTTAAATAAGGGAACAAAGTGAAAACTAAGTGAAAAAGTGACAAGATGGAAAACAAGAGGGTAACAGAGAGACAAGACAGGGTAATCATTACATAGCCCCCTTAAGGATCGGATTCCAGACGATCAAAACAACAAAAGACCGAAAAAGACCCACAAAGAAAAACCCAAATGAGGGCACCAGGGGCAAACAGACAGAGACAAGTGGGCACATGGGCGGACCAGGGGGGTACACTGGGCAGGCAGGAAGTCCGCGGGGGCCATTAGGCAGTCCAGGGAGGTGGAGAGGGCAGATAGATAGACCATGGAGGCCGAGAGGGCAGGCAAGCAGTCTATGGGGGTGTGTCAAGGGACCAGGGTCAGGTGGCCGCAGAACAGAGGCCGGTTTAGATGGCCCGGAGCTGGCCACTTGGCAAGGACAGGGACCGGGGGCCTGGGAGGAGGCCACTGGGCAGGGACTGGGTCAGGAGGCCAGGGAAGAGGACTCAGGACAGGAACAGGGGCAGGAGGCCTGGGTGGAGGCCACAGGACGGGAACAGGGTCAGAAGCCCTGGGAGGAGGCCACAAGACAGGGACCGGGTCAGGAGGCCTGGGAGGAGGCCACAGGACAGAGGCCAGCTCGGTGGCCTGGGAGGTGGTCGTGGGCCAATGGCCGGTTCAGGGGACCTGGGAGGTGTGGCCACTGGGGAGCTGGCGGAGCCGCGTGAGGCGGAGCCAAGGAGGACCTCTGAGGCGGGCAGTCGAAGACTTGGGTGGCGGCGCCGCAGGAGGCATAGGCAGGGCCGCAGGAGACCCTGGGGGCGGAGCAGAGGCAGGCAGAGCCATGGTGTACCCTGTGGGCAGAGCCGTAGAAGGCTTGGGAGGCGGCGCGTGGAAGGCTGGAGGCGGAGCCGAGGGAGGCTCGGGAGGTGGAGCCGGGGGAGGCGATGGCGTAGAAGGCTCAGAAGGCGGAGCTGAGGGAGGCTCAGGAGGCGGAGCCGAAGGAGGTTCTAGAGGCGGAGCCCTAGAAGGCTCTGGAGGCGGAGCCGTAGGAGGCTCGGGGGGCGAAGCCCTGGAAAGCTCAGGAGGCGGAGCAGAGGGAGGCTCTGGAGGCTCAGGAGGCGGAGCTGAGGGCGGTGGCGCCGTAGACAGTTCTTGAGGCGGAGGCCTGGAAGGCTCCGGGGACGGAGCTGAGGAAGGCACAGGAGACGGAGCCAAGGAAGGCTCAGGAGACGGAGCCGCTGGAGGCGGAGCCGTAGGAGGCTCTGGAGGAGGCTCGGAAGGCAGAGCCGTGGATGGCTCGAGAGGCTTGAAGGGTAGAGCCCTGGGAAGCTCGAGGGGCTTGAGAGGCGGAGCCCTGGAAGGCTCGAGAGGCTCGAGGGGCGGAGCCCTGGAAGGCTCGAGAGGCGGAGCCCTGGAAGGCTCGAGAGGCGGAGCCCTGGAAGGCTCGAGAGGCGGAGCCCTGGAAGGCTCGAGAGGCGGAGCCCTGGAAGGCTCGAGAGGCTTGAGGGGCGGAGCCCTGGAAGGCTCGAGAGGCTCGAGAGGCGGAGCCGTAGGAGGCTCAAGAGGCTCTGGGGGCGGAACCGTCAGAGGCTCGAGTGGATCGAGAGGCGGAGCAATCGGAGGCTCTGGGGGTGGAGCCGTAGGAGGCTTAGGGGGCGGAGCCCTGGTAGGCTCGAGAGGTTCAGGAGGTGGAGCCCTGGGAGGCTCGAGAGGCGGACCCCTGGTAGGTTCGAGAGGCGGAGTCCTGGAAGACTCGAGAGGCTGAGCTCTGGAAGGCTCGGGAGGCGGAGCTCTGGAAGGCTCGGGAGGCGGAGCTCTGGAAGGCGGAGCTCTGGAAGGCTCGGGAAACTCGGATGGCTGAGCTCTGGAAAGCTCGGGAAACTCGGATGGCTGAGCTCTGGAAAGCTCGGGAAACTTCGGATGGCTGAGCTCTGGAAAGCTCGGAAACTCGGATGGCTGAGCTCTGGAAAGCTCGGGAAACTTCGGATGGCTGAGCTCTGGAAAGCTCGGGAAACTCGGATGGCTGAGCTCTGGAAAGCTCGGGAAACTCGGATGGCTGAGCTCTGGAAAGCTTGGGAGGAGGAGCCCTGGAAGGCTCGAGAGGCGCTGGCTCTTGGACGGTCACGGCCATTGGCACTGGCACTGGCTCTTGGACGGTCACGGCCATTGGCACTGGCACTGGCTCTTGGACGGTCAGGGCTACTGGCGCTGGCTCAGGGACGGTCGGGGCCACAGGCGCTGGCTCAGGGACGGTCGGGGCCACAGGCGCTGGCTCAGGGACGGTCGGGGCCACAGGCGCTGGCTCAGGGACGGTCGGGGCCACAGGCGCTGGCTCAGGGACGGTCGGGGCCACAGGCGCTGGCTCAGGGACGGTCGGGGCCACAGGCGCTGGCTCAGGGACGGTCGGGGCCACAGGCGCTGGCTCAGGGACGGTCGGGGCCACAGGCGCTGGCTCAGGGACGGTCGAGGCCACAGGCGCTGGCTCAGGGACGGTCGAGGCCACAGGCTGGCTCAGGGACGGTCGAGGCCACAGGCTGGCTCAGGGACGGTCGAGGCCACAGGCGCTGGCTCAGGGACGGTCGAGGCCACAGGCGCTGGCTCAGGGACGGTCGAGGCCACAGGCGCTGGCTCAGGGACGGTCGAGGCCACAGGCGCTGGCTCAGGGACGGTCGAGGCCACAGGCGCTGGCTCAGGGACGGTCGAGGCTACAGGCGCTGGCTCAGGGACGGTCGAGGCTTGCGGCACTGGCTCATTGTCGTTTGGGGCTTGCGGCACTGGCTCATTGACGTCTGAGGCTACAGGCTCTGGCTGGGTTACCGTGGTTGGCGAGGATTCAGGCTCGCTCACAGTGACATGCGGGTGCTCTAGCTCGCTCACCGTGACATGCGTGGGCTCTAGCTCGCTCACCGTGACATGCGGGGGCTCTAGCTCGCTCACCGTGACATCGCGGGGGCTCTAGCTCGCTCACCGTGACATCGCGGGGGCTCTAGCTCGCTCACCGTGACATGCGGGGGCTCAGGCTCGCAGACCGGGGCTGGCGCGGGCCGGGAGGCGGAAGCCCGTCTTCTTTCCCTCCTCCGGGCAGACGCATTGGGCCGCGCTGGCTCATGGAGGGCGACTGGCGTGGGGGCAGGCTCGCTGACAGGTGGGGCTGGTGTGACAGGGTGCAGTGAGCTGCACGCTAGTAGGGTCATCTCCAGGTAGTCGCGGAGAGTGCTGCCGGGCGTTGCCTGTGGCACCTGCTCCCTCAGCGAGGGATTTAAGCTATCCCTGAAGAAGACCATCAGCGCAGAGTCCGGGAAGTCAGTAGCGTTGGCCAGGAGGAGGAAGTAGCGAGCGTGGTCTACGAGCGGGTAGTGCTCTTGCTGCAAATTGAGCAGCCGACATTTGGCTCGGATAGCTGCTGGATCCATGTGCGGTCGATCGTTCTGTAATGTTGGAGTAACGAGGCAGACGAGGAGTTACGGATCCAAACGCAGCTGAGGCTTTATTTGAATAAACAGAAGAGAAACACAAACAAACAACCCACGATGGGGAAATAAAGCATAAAACAGTTAACTAAAACACGAAGGATCAAACGGAGAACTTGGGCAGGGAACACATACCGGGTTTACACCAAACAACGATCGACAAAGACAGAACAAAGACACGGGGTATAAATACACAAACATAGGATAGGTGGCCAATGAAAGAACAGAACTCAAACAGGATAACAAGGTGATTAACAGAAACCAAAGGCAAATTAACAAGTGCAGGTGTAAACAATGAACAGTGAGCACGAACGCTAACAGAGGGTTATGGAATCAAATACGGGACTAAAGTGACAACTAAAAGAGATAAGGAAAACAAGAGGGCAACAGTGAAACAAGACAGGGTGGACTATGGAGTTAAATAAGGGAACAAAGTGAAAACTAAGTGAAAAAGTGACAAGATGGAAAACAAGAGGGTAACAGAGAGACAAGACAGGGTAATCATTACAGAATGTAACAGGTCTCACAGGTTTTTCCTCTGTCAGTGGTACCACATATAAACACACAACATTCAGGCAGGCAACATATTTACAGTCTAAGGTTATTTCATTTTTGACCCAGGACATTGTCTGCTAAAGAAAGATGACCCTGGAGAACTGAGTATTGAAGAATTGAGTGCAAAAACAGACACAATGAGTACTTAATAGTTCAAAATATTTAACACGTCCAGCGCACAAAGATATATATAAATAAAATAGCACATGGTGGTATATTTTATATTCTAGGGCAGGTTTAATCACGTCAATACATCTGAGAACACTGTGGTGCTCCATTACAATGGTGTAAAACACTTCGCTATCGGAATTTTCCTACACTTCACACATCTGAAGTCTTATGTAATGCTGCCTTCAAGTGGACCTGGGAAGCTCATACCTCCAAGCTGAGCATTATTTACAATGATATATCACACATTCAAGTGGGAAACAAAATATGGAACAAGGCTGTGGCAGGGCGGAGGGTGGGGCCGGGTAGTGATTCTACACACCCGGTCCCTTATCAGGCTTATCAAGCCTCCAAGAGGGATAAAGGCCAACTGCAGAAGATGGTGTGGGAGAGAGAGAGAGAGCGGTAAGGCTTGTCACCTGGTTCATAATTAATTACAATATAAGTAATAGTTTAATGAGAAACTTAAACAAAATACACAAACACACACATGATGGACATGCCCGTAAACAAACTCTCTCTCCCGCACTATCTTCCATGCGGACCATAATCGGCCCGGGGGTCCAAGGAGTGGGTCCGATGGCTCATCACCTCATCCATACCCTCCCTGCTCTAGTCCTGGGTGTGCAAGGATGCCAGTGTGTGCACATATGGAGATTTGAAGCCGGCTCCCCGAAAAGAGGTGCGCTCTGCATTTTAAAGACAGCGGTGATGAAGCATTATTCACATCAGGTGTGCTTCATTCACCGCTATCAAAAGAGGCTTATTAATTATGCACCTCTTCTCACTCTCCTGCCCAACTCCCGTCGTGAGCCTGGCTAAAGGGCAGCCCTAAGAGGCAGGGCCAACAATGACAAGCCGGAGGGGCGGATCATTCCGCCACACATATTGTTAATTAATTTGCTTAAAGTAATAAAAAGATTTATATGATTGGAATAAATTATAGAAGTTTAAATAATTCAGCATAATCAATAGTTTCCATCATCTTTAATGTCAACAAGTCCCTTCCAACTTGGAAACTTGGGTATCATTTAAAATTCAGAGTTTCCCCCTCCTAAATATGACTTCGCTTGGTCATTCATGTGTTTGGAACTTGTAATTACAATATTTCTGACTCCACTAAAAGGGGACATAATAGCAGGTCATGTTCAAGTGCTTTATTGTTGGAAGCATGGTGGACACCATTCATGCATATTTCTTGGGGAACTCTTATTATGACACTGTAAAACATGCTAGCCAAGTGACTGATAATGATGGAATTTTGTTCAAAAACATGCTATTTTCTCTGTGAATTTTTTTTAAATGAGCACCAAATATTTACTGATATACTGAATATATATGACTGAATATGATGACTGATGACTGTATATGACAGAAACAGCAAGTGATAATATGATAGCTGCATTTAGAAAAATGAATAATGCCAAAAATAAAAAATTCAATATTCACTGACAATAATCAGTAGTAACAAATTATTTCCCGGTTTCCCAGTCATAATTACGACTTGAGGGGCATTCATATGCAACTTTTGAGAACAAAATGTCTAGGTTACGTATGTAACCTCCGTTCCCCGATGGAGGGAACGAGACGTTGTGTCAGAGAAGTGACACTAGGGGTCTCTCTTGAGCGCCGATATTCACCTCTGGACTATGAAAAAAGGCCAATGAGAGTTGGCAACCAGTATTTGCATGTCCCGCCCCCGGACATACGGGTATTTAAGCGGCGCAAATACGGGAGTTCATTCAGGATTTTTCTGAGGAGCCGAAATGGTCCGGCCACAACAGTGGCTCGGCTCAGCGACGTGGCAGGGGAGACACAACGTCTCGTTCCCTCCATCGGGGAACGGAGGTTACATACGTAACCTAGACGTTCCCCTTCTGTCGCTCTCTCCACGTTGTGTCAGAGAAGCGACACTAGGGGTCCACTTATAAAAGCGCCACACGCTGAGCCGTGTACGTGAACTGCTGATACAGGAGCGAGCAGGTATTCTTACGTGCAGGACGACCAACTGTATCAGGCTGCACGTACCCTTCCCCAATGCCCCATTTAAGCCATCAGGATTCCTTATCGTTACCCTGGAAGGGGGAACAAGGTGCTGGCTGCCAACCTGGGAACGGGCCAAGCCTGGCCGGGCCTCTTTTCTCTCTATGTTTCTCGCATAGAGCAACTTAGGCCGGGGCCCTTACACACTTTGAGGGAAGGGGGTCTTAGCCCTTATTCAGGGCGGAGAAGACCCTGCGGAGGCCACGCCTACCCGAGAGGGGAGGCAAATTTAAGTGGCAAAACTATCAGAGGCCTGACTTAGGGCCTATGTGGAAAAGTCAGTGCGGTGGTGGATCCAGCCTATAGAGGGGGGAACATACAGCACGGCAACCGAGGCAGCCGTGACTGCCTAAGGGAAGCACGGGAGTCCGCTCGCCAGAGGGGACAGAACCGTGGCGTTACACACAGGGGGAGTCCGAAGGAGGCCTTACCTGTGGAGCACCTACACCAGTGCAGGGTAGCTTGCGGTACCCGCAGTGGCTTGGGTTGGCGAGTTCCTCCGCGACCCACGAGGGCTAGGGAGGAATTAACCAGTGTCCCAAACCTGAGATCTCCTGGGAATGAAGGCGCACTGTTTCCCCTGGTTAGGGGGAAGGGCGCTAGGTGCAAGCGATTCACCCGGTCAGATAGTGAGCGTGCCACAGAGTTCTACGGGCTCGGTACCTGAGAGAACACGGGACGATACTGACCCAACTCGGAGATTGTAGAATCTCGCGAAAGTGTTAGGTGTTGCCCAGCCCGCTGCTCTACAAATGTCTGCTAGGGCAGTGCCCCTAGCCAGTGCCCATGAGGACGCTAACACTCCTGGTGGAGTGGGCTCGGACCCGCAAAGGGGGGCACGGCCTGGGTGTGATAAGCCAGGGAAATGGCGTCGACAACCCAGTGGGCGAGTCTCTGCTTGGAGACAGCATTCCCTTTCTGCTGTCCCCCAAAGCAGACGAAGAGCTGCTCAGAGCGCCTAGTGCTCTGTGCGGTCCAGGTAGATACGTAAGGCACGTACTGGACACAGCAGTGAAAGGGCTGGATCTGCCTCCTCTCGGGGCAGCGCTTGCAGGTTCACTACCTGATCCCTGAAGGGTGTGGTAGGAACCTTGGGCACATAGCCCAGTCGCGGTCTTAGGATCACGAAAGTGTCTGCCGGACCGAACTCCAGGCAAGCATCGCTAACAGAGAACGCATGCAGGTCCCCGACCCTCTTGATGGAAGCGAGCGCGATCAGCAGGGCGGTCTTGAGAGAGAGGGCCCTGAGTCCAACTGAGTCAAGCGGCTCGAAGGGGTTCTCTGGAGTCCCGTAAGGACGACCGAGAAATCCCAGGAGGGGAACAGGTTAGGCCGGGAGGGAGCTATCCTCCGGGCACCTTTTAGGAACCTGACGATTAAGTCGTGCTTACCAAGAGACTTTCCATCTACCGTGTCATGGTGGGCCGCGATAGCAGCGACATACACCTTGAGGGTGGAGGGGGACAGCCTCCTCTCCAGCCTCTCCTGAAGAAACACGAGCACTGACCTAACTGCACACTTCTGCGGGTCTTCGGCTCGGGAAGAACACCAGTTCACTTTAGGGCGTAAAGATGCCTGGTAGAGGGGGCTCTGGCTTGGCTGATTGTATCTACGACGGTAGATGGTAGACCGGCTAGATCTTCCTCATCCCGTCCAGGGGCCAGACGTGGAGGTTCCAGAGGTCTGGGTGCGGGTGCCAGAGCGTGCCCCGTCCCTGAGAAAGAAGGTCCTTCCTCAGGGGAATTCGCCAGGGAGGGGCTGTCGTGAGGAGGTCTACCTGAGCCTTGCCGAACCGGTCCCAAATCAGCTGGACCGACTGGGGGTGGAGCCTCCACTCCCCGCCAGGCAAGCTTTGTCTTGACAGCGCGTCCGCTATCACATTGTGGTTGCCGGGGATGTGAGTGGCGTGCAGTGACTCCAGTCGCTGCTGACTCCAAAGGAGGAGACGACGGGCGAGCTGTGACATGTGGGGGGAGCGTACTCCGCCTTGGCGGTTTATGTAGGCTACGACCGTGGTGCTGTGTGTCCTGACTAGGACGTGTTTGTTCCGAGTTAACGGGAGAAACTTCTGCAGGGCCAGACAAACAGCCAGCAGCTCTAGGCAGTTGATGTGCCAGCGCAGCGGGCTTCGGTTCCACCGGCCTAAAGCTGCGTGCCCGTTGCACACGGCGCCCCGACCCAATTTGGAAGCGTCGGTTGTGACCAGAACGCGTCGGGACACCTGCTGCAAGGGTACACCTGCCCTTAGAAAGCAGAGGTCTGTCCAGGGTTTGAAGGTTTAGCGGCAGGCAGAAGTAACTTTTACGTTGTAGCGTGCCGCGGCGCCATGCTCGCCTCGGGATTCAAGTCCGAGCCAGTGCTGAAGTGGTCTCATATGCATCAACCCCAGCGCGCCGCCGTGGAGGATGCCATATGCCCCAGGAGCTGTTGGAAACGTTTTAGCGGGACCACGGCGCCTGGCTTGAAGGAAGTGAGGCATTTCAGCACTGACTGAGCACGCTCGTTGGAGAGACGTGCTGTCATTGAGACTGAGTCTAACTCCAGACCGAGAAAAGAGATGCTCTGGACCGGGGAGAGCTTGCTCTTTTCCCGGTTGACCTGAAGCCCCAAACGGCTGAGGTGCCTGAGCACCTGGTCTCTCTGTGCGCATAGTAACTCTCGAGAGTGAGCCAGTATGAACGCGAGGGGACAGAGACAGGCCGAAGGGGAGGACTTTGTACTGATATGCCTGGCCGTCGAACGCGAACCGTAGGAAGGGTCGATGTCGAGGGCAAATTGAGACGTGGAAGTACGCGTCCTTCAGGTCTACCGCTGCGAACCAATCTAGATGCCGGATGCCAGATAGAATTTGTTTCTGGGTGAGCATTTTGAACGGGAGTTTGGACAAGGTCCTATTGAAACCTCGCAGGTCCAAGATCGGTCGTAAGCCGCCGCCTTTCTTGGGTACAACAAAGTAAGGGCTGTAGACACCCTTCTTCGTTTCGGTTGGGGGGACAGGCTCTATCGCGTCCTTTAATAGAAGGGAGGCAATTTCTTCGTGCAGGGAATGGGCATGTTGGCCGTGTGCTGCGGAAAAATGTACGCCCACGAAGGGGGGTGGAGACCTGGCAAACTGAATTGCGTAACCGAATCGAATGGTCCGGTGCAGCCAGCGTGACGGGTTGGGCATTGAAAGCCACGCCTCTAAGCTCCGTGCTAGGGGCACCAAGGGGACGAGTTTTTTGGACGTACCCGGCGGGTACAGCGGTGCGAAACAGGTAATGCGGCGTCGGGAGGCAACGTGGCGTCCCGAGGCTCCGGTGCTGAGAATAAACTCAAAGCACTTACCTTGCTCCGCGCACCCGGCAGGGGGCGGGTTTGTGACTGAGGAGGAGGTCTGATGCTGGCGTCCTCTGGACTCATCTGAACCGGCCGGCCGGGGAACAGTCGTGAGGCTGAAGGCGGGGACACCGCGTCCATGGAGCCGGGACTGTTGAGGCCTGAAAGCAGAGTGCCGTGAGAACAATAGAGTGTAACGAATTTAACAAAAAATTCTCCTCCCTGCCCTCCACCGGGGAACGGAGTGGTCTTACCAGCTCCGGAGCTAACGTCTCGGTCTCTGGGTCTGTCATCTCAGGAGCGCCTGGGAGCCTTCTGGGTCCTCAAGGGGGTCCGTGAGACGATGGGCGTCCAACTTCTGCGGGGGGCTCAACACTGGGGCTGAGAGCTGGGCCCACTCACTTGTTAGTTGAGGCGGAGCACCACTTTCTTTCTTTCTTGAAAGCCACAGGAGGACGCCCTCGGCGAGCAGACAGGGCATGGCCCCTGGCGGCAGGTTTGCGGCAGGGCAGGATTCTTTTTTTGCTTGAAAATAGCCTTCGTCTGTTTCTTCACCACTGAGGACTGCTGGGCGAAGTCGTCAAGTGGTGTCGCCGAATGGACGGAGCTGGGAGACGGGGGCGTTTGAGAAAGCGTGCTTTGTCTGCCTCCTGTACTGCCTGTCCATCGTTGCGTTTCTGGACCACGGAGTGGCCATCGCCTGTTCGAGTGCAGTTCCTGCAGCACGTCAAGAACAGGACTACCCAAGTGCAGATTTTGAAGTGCCCTGGCCCGGTGGCGTGCAGGGGGGAGCGGTCTGGGACCGTTCTACCACCGAGGGTAGCGAGAGCGGAGGAGCGAGGAAGCTGGGCTTGCTCAGCTCATCATGCATGTCCGGGAAGGAATCCGGGGGGGGCACGGCTGTGAGCGGCGCACATGCCCGCGGAACCAATTAAGCCCGGGGAAGCATAGCGGACCTTCTTGCGTCAGGCTCAGACTGGGTGGAGACTCGAAGGTGGCGGCCCAGGCGAGTTATCCGCATCCGTCGCCACTGTTACGCTCTCCGATGCAGCGGTGATGTCATCATCCAATGCTGGGGTGCTCGAGGGACCGGACGGTAGGCCGTTAAGCGGACCGCACTAATCCCGAGCTCGAGGGAAGCAGGCAAGTGTGCCAGGGAGGCGGGAGGTTTTCGGGGATTTCCCCGCGAAAGCGTCCCGTTATTCTCCCCAGATCGTGCTCCATCGCCACGGCGCCTGCCTCAATCCCGTAGGAAGGAGGCGAGGCGGGGCGGCTGAGATGGCTCTCTCTCACTACAAGAGAAAGCAGAGATCGCAACGCTGCCGCGGCTATGTTCTCACACTGAAAACATAACCCATTGGAGAGAATGCTCATCCCGAGCTCGGACAGAAACAAGCAAGCGTGCCGGGAGGCGGGGGGTTTCGAGGGGTTCACCCGGCAAACGGAGCCCGTCATTGTCCCCAGATCGTTTTCATCGCCAGCGGCGCCTGCCTCAATCCCGTGGGAAGGAGGCGAGGCGCGGGGGGCGGCTGAAGCGGCTTTCTCTCACTACAAGAGAAAGCCTAGGACCGCAATGCTGTCATGGCTATGTTCTCTCACTGAAAACATAGACCATTCATAAAAATGCTGCCTGCGTGTGATCGCAACCCAGGAATGCAAGGCAGTTTTTATGACCGTCAGAGGTGGGGAGACATCAACCACATCCAGAAACTACACAGGGGCGGAAATATCGTCTTTAAAAAGACACGTCCTGAGAAGGACGTTCAACGCTGCTGTGTTTTGCTCTTTAGAGCGAAATTACTCTTTTAGAATAACTCTTTCGAGTTGTCTGCGCTGTCGAGCGTCCAGGGCAAGAATGCACAGCCGTGCACGAAAGAGAAAGCCGCTGTTATGCGCCGTCAGATCCAACAGCATGCAGAGCGTCAGAGGATTAACCAGGAACTTGGTATGTAACTCGCAGCAGAGTTCATGCACGTCCATCGACTCCGAAGAAATTTTCTGAATGAACTCCCGTATTTGCGCCGCTTAAATACCCGTATGTCCGGGGGCGGGACATGCAAATACTGGTTATCAACTCTCATTGGCCTTTTTTCATAGTCCAGAGGTGAATATCGGCGCTCAAGAGAGACCCCTAGTGTCACTTCTCTGACACAACGTGGAGAGAGCGACAGAAGGGGAACTCATGTTTATGATAATTCCAGAAGCACATTAAGGCAGCATAATACTATAAGACTACAATGCTTAATACAATAGCATTATACAATAAGACTATAACAGTATATTGATTTTCAGACTGTTATCTATGGTTAAATAAATCCAATTTATTTTTATCTTTGTTTTGTCTCTGTCTACCTATTGAGATGTAAATACTCACCAAATGGTGGCATTTATTGGAAAACTCGATATTAAGGAACTAATAACTGATTAAGTTGAAAAGTATTTGCTAGTAGGCTATGATAAGTTGTCAGATGCACTGGTGTGCTGCTCTTTCAAGATTCTGACAACCTGGTTTCAAGGAAAATGGCAGTAAAATTGACATTTTCATTTCCCATATATCACCTGTAAATCTGTCAACAAAGGAGTGGAGCTCCCACTGACAGTAATTCCAACCCAGCAGCACACGGGCAGCAGAGGAAAGTTTTCCGGAGGGGCACACTCACATTATGGAAAGGCCATAGAAAACAATGCAAACATTTAGCCAGTTTAGAGGATAAAATGAAGAAGAATGTATTATTGTATCTATAATCATTCACTATTACATAAAATAGGCATTGAGGTGATATTGCAATTTTTTCTGATTACAAAGAAAAGAGTGATTTACCACATCCATTCTGACAAATAGGCAGAACTGTGAACCTAAAACATTCAGGGAAAAGGAGGTTGTCACCTTGCTATGCAGTAATTATATTCTGTAGTTATATTATGCTTATCATCACAACATTCATTGTTGTTTTATGTTCATGAAAAAAATCATATGCAAAAACACAAATCTTTTCCACATCTTACGAGGATGTCTACAAGAAATACCTGGAGAAAGCCACCTGTTATCATTTTCATTCATCTCAATGGCAGTTGCTCGGCTGGCACAAGAGCTCCAAGAAGTCGAATTTGAAAGCTGCCATCCCTGCTTATAACAATAACTCTGATTGGCTGATGGCACTAGGGATGGGTGACATACCACTTATTTTCTTTTCAATCCGATACCAAGTACTTTTAGTCCAGTATCGACGATATCAATAACAATACCGATACCTCTGTTAAACTGAATTCTTTGCATAACATTTTTATTTTATTATTACTTAATTTTGTGTATATATATATTTATGGGGCTAAACATAAAATTACTAAGCTGCTTTGTTTACCTTTTAAAAATTAGTTAGTATAAGCCACATATAAAACCTCAAATGTTAGCATAGATATTATTATATGGTTACTATTACTAAGACCGAGTTACCATATGGATACTACAGTAATGCTGTGGTTAAACCATGGGTAATTGTATCAAAACCTCAATTAATGCCAAAAAGAAAAAAACACTGTTACTCGAGATGTGGTTACTAGTCATGGTTAATAAAATAATACTACAGTAAATCCATGGTACGTTTTCATAAGGGTATAATTTATTAACGAGTATAAAATATCATTATTAATACTTTAACAACTCTGAATTAACATAAACCTGTAAAAATAATCAAACAAGCCCATTATAATGAACGTCACATCTAGGTTTGGCATTACTTAGTGTGAATAACTCCAGATGCTGTTTTTCTATTATTTCCTCAGAAAAGCATTGATCCATCTTTTTAACGAGCACTATGACTGAAACGGTGAGTGCTGCCTAAGACTGCTAGTGTTTTTAGTATTTCTGTGTGTCAAGATGAGCGGAAAAAAAAATAGTTCCACTTCTGTCACTCACTCGACATTGTGTCGATGTAGTGACACAAGGGGTTATTCTTGGGAGCCCCAAACACCTCTGATCTTTGAGAAAAGGCCAATGAGAATTGGAGAGTGGAATATGCATGCCATTCCACAGACATACAGGTATAAAAGGAGCTGGCTGCAACCACTAATTCAGATTTTTTCTTTGGAGCCGGGGGTTGTGTGTCAGCGAGCTGAATTCCACTGCCGGTCCATTCATCTTGAAGAAGTGTATGCTGTTGGATATACGGTGCATTCTAGCGGCATTCTCTCTTTCTGCACAATTAGTGCAGATTACACCCCTGGGCACTTCGATAGCGCTGAAAAGAGTATATATTTCTGCAAAGAGTATATTTCCTCTCTTAGAACAACACATTACGTGATCTTATTTTTAATGATGCATTTTTTTAAAGATTCCTTTCCATCTTTGTGTGATTCCTGGATGCGGTCATTATCTCTCCACCTCTGGGTCTGGGTCGCGATCACACTGAGGCAGCGTTCGAGGATGGTTCATGTTCTCATTGCGAGAACATGACCATGGCAACGTTGTGGTTGCGGCTGTCCTTCCTCTGGGGGAAAGCCACTCCAGCCGCCCCACACTGGGCCTTCTACCTACGGGTATGAGGCCGGCCCAGTTGGCGCTTGAGGCAATTTTGGGATTCCAATGGGCGCAGTCTCGCTGGGTAAATCCCCGCGGACCTCCTGTTCCCCAGCATGCTCATTTGCCCCTGTCGAGTTTTGAGATGAGACCAGCTTAACGTCTATTTCGGGACTCGCAAGCAGGAAGAATACTCGATCGTTGCTCCGTAGAGCGCACTGGCGATGTCAGATGCCGAGTACTCGACTGCGCTGCCAACTTCAGGTCTGTCTGCCCAGTCTGAGGCCAACGCAGAGCTGACCACCATGCTTGCCCAGGGCCGCTGCGAGTGTCGGGTTGGAATGGAACCCTCCCTTGAACCCTCACGACTAGATGATTGGTTCCTGGATTTGGGAAGACACAGGAAGTGCCAACCTCTGACTTATTCAATGGGCCTCAGTTAGGTATTCCATGGACAATGCATTAACAAAAGACATTTCATTCACTTATTCAAATGTATTGACATTTAACATTTAACACATTTATGCAATTTAAATTCATAAAAATGTATATTTTGTATAAAACTATCTGTCCAAGGACAGCCTACGTGGAGCTTGTCAATTAAGTTGCAGGTGGGCACTAACTATATGACTGAGCAAAAACACTGCTTCTGAGCTAACTAGCTGACTTTTCTCTAGTAAACCACTTGTTTTACACCCAGAGCAGTCAAATATTGTATTTATCAAACTTGCAGTTCAATACAGTGCATAATTTGCTAAAATAAAGCACTCTGTCCACAGAAAGCCTATTTTAATAAAAAAAATTATTGCACGTGAGATGTACCCTAGAATCACGTCTGGGGGGGGTCATACAGATACCAAATTTTACACGGTGACACCTCAAGAGCCCCTCGACAACCGAGGACCACAGCTGTGTTGGCACATCAACCGCCTCGAGTTGCTGGTTGTACTGCTCTCCCTGTGGAGGCTATTGCCCTTGATCCTGGGCAAGCATGTGTTGCAGCCTCAATGCCACAGCGGACGCGCTGTTGAGGCAGGCGGTGCTGTTGTGCCAGGTGATGCTGTTGTGGACCTCACAACCTCACAAGAGCACCTCACTGGAAGAATCCCCTGAGGAAGGACCTCCTCTCTCAGGGACAGGGAACCATCTGGCACCCACACCCAGACCTCTGGGGCTGTCCCCCTCCACCTTGAAGGTATATGTGCCATGGTGCAGTGGAGAGTAAGTCCCAAGGGAAGCACTACCTGATCATCAGGTTCCTCAGAGGCACCCGAAGTCTGAAACTTCCTAGGCCACACCTAGGTGGTGAGCCTGCAAGCGCTGCCCCGGGAGGAGGCAGACCCAGCCCTGTCGTTGTTGTGTCCAGTGCGTGCTTTACGCATCTACTTGGATCGCACGCAGAGCTTTAGACGCTCTGAGCAGCTGCTTCGGCGGACAGCGGAAAGGGAACGCTGTCTAAAAACTGAAGCTTGTCCACTGGATCGTGGATGACATCGCTCTGGCATACCAGGCCCAGGACATGCCCTCACCTTTGAGAATAGGAGTACACTCTACAAGGAGTGTGGCATCCTTGTGGGCACTGGCCAATGGCAACTCTCTAGCAGACATCTGTAGAGCAGTAGGCTGGGCAACACCCAATACCTCTGTGAGATTTTACAATCTTTGGGTTGACCCAGTTTTGTCCTGTGTTTTGTCAGGTACGAACAGGTAAGTTTGGGAATACGGAACAGCTGGCCGGGTGTATCGTTTGTGTATATCGTCTTTCCCCTCCGTGAGGCGAAGACATGTGCTTCTTCTTCTGTGCAAGTTCACGATACTGTGAACCCTGAAAGTCCTTCCTCTCTAGCCCTGTGGCTCATGAATTCAGTGGAGGAATTCGCAGCCAGACCCAGAC
This sequence comes from Xyrauchen texanus, assembly GCF_025860055.1. NCBI lineage: Eukaryota > Metazoa > Chordata > Actinopteri > Cypriniformes > Catostomidae > Xyrauchen > Xyrauchen texanus. The sequence continues at coordinate 25,169,233 of NC_068298.1, read as the reverse complement.
ATGTACTAATATGCCCTGTACTGGGATAGGTTGTCCACAGGTGCTAGTTACTCCGGTAACCCCCTGTGATGTATTTTCCACGGTACAGTCTCCCTTTCGGCATACCCGCGTCTCTCTTAGGCAGAGTACTCTTTGCCCCGATCCCTGTGTTTGTAGAGCTCCTCCCATTCGAGGTAGGACCAACCACCTCGCTTATTCCATGTTTGGCTGGTGAGCCCACGTGACGTATTGTCACATGTTACCTCCCCTTTAGACAGGATGTGGTCTCCACTGGGTCATTTCCCCCTGAAAGAATAGGAAAGGAAAAGAACATCTTCCTCGGCACCTATAATAGCGTTAGATGGCCCCAGACAAATCTAATACTCTGAGGAGAGAAAACATAGAGAGAAAAGGCTGTGGTTGGTGCGGCCTACTCCCATGCTAGTTACGCCACTTCTCCCCCTCAGGGGTGTGGGAAACTACATTTTGGGGCCTTGGTGGAGGCTACGTGCAGACTGATGCATCTGCTATTTCACATGAAGCAGCTTACCTGCATCTGCATCAGCAGTTCATGTAACACAGTTCAGCTGTTGTGGCGTTTTTGTATAGGGACCCCTAGTGTCACTACATCAACACAACGTTGAGTGTGTGACAGAATGGCACCACAAGAAAGCTGACAGCACCAAGCCTTTCGCTTTACTTCCTGAGCTGTGATGTGAAAGTTAGCACGCAGGAATCTATTCAAAGCATCTACTTCTCAAAATCTAATATGATATAATGTTATTAACTATTTGAGATATTTGTAAATGTTGCTTACAAAAAAAAGAAAAGGATTCTGTACAAAATATACAGCTACTTTTGAATTGAGGTCAAAGGAGAAAGATGCTTTTTGCGTAATTTTCAACATCTACTAGCAGGGCCTAACTAGTTCATCCTAACCATCCAAACCCTGTCCCCTTTTATGTCTTATTGTAAACTGAGCTCCATTTGCTTATGACACAGCTTTGCTCTCCTACTGAACTGCATCTAACACAAGAACATTCATTTCGCATTTTCTCTTTTCTTTTGCCAAGGTTTCCCTGTCAAAGATCCACAAAAGACACCCACACACACAGTCAAAAGAGACCACCATGCTATATTGATGTTTTGAAATTACTTGCCTGGTGTCACCTGGTCATGAGATGACGGGCAAAGACACAAAGATGAAGCGCTCATCTCTGGCCAACAAAAGTGAACTCATTAACCCCAGAATACATTTGTTATTGTTACTCTACTGCATGTAGGAGAGGAAAAGAAACACATTTTAGATGTTAATGTCATCCATACGATTACCTAATCAGCCAATCCTGTGGCAGCAGTGTACATGTGCATAAAATTATGCAGATATGGATCAGGAGCTTCACTTAATGTTCACATCAACCATCATAATGGGGAAAAATGTGATCTCAGTGATTTGGAGTGTGGCATGATTGTTGGTGCCAGATGGGCTGGTTTGACTATTTCTGTAACTGCTGATCTCCTGCTGAACAGTCTCCAGAGTGTATAGAGAATGATGCTAAAAACAAAAAAAACATCCAGTGAGGGGCAGTTCTGTGGACAGAAATGCTTTGTTGATGAGGGAGGTGACATTCCCTGTTGTCTTTTGTTTGTGTACTTTTATTTTGAAATTCTTGTTAAGTTCCCGTTTCCTAGTCATGTTATGTCCTGTTTTCCCTCCATGTTCATGTGTCTTGTTTTCATTGATTCATTGTTTGATTACTTTGTGATCAGATCTAGTTTGTCATTGGTTTTAGTTCATCGCCTTGTTATCTTGTTAAGAGTTCTGTTTTTTCATTGGCTTATGTTTCCCCATGTCCATGTATTTTAACCCTCATGTTTGCCATTGTTTCTTGTCTAGTATTGATGTTAGCTTGTGTAACATAGCTCTAGTTTTGATATTAGCTTGTGTAACTTAGGTCTAATATATTAAATATTAACATTTTATTTTAGATTAAATCAACGACAATGCAAAACGTACCTGACTATGCACCAGTTAAGAGTATATTTCACTAACCTAATAAATAAAGGCTTTCAGATAAAGACAGAATGTTTTTGTTAAATGAATCGGGTCTAATTTGCATTGAAGCACACAAATCTAATTAAAATAGTTCTATTAATTAAATTCCTAGATTTTATTCTTCATTCCAAAAAAGACAGGCCTGAAAAATAAGAGCAGTACAAGTACAGGTACAGCCCATCCCCAAGGTCTGTTAATTGTATTAGATTTCTTAGCAAGCAGTGTGAGTCAATACATGTTAAGAGATACTTTATAACACTGACTCTGTCTCAAAGGAGGTTCTTTAAACTGGCATGCTGGAAAGCAAAGTCAAGGATTACAGTTTTGTAAATCTCTAAGTGCAGTCATTTTCTGCTCCTCACCTTGAGGGATGTAAGATGTGTGTTGTTCGGGTTTTCACAATTTCTTGCATGGTGGGACAATTGTATTTACTTTGGTAATTGTATTCCTTACCCAATTCATAATGTGATAAAATATTAAAACCTTTCAGAGTTCCAGAAAGAGCAAATCTCAAAAATTACCTTGGCAGCCATAATGCTAAACTGTTTTCTCCCTCTTTGTGAGTTTTCAGAGAAAAGAAAGGTCATCATGAGTGTTTGAAAAGCTCAACCATTCCACAAATTTGGAAAGTTTATGTATATATTTATTGTTTGGTCTGTGTTTCATCTATGGTTGCAAATGAGGTATGATACATAATATGGAAGGGGACACTTTACTGTACCTAATCCATGGGGCCCAAGTGTGCAATCACAAACTATGTATAATTCAAATGTTTTTCTAAATGTAAGTGATATGCTCTTCGCTAATGTGTCTTAATAAGAAAGTAAATGTCATTGCAAAATAGGTATATTAATTGTATTTGTAAAAGCACCAACTACAGTGTATAGGCTATTGGGCAATTCTTAAGTATTCGCATAGCTCGCATAGAGATCTGAGAATTATCCCTACTTTTTATTTTTAATATAGGCATTACAGCATGTATTTCTCTCTCTCTCTCTTTTTTTTTTTTTTAAAGAAAATTATTAACTTTTACAACAATGCACCTTTAATTTTATGTCACCTGAGAATGAGTGGATGGTAATTTGGTCTTCTTTTTAATTAGGAATGTAGTTCAAAATTGAATAATGACTTTATTGAGTTTTATAACACCTGCCTCTTGACTTACTACTTTATGCCCAGAGAAGTTCACACTGCCTAACTTTTATCATTCTTCTCAAATGAGCTGTTCACCATTTTATCAATTATGTTTTATTAGTGATAAGCTAGTGGGGAATGAGACGTCATTTAATTTTGAAACTACTCTTCATAGGCACTGCTGTGAATGAGAAAAATGTGGGAAAGATAGTCAGATTTGTTTTGATAATGACGTACTGTAACTATGACATTATTTTTTTCTGTAAAAGAAAAGTAAATTTTTAAGAAAGATTTGAATTAGCAAGTAAACTTAATGGTAGTTCATATGAAATGTCAAGCAGTATCATTAGTGAATACAAGATAATTGTACTTTAAATGGTGCATTTGTTTATTTAAAATGAAATAGTGAAAGCAAAAAATTTTATAAAAAAACAAAAATCACAATACTTTACAAGAAGGTACATTCATTAACATTAGTTAACAACATAAGTTAATATGAACAAACAATGAACACTACTTTTACAGATTTTATAAATCTTGGTTAATATTAATTTCAACACACAATATAGTAATAAATGTTTTAAATCAAACGTTGTATATCTTAACATTAGTTAATGCACAACCCGTTCTCATGCCATAAGCGTCCACATTTTTACACTTTGGCAGAAACCCCATTGGTTTAAATGAGAAAACTTTGTTGTCAGTTATCAATCTTTGAATATTATGTTGTGTTTCATATTAGTAAACTATAGTTTTGGCAAGTTGTTTAGGACATCTACTTTGTGCATGACACAAGTAATTTTTACAACAATTGTTTACAGACAGATTGTTTCACTTTTAATAGTGTGTGTATGTGTGTGTGTGTGTGTGTGTGTGGGGGGGGTATTGAAGAATACAATAGTCAGGTTTAGCAATAATCAAATGACAGCAAGTTTGCTGATTGTTCTCTATAATATCAATAGGCATCAGAAGTGCAGTTTTACAAATCTTACAAAGCAATTAGAGTCATATGCAAATTACATTAAAGATGTCATCGAACCACAATTTCTAGCATTCTGGTAGGCCAACTACATCAAACATATTAATATATTACAAATATGGACTGTTTTTATCTTAGTGCAAACAATAATTTTTAGCCACAACATGAATCGAGGTCCCATCCTTATTGTCTTGTTGTCCCATTACGGTCAGATATCAAATGTTAGATATCAGTTATGACTACTCCTTATTTCTTTATGTCATAGGGGTACCTAGGAGAGCAATTAAAGTCCTTGGAAGTTGTTTTTGACTATGGCAAAGTCACGTTTGAGAGGGCACAATAACCATAAATAATTCAGAGACATGAGTTATTTACACATGCAATGTGTAGGTGTTATCTTCTTCTCTGGAATAGAGGCCTTCTCCCCAACCTTGCTGGAATGCAGGGCCTCACAATCTGTGGAACATTAGGACAGAGCACAGAGAGAAATAAAATGGCACAAAGGAGCAAAAGAGGTCACACTATTGCTTCATCTAGTTGAAGTAAGTAAATTCACATTTCAATTCATGACATGAGGTAGATGTGTTGTCCAGTCATGGTTCATTTTACAAGCCATAAAACAAAGATAATAACAAGAAATCATAACTACGATCTCTCTCTCTTTCATACTTGTGATTAATCAATCCTCAATATAATCAAATGGTTAAATAGGGTATATGATTCATTATGTAATACAAATAGAAATAGAAATGGAATAAATGCAATACAACATAAAATGCACATTCTCCAGAGACTGGGCTAAATGAGTAAACCCTGTTACTGCACTCCTGACATGAGCCAGACCCTCAGTCACCCCTCAGATTACATACATTTACATACAAAAGAGGAACAGAACATTTATTAATATAATAAGAATAAGTGAGGATTATGAAATATAAGATATTACTCTCAAGTGCAAAGAGGGATTAACATTTTTCCCCTTCAATTGACTATATCACAATTCCATTGGGTCAAATTAACTGTGCCTTTAAGCATCTTGGAAAATTATAGAAAATGTCAAGCCTTTAGGCAAGTATACCAGAAGCTAATTGCCTAATTGGTGTCAATTTGAGGTGTACCTGTGGATGTATTTTAAGGCCTACTTTCAAACTCAGTGCCTCTGCTTGACATCATGAAAAAAAAAAAAAATCAGCCAATACCACAGAAAAATAAGTCTGGTTCATCCTTTGGAGCAATTTCCATATAAACACCATAGGACCATGCAGCCATCATACCGCTCAGGAAGGAGGTGCATTCTGTCTCCTGGAGATGAAAAGGAGTTTTGTGTGTAAAGTGCAAATCAATCCCAGAACAACAGCAAAGGACATTGTGAAGATGCTGGAGGAAACAGCAAGCATCTATATCCACAGTAAAACGAGTCCTACATCGACATAACCTGAAAGGCTGCTCAGAAAGGAAGAAGCCAATGCTCCAAAACCACCATAAAAAAGCCAGATTACAGTTTTCAAGTGCACATGGGAAAAAAAATCTTACATTTTGGAGAAATTTTCTCTGGTCTGATGAAACAACTTTTTGGCTATAATGACCATCATTATATTTGGAGGAAAAAGAGTGAGGCTTGCAAGCCGAAGAACACCATCGCAACTGTGAAGCAATGGGGTGGCAGCATCATGTTTTGGGGGTGCTTTGCTGCACGAGGGACTAGTGCACTTCACAAAATAGATGTCCTCATGAGGAAGGAAATGTATGTGGATATATTGAAGCAACAGCCATGAAGTTAAAGCTTGGTCACAAATGGGTCTTCCAAATGGACAATGACCCCAATGAGTTTTGTTTTGTTTGTTTGGGGGAAGAGCATGCTACTCTCGCGTTGGTGCAGGGCGAGTGCACGCATTGCAACCTACTTTCAGGCGAAATGCTTTGCGCTCGCCTCGCTTACTTCCGGGAGTCAGCGCCCACTCTTTCATCGTGGGGTTCTCGCATATATCTGGAAGAGGAGCGAGAGACGGGTCCGTCCCTATCGCTCGCTCTCTCCCTAGATCCAGCTGATCCTTCTCGTAAGCTGAAGCGCGCCTCAGCGCCCCTTCGTTTCACGAGGGGCGCTGAACCTCTATACATTTCACGCAAAATAATAAAGCGGCTAAGAAATTACTCGAGGTGGTTACTCGGGCTGTGGCCAGACTACAGCTAGACTCGCCACGCGAACAAGAGACCCCCCACCCCAAAAGCTCCAAACTATAAGACAGATTTCTGTCTGATGGCCCAAAAAATAAATTTTATATATATATATATATATATATATATATAAATTAAAAAAAATTTAAAAAATGGGAACGCTATTTCAGTCCCTTCCTTTCTTTGATGACCTCCATGATGAACTTTCTCACTCATGGAGGAACCCATATACTTCCCGTGTTCACGTTCACGACATATTTGTACTCTACTATCATGGGTGCTGAGACACGGGGGTATTCAATGATGCCGCCGGTCGAAGAGACGCTTGCGGGCTATCTCTCAAGGGGTTCGGCATCATCACTCAAGAAACCCGGTCTCCCCACTAAGCCATGCAGGACTACCTCCATGCTAGTGGGGAGGGCTTATCAAGCGGCAGGTCAGGCTGGTGCTGCACTGCACACCATGGCTGTGTTACAGGCGTACCAGGCTGACCTACTGAAAGACCTGAGTGCGGGTGCAACGCTCAATGGAGAAGCCTTTCCTGCTCTTCATCGGGTCACAGATTTATCTCTCCATGTGACCAAGCAGACAGCCCGTGCCACTGGTCGGTCTATGTCCACTTTAGTCAGCATGGAGAGGCATTTATGGCTTAACCTTTTGGGCATCAAGGATAAGGACAGAGTTTTCCCACTCGATGCCCCGGTTTTGCCTTCCGGTCTCTTCGGAGACGCCATGAATATGTTATCTCCAGATTCCAGGAGGCAAAAAGCCATGAGGAAGCCTTCGGGCAGTTCGTCCGATTTGAGATCTTTGAGGCTTGAACCGCTCGGTCAGGGTGTTTAAGTTCAAGATGCTAACTGTCAAGACAGTCGTGTCTCAGATCCAACATTACGATTGGCTGATCATGATCGAACTCATGGACGCATATTTCCATATTGGAATTCTGCCACAGCACAGGAAGTTCCTGAGGTTCGCTTTTGGGGACGAAGCCTTCCAGTATCGGGTTCGTCATTCGGCCTAGCCCTATCACCCCGCACATTCATGAAATGCATGGATGCAGCACTGGCTCCATTCTGAATTACATAGACGACTGGCTGATCTTAGCGCAGCTCAAAGAACTGGCAGTTCAGCACAAGGATATTGTATATGAGGATATAGCTCATCTGGTTCCCCTTCTGTCGCTCTCTCCACGTTGTGTCGGAGAAGCGACACTAGGGGTCTCTCTTGAGCGCCGATATTCACCTCTGACCTATTGAAAAGGGCCAATGAGAGTTGGCAGTCAGTATTTGCATACCCCGCCCCTGCATACGGGTATTTAAGTGGGGCAAATACGGAAGTTTAGTCAGAAAATTTCTTCGGAGCCGATGGTCTGTTTGCAGTCTGCTGCGAGAATACAGAAGCCTGAACGTTCCCATTTCTCTGACGATCTGCCTGCTGTTGGATTTGACGGCGCACAACAGCGGCTTTCTCCTACTTTGCACGGCATGCATTGTTGCCCCTGAGTGCTTCGACAGCGCAGACACACACACACACACTGTGTATTAAAAGAGCAAATTTCCCTAAAAGAGCAAATTTCTCTAAAAGAGCAAACACAGCGGCGTTGAACGTCCTTTTCAGGATGCGTCTTTTTCAAGATGCCCTTCCGCCCCTGTGTCGTTCCTGGATGCGGTAGAAGCCTCTCTGCTTCAGACGGCCACAGGCACTGTCTCGTGTGTTTGGGCCGCGATCACACCGAGTCGGCGTTTGTGGATGGTTCATGTTCTCACTGCGAGAACATGACCATGACCACGTTGCGGTCGCGGCTTGCTTTCAACAGAAGGCAAGCCACCCCAGCTGCACCCCGCATTGCTCCTTCTTCCCACGGGATTGAGGCCAATGCGGTTGGCGCTGGGGGCGATTTGGGGGCGGCAGCGGGTGCGGTTTCGCTGGGTAGCCCCCCGCGAACCTCCCGTTCCCCAACACGCTCGCTGGTCCCCGTCCAAGCTCGCGGCGATAGCGGCTCGCCTCACGGCCTGGCCGTCTATCCTCCCGAGTCCGAAGCAGATGAGCTCGCCCCTGCATCGGAGAGTGCGGTGTCTGATGCAGAGGACTCCCCTGGACTGCCGCCTTCGGGCCAGCAGGCCCAGGCTGAGGCCGATGCTCAGATGTCCAACATGCTTTCCCGGGCCGCCGCGAGCGTGGGGTTGGACTGGAACCCTCCATCCTGCCCACAGCCTTCACGGTTGGATGGTTGGTTCCTGGGGGCAGCGCACCGTTCGCGGTCTCGCATCCCCCCGGTCCCGTTTTTCCCGGAGGTGCATGATGAGCTGACGTCTAGGTGGAGAGCCCCGCTCTCAGCTCGTCTAGGTGCCACCCGCTCCACTCTCTCCACCCTCGACAGCGGAGAGCGCCACGGATACGGCGCGATTCCCCAGGTTGATAGGGCAGTTGCGTACCATCTATGCCCCGGTAGCCCTACCTCCTGGCGTGGTCGCCCCGTACTCCCATCCAAGCCCTGTAGGACAACATCCTCGCTCAACACGAAGGCCTACAGTGCGGCTGGACGCACTGCCTCTGCCCTGCATGCGATGGCCCTCCTGCAAGTCCACCAGGCCAAAGCTCTCAGAAACATGCACGGGGTGGACCTAATCCTGATGTGCTGCAGGAACTGCGCTCAGCGACCGACCTCACCCTGAGAGCGACGAAGGCCACAGCGCAGGCACTCGGACAGACGATGGCCACCCTAGTGGTCCAGGAACGCCATCTTTGACTCAACCTGGTCGAGATGCGTGAGGCTGATAAGAACCGCTTCCTGGACGCACCTGTCTCCCAGATTGGCCTTTTCGGCGACATCGTCGAGGACTTCGCCCAACAGTTCTCCGCGGTGAAGAAGCAGACGGAGGCCATCAGTCACATCATGCCCCGCTGCAGACCTGCCGCTACGGGCCCCGCCCCGTCTGCCCGCCGAGGGCGTCCCCCTGCGAAGAAACCAGCTCCTGCTCCACCTCAACCCGGGCCCAGCTCTCAGCCCCAGCGTCGAGCACCCCACAGGCGGCGCACGCCCCCTGTCTCACGAACCCCCTCTAGGACCCGGAAGGCCCCCAAGCGTTTCTGAGACAGCCGACCCAGAGCCGAAGACGTTAGCTCTGGTGGAGGGCCAGGAGGAGAATCCTTTGTTTTTTCATTTGCCACACCCCCTGACGGGGGCTGTGGTACCCACATTCTCAATAAAAGAGCTATTTCCTTTGCCTCTGGGTCATGTTCTCACTGCGAGAACATGACCATGACCACGTTGCGGTCGCGGCTTGCTTTCAACAGAAGGCAAGCCACCCCAGCTGCACCCCGCATTGCTCCTTCTTCCCACGGGATTGAGGCCAATGCGGTTGGCGCTGGGGGCGATTTGGGGGCGGCAGCGGGTGCGGTTTCGCTGGGTAGCCCCCCGCGAACCTCCCGTTCCCCAACACGCTCGCTGGTCCCCGTCCAAGCTCGCGGCGATAGCGGCTCGCCTCACGGCCTGGCCGTCTATCCTCCCGAGTCCGAAGCAGATGAGCTCGCCCCTGCATCGGAGAGTGCGGTGTCTGATGCAGAGGACTCCCCTGGACTGCCGCCTTCGGGCCAGCAGGCTCAGGCTGAGGCCGATGCTCAGATGTCCGACATGCTTTCCCGGGCCGCCGCGAGCGTGGGGTTGGACTGGAACCCTCCGTCCTGCCCACAGCCTTCACGGTTGGATGATTGGTTCCTGGGGGCAGCGCACCGTTCGCGGTCTCGCATCCCCCGGTCCCGTTTTTCCCGGAGGTGCATGATGAGCTGACGTCTACGTGGAGAACCCCGCTCTCAGCTCGTCTAGGTGCCACCCGCTCCACTCTCTCCACCCTCGACAGCGGAGAGCGCCATGGATACGGCGCGATTCCTCAGGTCTATAGGGCAGTTGCGTACCATCTATGCCCCGGTAGCCCTACCTGCTGGCGTGGTCGCCCCGTACTCCCATCCAAGCCCTGTAGGACAACATCCTCGCTCAACGCGAAGGCCTACAGTGCGGCTGGACGCGCTGCCTCTGCCCTGCATGCGATGGCCCTCCTGCAAGTCCACCAGGCCAAAGCTCTCAGAAACATGCACGGGGTGGACCTAATCCTGATGTGCTGCAGGAACTGCGCTCAGCGACCGACCTCGCCCTGAGAGCGATGAAGGCCACAGCGCAGGCACTCGGACAGACGATGGCCACCCTAGTGGTCCAGGAACGCCATCTTTGACTCAACCTGGTCTAGATGCGTGAGGCTAATAAGAACCGCTTCCTGGACCCTCCTGTCTCCCAGATTGGCCTTTTCGGCGACACCGTCGAGGACTTCGCCTAACAGTTCTCCGCGGTGAAGAAGCAGACGGAGGCCATCAGTCACATCATGCCCTGCTGCAGACCTGCCGCTACGGGCCCCGCCCCGTCTGCCCGCCGAGGGCGTCCCCCTGCGAAGAAACCAGCTCCTGCTCCACCTCAACCCGGGCCCAGCTCTCAGCCCCAGCGTCGAGCACCCCGCAGGCGGCGCACGCTCCCTGTCTCACAAACCCCCTCTAGGACCCGGAAGGCTCCCAAGCGTTTCTGAGACAGCCGACCCAGAGCCGAAGACGTTAGCTCCGGTGGAGGGCCAGGAGGAGAATCCTTTGTTTTTTCATTTGCCACACCCCCTGACGGGGGCTGTGGTACCCACAATCTCAATAAAAGAGCTATTTCCTTTGCCTCTGGGTCACCTGGCCCGCAAATGCCATTCTCACGGCAATCTGCTTTCAGATTACGACAGTTCCGGTACACCGGACGCGGCGATCCCGCCTTCCGCCTGCCCACGACTGTCCCCTGGCCGGCCGGTTCAGACGAGTCCAGAGGACGCCAGCATCAGACCTCCTCCTCAGTCACGAACCCACCCCCTGCCGGGTGCGCGGAGCAAGGTAAGTGCTTTGAGTCTATTCTCAGCACCTCAGCCTCAGGCCGCAATGAGGCCGCCCGAAGCTGCACTACCTGTTCCGCCCCGCTGCGAGGCCCTGCCGGTACGTCCAAAATACTTCGTCCCTTTGGTGCCCCTAAGCGCAGAGCTGGGAAGCGTGGCTTTCGCTTCCCAACGCATCACGCTGGCTGCACCAGACCATTTGACTTCGGTTACGCCAATTCAGTTTGCCAGGCTCCGCCCCCTTCAGGGGCGTCCGCTTTTCCGCAGTACACGGCGAGCATGCCAGTTCCCTGCGCACGGAAATCGCGACCCTCTTAGCCAAGAGCACGGTGGAGCCCGTCCCTCCAACCGAAATGAGGAAGGGTTTCTACAGCCCTTACTTCATTGTACTCAAGAAAGGCGGCGGCTTACGACCAATCCTGGACCTGCGAGTTTTCAATCGGGCCTTGTTAAAACTCCCATTCAAAATGCTCACGCAGAGAAATATTCTGGCTAGCGTTCAGCATCTAGATTGGTTTGCAGCGGTAGACCTGAAGGACACGTACCTCCACGTCTCAATTCTGCCACGACACCGACCCTTCTTACGGTTCGCGTTCGACGGCCAGGCGTTTCAGTACAAAGTCCTCCCCTTCGGCCTGTCTCTGTCCCCTCACGTCTTCACGAAGGTCGCAGAGGCGGCCCTTGCCCCGCTACGAGTAGCCAGCATCCGCATTCTTAACTACCTCGATGACTGGCTCGTCCTAGCACACTCTCGAGAGTTACTATGCACACACAGAGACCAGGTGCTCCGGCACCTCAGCCGTTTGGGGCTTCAGGTCAACTGGGAAAAGAGCAAGCTCACTCCGGTTCAGAGCATCTCTTTTCTCGGGTTGGAGTTAGACTCAGTCTCAATGACAGCACGTCTCACGAGCGGCGTGCTCAGTCGGTGCTGGACTGCCTCGCTTCCTTCAAGCCAGGCACAGTGGTCCCTCTACTTTTCCAGAGGCTCCTGGGGCATATGACGTCCTCCGCGGCACGCTCTGGCACCTGCGCCCAGACCTCTGGAACCTCCACGTCTGGTCCCTGGACGGGATGCGGAAGAGCTAGCCGGCTTACCGGTGACTGTTGTGAATACAATCAACCAAGCCAGAGCCCCCTCTACCAGGCACCTTTACGCCCTAAAGTGGCGCTTGTTCGCAGATTGGTGTTCTTCCCGAACTGAAGACCCGCAGAGATGCGCGATCAAGTCAGTGTTCCTGTTCCTACAGGAGAGGCTGGACAGGAGGCTGTCCCTGTCCACCCTCAAGGTGTATGTTGCCGCCATTACCGCCCACCACGATCCTGTAGATGGCAAGTCTTTGGGTAAGCACGACCTGATCCTCAGGTTCCTGAGAGGCACCCGGAGGTTGAATCCCTCCCGGCCAGGCCTAGTTCCCTCCTGGGATCTCTCGGTAGTCTTGGCAGGACTCCAGAGACCTCCCTTCGAGCCGCTTGAATCAATTGGACTCAGGGCCCTCTCTCTTAAGATGGCCCTGCTGATCGCGCTCGCCTCTATCAAGAGGGTCGGGGACCTGCAAGCGTTCTCTGTCAGTGACACTTGCCTGGAGTTCGGTCCAGCAGATACATCTGTGATCCTAAGACCGCGACCGGGCTATGTGCCCAAGGTTCCTACCACACCCTTCCGAGATCAGGTAGTGAACCTGCAATCGCTGCCCCGGGAGGAGGCAGACCCAGCCCTTTTGTTGCTATTTCCAGTGCGCGCCCTGTGCATTTACCTGGACCGCACACAGAGCACCAGACGCTCTGAGCAGCTCTTTGTCTGCTTTGGGGGACGGCAGAAAGGGAATGCCGTCTCCAAACAGAGGCTCGCCCACTGGGTTGTCGACGCCATCACACTGGCTTATCACACCCAGGCCGTGCCCCTACCCTTGCGGGTCCGAGCTCACTCAACAAGAGATGTTGCGTCCTCGTGGGCACTGGCCAAGGGCACCTCCCTAGCAGACATCTGTAGAGCCGCGGGTTGGGCAACACCCAACACCTTCGCAAGGTTTTACAACCTCCGCGTTGAGTCGGTTGCGTCTCGTGTTTTGTCAGGTCCGAGCCCGTAGAACTCGGTAACACGTAGACCGACCGGCCGGGTGGATCGCTTGCGCCCAGCGCCCTTTTCCTGACGTCAAGGTAAAGTAGTGTGCCTTCTTCCCAGGGTGCCCCACTCCGAGTCGGGACCCTGGTCGATTTCTCCCCAGCCCCCCGGGTCCGCGGTTCAGCGGAGGAACCCGCCGACCCCAGCCACTGCGGGTATCCTGATGGCTACCCTGTACTGGTATAGGTGCTCCACAGGTAAGGCCTCCTGCTCGGACTCCCCCTGTGTGTAATTCCACGGTTCTGTCCCCTTACGAGCGGACCCCCGTGTCTCCCTTAGGCAGTTACAGCTGCCCCGGTCGCCGTGCTGTAGCAACTCCCCCCTTTCGAGACTGGATCTACCACCGCACCATACTTTCCACACAAGCCCTAAGACGGCCGTGTGACGTGTCTACCACTTTTCCTCCCCGAGAAAAAGGGCAGGTGTGGTCTCCGCAGGGTCTGGGTAAGACCCCCTTCCCTATATGCGTGTAAGGGCCCCGGCCGTGATTGCTCTATGCGAGTAACATAGAGAGAAAAGAGTTGGCAAATGTTTCCCATGTTGGCAAACATCGCCTTGTTCCCCCCCTAGGGTAACTAGAAGGATTCCGATGTTCTTATGGGGCATTGGGGAAGGGTACGTGCAGCCAGGTACAGACGATGCGTGGCACTGGATGAAATCCCTGCCCACCTCTGTATCGGCGGTTCACGTACACGGTTCAGCGCAAGATTGGAATGGGTCCCCTAGTGTCGCTTCTCCGACACAACGTGGAGAGAGCGACAGAAGAGGAACGTTTGGTTACGTATGTAACCTCCGGTCCCTGAGTGAGGGAACGACACGTTGTGTCTTTCCTCCGCCATGTCGCTGAACCGAGCCACTGTTGTGGCCGGACCATTTCCGGCTCCTCAGAAAAATCCTGATTAACTTCCGTATTTGCCCCGCTTAAATACGCGTATGCGGGGGCGGGGTATGCAAATACTGATTGCCAACTCTCATTGGCCCTTTTTAATAGGTCAGAGGTGAATATTGGCGCTCAAGAGAGACCCCTAGTGTCGCTTCTCCGACACAATGTGTCGTTCCCTCCCTCGAGGAACGGAGGTTACATACGTAACCAAACGTTTCTCCGGGTCCGAGACTCAACGTCAAAGAGTGTTCTCTCTCCCACCCGGGGAATCACCTATCTGGGGGTTATATGGAATTCAATCACGATGCGGGCACAGTTGTCTCCCGCTCGTATCACGTCCATTCAGAACACCCTGAGCAAACTCAGGCTAGGTCAAGGTTGCACTGTTCACCAGTATCAACAAATACTAGGTCTCATGCATCTGCGTCCACGGTGATCCCTTTGGGCCTGCTCCATATGAGACCGTTTCAGCTGCACCTTATTCGTTCCCTTGCTATGTGGTTCAGACCCTGGTTTCTTACCTTGGGTCCCACTCTAGGTGCGTCTCGTCGTTGCAGTCTGCTAACAACAGATGCCTCCCTGACGGGCTGGGTAGCGGTCTTAAGTGGTCGTCCAGCTCAAGGGGATTGGAGGGTCGTCAGCTCGGTTGTCACAGTAACTGTTTCGAGTTGATGGTGGTATTTCTGGCCCTGAAATACTTCCTCCAGAGGCTACCATGTCTTGGTGCGGGTGGGCAATACAGCGGTAGTCTCTTACATAAACCATCAAGGAGGTCCACGTTCACGTGAGCTAAATTTCTGGCACGTCGGATTCTCCTTGGGGCCCAGGGCAAGCCCCTGTCTCTCAGGGCAGTTTATATCCCTGGATGCCCGTATGTGGGAGCAGATTTACTGTCTAGACAGAAAATACCGACAGGTGAGTGGAAAATCCACCCCTAGGTAGTGGAACAAATCTGGGTGAGATTTTACAGGGTAGAAGAGGACCTCTTCACCTCTATGAACAGCGAAATGTCTCCTCTACTTCTCCCTGAGTCACCCAGCCCCCCTGGGTTTGGACGTGATGGCGCATACATGGCCCTGAATGCGTCTGTATGCATTTTTCCCCAGTTTCTCTGCTCCCGGGAGTCTTGGCCAGAGTTCGCCAGCAAGGGTCTTGCCTCTTACTGATAGCCCCTCGCTGGCCGAACAGGATTTGGTTCTCAGAGATGATATCTCTCCTCAACGGCTCGCCTTGGACGATTCCGAACAGGAGGGACCTTCTGTCTCAGGCGCAGGGGACGATATTTCATCCCCGGCCCGAATTGTGGAAACTTCATGTTTGGCCCCTGAAGGGTACCAACTGAGGGACACAGGGCTGTCACCTGAGGTTATCGAGACCATTCTTAGTGCTAGGGCTCCCTCTACCAGAAGAATCTACACCAATAAATGGGGTGTCTTTGAAAAGTGGTGCAGTTCACATGGTGCAGATCCAGTTAACTGCCAAATTGTTTCAGTTATGGACTTTCTGCAGGAAAAACTGTCAGCAGGCATATATGCCCCGCTACTCTCAGGGTTTATGTGGCCACCATTTCGGCTTGCCACGCCTTGATGGACGGGGTGCCTTTAGGGAGGCATCCTCTACTCGCTCGCTTCATTCGTGGAGCCATGCGACTGAGGCCTCCTGATAGGACCAGAACTGTATCATGGGACTTAGCAATAGTCCTGGAGGGTCTGGTTGAGACCCCCCTTTGAACCTCTAGAGTCAGCGTCTGACAGACTTCTGACTCTCAAGATGGTCTTTCTTATGGTGATCACCTCTCTTAAGAGGACTGGGGATCTACAGGCTCTGTCTGTTTTGCCGGCCTGTTTAGAATTTGCTCCAGGTATGGCCAAAGCTATTCTGCATCCTCATCCTTACTACCTTCCTAAGGTGCCTTTTTCGACACGACATCCTGTCACTCTGGAAGCCTTCTGCTCACCGCCGTTTTTAACGCTGGAGCAGGAAAGACTTCACGGACTCTGCCAAGTCTGTGCCCTTCAGACTTATGTCCACCACACTAGCCAGTGGCGTAAGTCAGGGCAATTATTTGTCTGCTATGGGGGCCGCAACGGGGGGCGGCCACTACCAAGCAGACTATGTCACATTGGGTGAGGGATGCTATTGCCCTGGCCTATGAGGCGACTGGTCAAGCTTCGCCAGTAGGTGTCAGGACTCTTACGTCCTTGAGTCGATATCTCAAGCTCACGTCTGAACAAGTTTGTGATGCAGCAGGCTGGTCCTCTCCGCAAACATTCGTCAAATTTTATGGTTTAGATGTTTATGCTACTCCGGGCTCTTACGTGCTTGAGTCGAAATCTTAAGCTCATCTCTGAGACCTCTCGCGTTCTTGTGAGCACACTTCACAACCGTAGGGGTCCGGACAGCCCCAGTGCGGCGGCGTGGGTATTGCATTCCCAAAAGCGCTTAGCAAAACGCAGCATCATAGTGAAGCTTTTTGTAAAGGGAACGTCTCGGGTTACATGTGTAACCCTTGTTCCCTGAAAAAAGCGGAACGAGATGCTGCACTTCTTTGCCGCACTGGGATGTCCCAGGACTGCTCTTCAGAAAAAGATATCTGACGACACGCTGGTTACGCGTCTATTTATAGCCTGGCCACAGGTGCATCTAATGATCTCATCAGCCGAGGCTATAAATTCCGGTCAATATTCATGGACGTGTTACACACATATTCACAGCTGGTCACAATGCATGATTGTTCCCAAAAGCGCTTAGCAAAGCGCAGCATCTCGTTCCACTTTTTTTTTTAATTGTGACAAACTGAATATAAATGTATTGGCTGAGGTGTATGTAAACTTCTGACTTCAACTGTAAGTATCTGTGCAAATGCATGGTCCGCTCAAGGTGCTTTTTATGTCACATTTGACACTGTTAGCAAGGTTGAGCTCATTTGCTGAAAAAAACTTCACCTGTAAATGCAGGTCTCTAGCATGCAAGCAAATGTGAGTGAAAATTACTGTGTGTGAATGTGGAAAATTATTTGGCAACGCCGAATGTTTTACAAATGTCTTCAAAGCTTATGAACTTAAATGATCTGAATTAAAACTCCATATGCATCTAAGTTTAAATACAAATTAGGTTTTAAACTGTGAAAAAAAAAAAAACAGACAAACAAAAATCTTGGACGACAGACATTGCAATTTTTAATGTGTGTGATCATGTATATAATGTCTTTTATTTTGTAATTCTAGATCCTGTTTCATGTCATGTTGGTTTATTGGTTGATTATTCTGTTTAGAGTTCTGTTTATTCATTGGTTTATGTTCTCATATGTCTAACTAGATACCCAAATTCTTCAACATGGCTTTGGATGGCATCTTTCCTCTGAGGTCTCTTGATAAATCTAATCTTTAATTAAAGAAGTTTATGCAACGTTTCTCTTTAGCTGATAGCTGGAGGGAGACTCACCCCTCTCTAAATGTTTACATGGAGCAATAATTCTCTCTCTAACCAGTCTCGCATTGATATGTGCCTTATCTCTAAGGAGTTAGATAACTCAACATCTGACATTATTCCATTGCCCTTTTCTGATCACAAATTAATTTTTATAAGCACTTTTTTTTCAGCTTACTGCTATTTTACCTAAAACTACCTCATATTGGAAACTGAATAGTTCAATTCTTAACTATACTGAAGTTAAATAAAAAAATTATTTAATAATTGTTGTTTATTGGGACATTACAAATAATACAAATTAGTTTGGCAGCAATTGGGAATTTACTAAATATAAAATTGGTAAATACTTATTTTAGTTGTAATTTGGCAAGTAAAAAAAATTATTATATTATATTATGTAAAATTTGTAGTCTTTTATCTAAACCGGTTATTAATCTAACTGAGGCTGAAAAAGCGGAACTTGCTGATCTGCAGAGTTTGATAGACGAGTTGTATAAGCAAAAAGCTGAAGGAGAATTTGTAAGATCACAGAGAAAATGGCTTGAAGAAGGTGAGCAGAACTATTTGTATTTTTCTTAGACATACATATTGCATACATCATGCTCTAGATTTGTTTGATTCCTTATTTTCCTTTAACCAGTTAAGTTCTACTGATCAGGCTTTGTGCGATGCCCCATAACCTTAAAAGAGACTGATGAAGCAGTTAAATCTTTAAAAACAAATAAATCTCCTGGAACGGACAGTTTTACTTCCGAGTTTTATAATTTGTTCAGTAAACACATTGCTCCTTTCCTGTTAAATGTTTATAAGGAAAGCATAGACAAATCTTATGTTGCTACTACTTTATGTCAAGGGCTGATTATCTTAATCTCCAAGGCAAATAAAGATCCTACACTCTTAAAAATATTGAAACTTGAAAATATTGTTGGAATCATTTATTTAAAAATCGAAATTGGAAAATGTATAAACTTTCACGAATAAACTTAAATGTCAAATACCCTTATACATGTATAACATTAATGAGAGCTAAAATATTGTGTATAGCTTTTCTACATGACCAGTGTCCAGAGGTCACAGTAAATGTCCAAGCCCTCGTAGTTACGGCTCCTTATGCAGATCTCTGCAGTATCCAGGAAGAAATTCAAACCCTCACTGCCTTCACTATCAACACCCACCCTGCCCCGAGGCCAGATACCACATTTTTCATGTCAGCTGGCACATATCTTTGTCTCATAAGTAGGCTTTTGACTTTCACAAGTCTCTCTCCATCCTGGCAAATGGTCTCTTTGCCAAGGTTGCCATATCCTTGGGCTGTGTGGATGTCAGTTATACATGCAGATTTTCTCTGCTTAACATGCCATAAATTCCCATTAGGCCTCTATCTATGCTTCTGAATATCTACAAGTTTGAACTTTTTATAGAGCAGCCTGTAACCCGCACAAGAAGAGACAGTCACAATGTAAGTCAAACTGCATTTTATTGCAGGCAGGCAAAAGTACAATCAAGGGGCAAATCCAGTGAAGAGTAGTCAAGGGGAGCGAGAGGTCGAAGCCGGGGAATCGGAGAGAGTAAAGGGGGCAAATCCGGGAGAGTAGTAGAGGGGAGCAAGGGTCAAAGCCGGGGTAAACAGGATCAGCGAGACGGGACTAGAGGGAGCAAAAGACAGGGGAACAAGGGGAGCTGGGAATCTAAGGGGTAAACGAGAGGAGTTTCAGAACTAGATGAGACTAGCGGGGAGCAAAGACACGGGAAACTAAATACAATAACCAACCACCGTGAGACGAAAGGGTAGTGATATAAATAGGGGCAAGTGCAGGTGTAAACCATGACAGGTGATGAGACGAGTGCAGGTGAAACTAATGTGCAGGAGTGCAGATGACGCGAGTGCAGGTGGTCATAATGTTCTGGGGGATTGGAAACGCGTGAGAAACTCGAGGAAGGGAGATTGCCTACGAGCATGTGAGCGAGTAGGAGCAAAGTGGGCGTGAGGGCTCGAGCGAGCAAAAAGAGCGTGCAAGCTCGAGGGGGCGGAACGAGCGTGGGAGCTCGAGGGGGCGGAACGAGCGTGGAAGCTCGAGGGGGCGGAGCGAGGGAGCGGGGTTCGTGACATAGCCAAAATTCTCTATCTCCTAATTACTTTAATTTACATAATTACTCCTCTGTTAAAGACTAATATTAGCGTCATTGTTCAAAGGCTATTTAACATGTAAATGTATCTTAAACTGTGAGAATCGCTATTGATATTTATCCACTGATGACGAACTAACAAGAACCTTTGAGTTAACAAAAACACTTCATAGCATAAAAAATATGTTCATACATTTTTCTCTTTTATAATAAATACTAGCACAGCTGTTTAAAAAGTATTTTTATCATTTACAGTATTCTGAAAAATGTTAATCCTTTAAATTTTTATTTTTGTGAAGAATATCTGCTTTCCTTTGAAATGTATACCGTCTCAGACTGCACTAAGCAGTTTTAAAAGGTTTAACTCAAGCTTCAGGATTTACTTATTCGGAAGAGTCAAACAGACACATCTGTCAGAGATAGATATATCTTTAAACATCAGAGTTGTATTTTGATTTCCAAGAACCTCAAGGCATTGTGATTAATGTGTCTACAATTTCTAAAATGGCTTTCTAGGTACTATAGACAGCTCACTAGGTTTTGAAATGTGCAACTGTATCTGGGAAAGAGGTGCTTAGATTGTTGCAGACATGTTCACTGAGGTCCATGTCAGGTCTCAAGTCTTTGAGGTGGAGACCATGTCTGAAGTCTCTGAGAAGGAGTCCAATTCAAGTTCCAAGTCTTTCAAGGCCAAGTACATTTTTTAAATTTAATTGTTTTTTTTATTTTTACAATATTTCTATATCAGCAGCAGGTTTGTTTAATAAACCATGAATAAGGCTAATTCAATTTTGAAATATAAAAACTGACTACTTTAAGAGATTGCCTTGTTTATATATTTAAACTTGTCTAATAAAGTACATACGGTTTTAATTTAATAATTGATTTTATTTTTATTCAGGAAACAATCAATAAATTATCCCCCTTTTTTTTTTGCATTGAATGAGAACAGATTTTACACAGACACAGCTTTGTCCATACTTTTTTAGGGCTTTAAAGCCTTTTATTCTATTTAGCATTTGCCCTTATGAAAATGTAACAGATTTTTATAGTTTAAACATCTAGGTTACTATTGTAACCTCCATTCGCTGATGGAGGGAGCGAGATGTTGTGTCGATGAAGCGACACTTGGGGTCTCTCTTGAGAGCCTCACGCATCTCTGAACTTGAGAAAAGGCCAACAAGAAATTGACAGACAAAATTTGCATGTCCCGCCCCTGGACATACGGGTATTAAAGGAGGAAAATGCATCTGTCTACTCAGGTTTTTGCCCTGAGGAGCCGAGAATGAGGTTCGGCCATAACAGTGGCTCAGTTCAGCGTTGGGGCTGGAGGACACAACATCTCGTTCCCTCCATCAAGGAACAAAGGTTTGAATAGTAACTTAGACGTTCCCTGTCTGTCGCTTACTAAATGACACTAGGAATCCTTATTTAATCATGGCATGAGCTGACTGAACAGTGTATGTGCGCTGCTGATGCAGGTGCTGGCAGGCGGTTACGTGCCAAAGCGACAGGCTGCGTCAGACTGCACGTACCCTTCCCCAAACGACCCATTAAATCATCATAAAAGTTTTAGGTTCCCGGAACCCCAAAGGCCAGCCACGCCTTTTCTCTCTCTATGTTTCTCGCATAGAGTCAAAGCGGCTGGGGCCATCTTAACTCTATCATACGCATCGGGGAAGGCGTTCTTTTCCAACTCATATTCTTTCAGGGGGAAAAGACCCCGTGGAGACACCACCTGCCCAGGCTGGGGGAGGTAAAGAGTGGCGAAATACGTCATATGGGTTTTCAGGCCACATGTGGGAATGGTGCGGTGGTAGATTCTACCTACTGCGAGGGAAGAGTTGCTACCACATGGTGACCGGGGGGCAGCGGGGACTGCCCAAGGAAGAAGTGGGTCCGCACATAGGGGGACCGAATTGTGAGATTGGTCATAAGCCACCGCCTTTCTTGGGTACGATGAAGTAAGGGCTGTAGAAACCCTTCATCTTGGCTGGAGGGACAGGCTCTATCACGTCTTTGAGCAGAATGGTCGCGATTACCGCACCCAGGGTGTTGGCGTCTTTGCTGTGAACTGAGGTAAAGCGGACACTGCTGAAAGGGGGCGGGGGCCTTGTGAACTGAATCGCATAGCTGAGTTGGCTGGTCCTGGCTAACCAGCGCAACGGGTTGGTAAGTGAATGCCACACATCCCCTTGCGTGGAGCACTAAGGGGACGATCTGAAACGGGCCTTACACAGACTCCCGTTCAAGATGCTGATGCAGAAACACATTTTGACGTGCGACATCAAGATTGGTTCGTGGCAGTACATCTGAAGGACGTGTAATTTCAGGCCTCGGTTCTACCTCAACACAGATCCTTCCTACGGTTTGCTTTTGATGGCCAGGCATATCAGTAGAAAGTCCTCCCCTTCGGCCTGTCCCTGTCCCCTTGCGTCTTCACGAAAGTTATAGAGGCAGCTCTTGCCTGGTTAACACTCTGGAGAGTTGCTGTGCATGCACAGGGATTTGATGCTCAGGCACCTCAGCTGTCTAGGGTTTCGGGTCAACTGGGAAAAGAGCAAGCTCACCCCGGTTCAGATCTCTTTTCTTGGCATGGAGTTAGACTCTGTCTCAATAATAGCGAGCCTCAAAAGCGAGCATGTGCAGTTGGTGCGGAGCTGCCTGAAGTCATTCAGGCGGAGGACAGCGGTTCCAATGAAACACTTTCAGAGGCTCCTGGGGCATAGGAGTCATGCCGCTCAGGTTAATGCACATGCGTCCGCTTCAGCACTGGCGAGTCCCGAGATGGGCATGACATCGTATGTCGCAACTCGACCACCATCTCCTCCTCTGGAGACAACAGCAGGTGAGGTCATTGCAGGCCACCCATATCCCGGGCAGCCTCAATGCCACAGCGGATGTGCTGTCCTGGCAGACAACATTCAGCGGAGAGTGGAGACTCCAACCCCAGGTGTTCCAGCTGATTTGGAGTCAATTCTGCAAAGCACAGGTAGACCTGTTCACTTCCCGGGAATCCTCCCACTGCCCGTTCTAGTTTTCCCTGATGTGAGCCCCCCTCGGGACAGATGCACTGAAGAACACCTTCCCTGATCCTTATGATAGCGTTAGATGGCCTCAGCCGAATCAAATACTATGTGGATAGAAAACATAGAGAGAAAAGTCAGCGGCTGGTGCTATATGACGTCTTTTGGGGCGTTGGGGTAGGTTACGTGCAGTCTGATCCACCTGCTATTACTCACACAGTAGCCTGCTTGCACCTGCATCAGCAGTTCACATAACATGGTTCAGCTGTTGTGGCATTTTTCTATAGGGACCCCTAGTGTCACTACATCGACACAAAATCGAGTGATTGACAGAAGGGGAACGTCATGGTTACTGTCATAACCTCCATTCCCTGATGGAGGGAGCGAGACTTTGTGACCCTCTTGCCACAACACTGTACTAGCCACTGAATTGGCCGGACCTTGCCTCGGCTCCTCAGCACAAAACCTGAATGGAGTCACCAGCTCCATTTATACCTATATGTCCGGGGGAGTGGCATGCAAATTCCACTCGTAAATTCTCATTGGACTTTTCTCAAAGAATGGGAGGTGTTCGGGGCTCTCAAGAACGACCACTAGTGTCACTACATCGGCACAAAGTCTCATTCCTTTCATTAGGGAACAGAAGTTATGACAGTAACTATGACGTTTCTTCCTCATTCTGAATACTCAATTTGCTTGGGTTAAAGAGGAATTTCAGGTGAGCAAGAATCAGACATTTGGGATAACTCAAGATCGTTTGTATCAGCCAGATTGTCAGCAACATAGGCAGCGGTAGAGAGAAGCTCAAGTTCAATCTTACCGATGAGAATTACCAACAGAAAGGAATGGGTTCACTTGTGACAGTAGAAAGGCTCTATTCTGATGATGACTGTAGAATCTCTTCTCTTCTATCAATAATCAGTCGCTGGGTGGCTCCCCATCTCGGGTTTTTGAAGGTTTTGATCCAATCACAAAACAAAAATCTGACCAAATCCGGGGGGTTTCATATACATTTACCATCCACATTGGATTTTACAGAGGCTCACGATCAGCAACCATCGGCACCAAAACAATCACCACTCTTAGATTTGTCTTCCGCTATCAGCAAAACGTGTTTCTCGTCTTTATGACGTCTCACACACAGTTTTCCCATCTCAGCCTTAGGTATCACACTTTCCGTGTTGGATTGTTTCTTAATTCTTTATTTTTTAAATTACACAATGACTTTGATTAGACATTTTATTGTATCTGTTTAGTATTTCTGTTGAAAATATAATTAATGCAAATTATATAATTTTTCTAGTCAGGCGAATTCTGACCTGTTTTACACCATCCTTGCAGCCTGCATCTCACTCAACCATTCTCTCCTCTATATCCCTTTTGTTTTTGGGTTTTCGCAGCAAATCAGCGCATAAACAATTTGGATCGCAAGCATTTTGCGGACCACCATTTTTAGAGGGAAGAACTTTTGTCTCACATGTGATCTTACATAATTTCCTGTATCACTTCTCATGCGTTTTGTTGTGAAATGTAGTTTGGAGACCAGACAGAGTTGTCAGGGATTCTTCCTAGTAACCCCCTGACGCCGATCCCTTGTGCAATGTGCAAACCACAGCAGCTTCAGGTTACCCCATTATAGACAGACAGTTGTGTAATATGAATAGTACAGCAATCTGATGAAGACTCCATCTCAGGTGTAGGGCTCAGAATTTAGGAGCGGGTTTGGTTATTAGCAATAGTTAATAATTATCATAGATAACTATCAATTATTAAAATCAAAAGAACATTAATTAGAATCAATGTTAGCTTTTTTAATCCTTTAAATCAACAATTATCAAATTTAACAGAATATTAATTATTATCAAAGATAATAATTATTAAAATTAAACATTGATTACACTTAACACTAGCTTATTGATCCTTCAAATTCAACAATCTTCAAAGATAATTGTCAATTATCAAAATCAATAGAATATTAATTAGGATTAATGTAGATGGGGCAGTATAACAGTCTCAATGTTAGATTATTCTCTTAGGAAAATTGATTTCCGTAGATCATCAAGATTAAAAAGGGAACAACGAAGGGGTGAATTCGAGCACTGGCATCCCCTCCCAGCCTTTGACACATGTGTATGCGAAACAAACCAAAACACTTCTCTTTTAATTATAACGAAGTTTATTGAAAATATAATATCAATTAATAATCAATACAATGCAGTCAATAAACTTCAGACATTCAAATGACAAACTAAACAATTACATGATTGGATATGGTAACCAAAATAATCTTATAACACATGAGAGGACGGTATGTGTGTGTGTGTGTGAGAGAGAGAGAGAGAGAGGAGTGACGCGCACAAAATGGCGGACGTGACCCTCGTGGGGAGTACGTCACATGAGATTTCCGGCCACAGAGTATGGCCGCGAATGTGGGCGGATAGAAGCCGGTTAATGGCGTCTGCCCATGTGCGGCATGTCTTTAGCTTATACGACTTATGTATGTGTGTGATTAGTACGACAGAGAGAGAGAGAGAGAGAGAGAGAGAGAGAGAGTGAACGTGGCGGCACTGAAGCTGGTTTCTCGATCATGGGAGAGAAGGCAACTGTAATGGATAAACACAGTGTGCTGGTCTCATCCGTGATGGCGTAAATACACAACAGTCCAACGTGGTTGGATTACAACACAGCAAACTCTCATTTGTGATAACAGTATGTTACATTAATACCTTGAGTATTAATATCAATACATGAGCGGACTCCGAGGTCCGTAAACTGTACAAACAATAAACTTGATCCACAATAATAACACACCTAAATATCCTATCTCTGCCCAGACGTAACCTCTTACTTGTATCGCTTGAGGGCGCATGTAGAACGTGTGTTCATCCGTCGTTTGACTCCGACTCGGTTCATCGAGGCTTGAGTAATGACTGGAGGCCGTTATCTCGCTCTGTCGGTGGGCGGCTGCTGATTATCGATGGCTGGCGGAGAAATCAGCGACGTTAACTTGACTGAAGAGGAAAGGGGATCTTTCTTTCTTCACTTCTGCAGGCAAACGGATGAAGATGCGGATTGCTCGACGGTTTCCTTCGGATCCGTTAAAGTGTTCGTCTAGCGGGATGGAGATTGTATGGCCACAGTTTCAAGTTGCACGTTACTTCCTTTTGCAACGAGGCAACACCAGAGAGCAGCGAGGACTGCGTCTACATACGGCAGGCAATGTCACTGGAAGCGAGGTACAGAACGAGTTTCGTGGTATTTCTACTCCTGATGACATCATAGTTGAGGTGCGTTTTGTTGAGTGCCTCATCCAATAGGAGTTGAGAGTTCGATCCTTTGGAATTTTTGGATTTGTAGTCTGTTTTGCACGCCCTTTGTTTGATTTTGGCGCGGTTTTTATCAATAAGATTATTGACTTTTTTTTGTGGGCCTCAGTCAGGCTTTACGACTGTGTTAGGCCTGCCTTTGTCTTGTATCTGAATACATGAGGCCCTACACTGGTTTGTTGTGTCATTTTCTGGAACAGAAATTGTTTTGAACAAAACATCAAATGGAACACAAATTGTTTTGAACAAAACAATTTTAAATGAAAAAAAAAAAAAAACATTATAGGAAAAACTATAGTAAAAAAGTATATTTGAAAATACTGTACTGTTAAAAAATGTTAGGCACTTGTGACAAATTTTGCATGGTGAGGATGTCTTAAAAGATTATGCTATAAATGTATATATTTATCAATTAAATTCATACAAAGCCCAGTAAACATAAAAAAGGATAAATCAATATTTTAGCCTTCTAAATAGCACAACTTAGCCTTCTAAATAGCACCAATTCACATAAGTGCCACAATTCTTCCACATTACGCCCCCTCCCTTTCTTTGTTATGGATCTAAATTAGTTCACTGAAACTTTAGCAGTGTTATGCAACAGGTAGAGCAGAAGAGACCTGAGGACAGAAATCATCACTTGCCAAAAGGCTGCTTATGATTAAACACACTCTCTCTGCTGTTCTGGATTTAATTGAATTGTTTATCAGACATTTGTGCCTAAGAACCCTTAAGGTTAAGGATCCCGCTCCAAACTATGCCCTTCAAACTAGACCAGCTTTCAATTTGCAATATTCCTCTTGAATATGGATAGCACCATCAAGACGAACAGAGTTAAACTTATTGTACAAAACTTATTGTACAAAGTCTACTTTTTTAATCAAATATGCTATTTAAATTATGTTTTTTTTTTTTTTTTTTACACCAAGAAATACTATCCTTTCTCTATGAGATGAAAATACAAACTGTGACTCTCTTATGTCTTCAGTAAATCCTTCTTCAAAAACACATCAATTGATATAGATAGAAACAGAACAAAGCAGAATATACTGAAATTAAAAAAAGACCGGACATGCAAATGGATAAATTTTTTTTTATCTGTTTTGTATTTACAGCATGAAAATATATGGATAATCAATTAAAGTCATACAAAGTGAGTCTACAATACAAGAAAATTCATTATTTCATTAAAATATTTTATTTGTGAGTGCAGGTGTATAAGACCCCTATAATTCTGTTCTGATTGAAGGTGTATAAGACCCCTATAATTCTGTTCTGATTGGCTGTCGTGTTGTCAAGCACAGCTGCGGCTAAAATCATAGCGGTGGTCATCTTAGGTGTTATTAAGAAAGCAACAACACCTATAACATCAGCAAGAGTAGAACAAAACAAACTATGTCATGGACAGGTATTCATCTAAATTGTCCAAGATTGTACAGTGGAGCATGAATTTAAAACACATTATTATTTTTTTATTTACAGTAGTTACATGTTCCAAAACATTAAGCCATGGTGCTCATGCAGATGCATGGGCTTGATTTGCAAACCCACTCTCCCATCATTTCTTGTCTTATCTTCTCTGCAAGATAAATGGAAATGGCAAAAAGGCAATTTTAAATAAAAAAGCATGTGATTTAGACATAATACATAAAAAAAGGCAAAATAATAAAAAATGCAACTATATTACATACAGCTTAAGATAACTATTTAAAACAAATTTCCATTCATTTGAACCTCTTTTTAATGAAATGACTGAGAATAATTAGATGAGATGTGCATGGAAAACATGACCTTGATCTCAAGTCATCATCTCTATTGTTCCAAACAAATCATGAAGACATAAAGGTTGCCTTTTACAGTATGAACTTATTGAAATCTGAAATGGTGCAATAAAAATAATAAGATCATAAGGTAAGTTTAAAAACCATTAAGCATTCAAGAATTTGAGAAATTAGCATGTGAACATAAATGTATCAGAACAGATGCTTTGGAAGCACTTGAGTATAAAGTAATTAGGTAAAGGATTTAATTGGGGACTTGGTATATGATCAGCCAGAACTAAACGAAAATGTAATTATTAAAAAATATTTCAAGATATCACAAGAATAAATGTATTAAACCTGGGGCCTGGGAACTACAGTGTTTTTGTATCTTAAATAAAAAAATATGCTTCACATCCATCAAGGATCTAGGGTACCAGATTTAACTTTTTTCAAATTTTGCACCAAACATATAGACTGTCTGGAAAATGTCTTGCCAAAAATAATAATAATTAATGAAGCATAACATCCTGGTTACTTACAGGCCGACAGGTAACCTCCCCCGATACTGTTATGAGCATCGACCAGCACTTTGGGGACTCCCAAATAAAGAAAAGGGGCAGGCTAGCTCAGTCGTTCCTTTTCCCTCTTTTTTTTTGGGGGGGGGGGGACACCACGGAGACCACATCCCACCCAGAGACAAGAGGGAATTTGTGGTGGAAATACATCACATGGTCTTGCAGACTCTTTTTCATCGAAAGTGAGACATGTGGAGAAGTCCCATGGTAGGTACTACCCAATGGGGAGGAGTTTCTACAAACATGGTGACTGGGGCAGAGGCACGCTGCCCAAGGACGACACAGTTTACCAACAGGGAAATGATAAACGGAAGATATACATCACATGGGGTTACCTATGGGGAACCAGCACATGCGGAGCACTTACGCCAGTACAGGGCTTAGTTAGCACGTGTACTGAGCTGGCAGCGAGTTTCTCCGCAAACTCGTCTGCCACAGGGCTAGGAGGAAGTCATCCAGGGACACATCTTGTGAACAATACTGGGAGTCAACAGCGCACGTCTTCAGCTCAGTGGAGGTGAAAGGCACTATGTACAAGCGATACAACTGGCCAACTGTCCCGGTCTTACCTGTTTGTTCCTGCTAAGACCCGGGATGAAATCGGCTCAACCCGGAGATTGTATAACCTTGCAAAGGTGTTGGGTGTTACCCAGCCCGCTGCTCTGCAAATGTCTGTTAGAGAGGTGCCACTGGTCAGGGCCCAGGAGACTGCCACACTCCTGGTAGAATGGGTTCATAGCCCTGCAGTATGTGGCACGTGCTGGGCATGGTATGCCATAGCCATGGCATCAATGATCCAGTGGGTGATCCTCTGCTTGGAGAAAGTACTTCCTTTCCGCTGTCCACCAAAGCAGACAAAGAGCTGTTCAGTGACCCTAAAGCTCTGCGTGCAGTCCAATAGATGCGTAAAGCGCACACAGGTCACAGCAACTCTCAGGAAACTGATGATCGGGTTGTGCTTCAGACTTACCGTCCACTATGTCGTGGTGTGCTGCTATAGGCTCACTGGGGAAAATGCATATTTGCATCCAGTGGGCTAGCTGTGTACAAGCATGTCTACACCAAGGTGTGCCTCAGTCAGGGCGACCCAAAGCAGGCAATGGGAGGATTCTGGGGAGGCAAACAGGTCTACCTGTGCCAGCCCTAATCGACTCCAAATCAGCTGGACCACCTGAGGGTGGAGTCTCCACTCTACCTTGCGGGAAACGTGTCATGACAGCACATCCGCTGTAGTGTTGAGGTCGTCCGGGATGTGAGTGTCTCACAATGACATGAGGTGCCGCTGACTCCAGAGGAGGAGACGGCGGGCAAGTTGTGACATACGACGGGAGCGTAAACTGCCTTTATGGTTGATGTATGCCACCGTCGTCATTTTGTCTGTCCGGGCTAACACATGTTTGCCTTGGATCAAGGGCCGGAACCCGAGGAAATTGATGTGCCAACATAGCCGTGGGCCTGTCGAGGAGCCGCGGCTGTGTGCATGTTGCATACAGCGCCCCAGCCCATCTTGGAGGCATCGGTCGTAACCACACACCTGGAGACCTGTTCTAGGGGAACACCTACCCATTGAAAAGTGAGGTCGGTCCAGGGGCTGAAGAGGCAGCGACAGACTGGCGTGATAGATACGCGATGTGTCCCATGGCGCAATGCTCATCTCAGGACTCAAGTTTGAAGCCGGTGCTGAAGTGGTCTCATATGCATCAACCCGAGCAGTTTGGCCACCGCTGAGGATGCCATATGCCCCAGGAGTCTCTGAAACAGTTTCAGTGGAACCGCTGTCTTCTGTCTGAATGCCTTCAAAGAGGTCAGCACCGACTGGGTGCACTCGTTCATGAGGTGTCCCATCATCGAGACTGAGTTAATCTCCAAGCCCTTCTTTAGGAGGGTAGCGATTTCCATGCGCAAGGTAGCAGCGTTTTCGCCGCTGAACTGAATTGCGTATCCGTGTCGGATGGTCTGGACCAGCCAATGAGAAAACTGCTCTTTTGTTGATTTTTTGAGTACCGCAGATACTTGAGCATGAGGCGAATTTAAATGAGAATGAATCAAACAATTCTCCTCCCGGCAAGTCTACCAGCACCGGAACAGCATGTCTCCATGTCCCTGGGTCGCCTTTCTCAGGGGTGCTTCGAAGTCTTCTTCTTAGCAGCCATAAGACAGGTGGTGTCTGCTTCCTGCGGGGGGCTCAGTGGGGCTGGGCCACAGTGGAGCTGGTGCAGCCGCTGCTGGAGGATGACGAGCAGACGGGGTACGGAATCATGAACCACGCCGGGACAGGATGTGTTGAATGGCCTCCATCTGCTGCTTCACTGCCAAGAACTGCTGGGCAAAGTCCTTGATGGTGTCGCCAAATAGGTCACCCTGGGAAATGGGGGTGTTAAGAGGACTCTCTCATCTCGACCAGGTTGAGCCAAAGGTGGCGCTCCTGGAACAACAAGGTGGACATCCCCCGCCCGAGAGACCGTGCCATGACATTCGTCGCCCGGAGGGTGAGGGCAGTTGCCAAGCGCAGCTCCTGCAACAATCCCAGTGCAGAATTACACTCGTGAGGCTCTTTGAGCACCTTGGCTTGGTGGACTTGCAGGAGATTCATAGCGTGCAGGCCTGAGGTGGCTTGTCCAGTGGCACCGTAGGCCTTGGACATCAGGGATGACGTAAACCTACAGGCCCTGGATGGGCGCTTCAGGCGCCCATGCCAGGTGGCGGCACTCTGCGGGCATACGTGCACCATAAGCACCTTACCTCATGGCTGTGTGCGGTGCCGCAGGCTCAGGAACCAATCATCGAACCACGAGGGTTCATGAAAGCGAAGGGTTCCACTTTAGCCTGATGCTCTCAGCCGCCCAGGAAAGCATGTCTGCCATTTCGGCACACCCAGGAATATCACACAAGCTGAAAGGCATCTTTAAAATGATGTTTCCATCTGTGCCGCTCTTTCAGAATATATTCTTTTAGTTTTGTTCTGCCGAAGTGCTCAGGGGCAATCTCTGCAGTGCACCAGTGCAGAGGTGGAGGGAGAAAGCCGCTGTAATGCACCTTCAGGAATCCAGCAGAGGTGAATGGGAAGCCGTGGGAATTCACCTCAGTGAACATTGACTGCTCGGCTCAGAAGAGAAAATCTGAATGAGCGGCTCACACGCCAGATCCTTTATACCCGTATGTCCGGGGGAGTGGCATACAAATAGCACTCGCCAATTCCCATTGGCCTTTTATCAAAGATCAGAGGTGACCCTTAGTCAAAATATGGTAATCTTTCATAACTTTGCCCCCAGGGGCCGTTCAAAGGATGCCAGGGGGTGCTGAGAGCAATTATACGGGTTGGTACGTGTTTGTACAGCAGATCGTCTGATTTTGAAGTCTAGCGACGCATCTGAAGTATCTGGTTTAGCAGCGTCAAATACACAGGTAGAGGCACAACCTCGGCTAATTAATGTTCTAGATGGATACGGCTCAATGGACAAAGCAGCATGTGCGCAAAGCTCTTAAAGCTCGAGCTCTTAAACTCGCAGCTTTGTGAAAATCAGTGAGAAGCAAGGTGCGAGAAGTGGAAACCATTTGAATTTGGCACAGAATTCTTCATCACCACCCTTGAATTTACTATAGTTAATGTACTCTTGTAAGTGCCTCTTATCTGTCCCTAAAAGGTACATATTAGTAGGTGTATAGAAGGTACAGTATGTGTACATTTGGGTACTACCCCAGTGATGATTTGGCTGCAGGATGATTTCTAAAATGTTCTGCATCATAAGAGGTGTTGTCAGAACATGAAATTACAACATTTGCCTAGACTCTGACATTTTTCTTGAGTGAAACTTTGGTGCTAAGATCTTCTATTTCAATTTGCAGACTGCAGTGAGTTTAATTATGTCTTAAGTGAGTTATCTGGTGCCAAACCGAGGGCTGTTCTTTCCTGTTTGAGAGACTCCTGTCAAAAGTATTGCTTAAAAGAAATATTCTTATTTTCTCAGTCATTTCAATGCATACAACATACATACTGTAATACTTGATGGCCACATTTATAGAACTATTAATAGGTTATTTACACTTGTTATGTGGACTTCGGTCAAGGTGAAGTGGATGCCAGTTTGACTGAATGAACTTACTTTAAATTTGTGTTCTTCTTAACACCGAAACCAGAATAGCTGCGGGGGGCAAAAGAGTGAAGCTTAATTGTGAAGTTTACTGTAATTTATTGCAGTGAGGTCATTCTGAATGAAAGTCATTATGGTAATTTCTTATGACTTTGTATATTCTACATTTTCTGTTACGAATGCTAATACGAAGCAAAACAGGCCTTCAGTGAAAGCAGCAATAAGCACTTGTTAATAGGTGTTTGACTGAAATATATTAACAACTATACATTAATTAAATAAATACAATTATAAAAATAAAAATATGCTGTGAAACGCAGTATTAGAAATGGAAAGTCTATGCCTTTCTTCACACAGTCAGAAAAAAAGGTTTGTCATATTTTATACCAGTTCATCAAGTGAGGTAGACAATGCTAGGCTGGGGTGCAGCCAAGTCCTTGAGAACTCATTTATTTAATGGCTTTGCTATTTGATTGCCCTTATATAACTTCCTAACCTAATTTACATAACACACTACATTAGTCTTGGACACAGGCACCCTGAGTATGTGCATAATTAGCCTTGAATCAGTCCATTTTGAGTTCCATTTCAGCTAATCACTCTAAGGATTCTGTGAAGGATCTTCTGGGTTTCGTAATGGAGAGAGAACCATTATGGTTACATTCTGTAATAGACCACCATGGTGGCTGCTCTTGATTTGAGAAGATATCTAAAACATACGGACAAATGACTGCTACAGGCAGTTAGCACAGATAAAGTCTTTTTCATGGAACATACTGGAACTATTGTACTGTTATATGATTACACCGTGTAATGAGACACATCCACTCAATGGCAAATGCAGCCCCCTATTGCATTTTTACTCTGGAAACGTTAAATTTTTTTGCCAATTTGAAGAAAAGTTTAAAATGTTTAACTTTAAAATAATGTCTATAGACAAAATAACTGGCCATATAATACAGATATCGCTGCAAATTCAGCAGAAAATTCAGGTTTTCCTGCTAAAATCGGACAGTGAAATTTGGACCTCTGCCCCCAGCGGCTGAAAATGGAAGTGTTGTTGAATATTTTTGGCATGCGTGAGCATCAGTTTCCGGGTGATATGTCCAGTGGTGCCAAATTTGTATGTGAGGTGGTACAGTTAACATAAAAGCATTTTAATAACTATACCCTTACCCAAAGCCCAACCCTAAACCTAACTGTGTTCTGAGTAAAATTGTAGTTATAAGTCAAAGTGAAACCTCTGAATCATGCTTACCATTGTTTGTGTGAACACGATTGCTGGTTTCCAATGGACCAGAACCCATGGCTAGGAGGCTGATCACTCAATATTGTCACAGGAAAATGTGAATGCATTTAAATTGATGCAAAAATGTCTTATGGGGGATGGCACTTGTCTGTAATTTTCTAATTGTAATTGTCTGTAATGCTCAGGCTGCTATTTGGAGAAATTTCCTCTGGTCTGATGAAACAAAAATTTGACTGTTTGACCATAATGACAATCTTTATGTTTGGAGGAAAAAGGGTGAGGCTTGCAAGCTGAAGAACACCCTCCCAACTGTGAAGCATGGGGGTGGCAGCATCATGTTGTGGAGGTGCTTTGCTGCAGTAGGAACTGGTGCACGTCACAAAATAGATGGCATAACGAGGAAGGAAAATGATGTGAAAGAAATTCACATTGGATCATATTTATTTTCTTTTTTTCTAGTAAAACCTTTGATATTAGGGCAAAAATCGTATTGTTGATATTCATTTTTGTATTGTTTTCCTGTAAAAAATATATAAAATCCTTAAAATAAGATCAGATTGATAAATGAAACACTGCATAAAATATTTAGGTTTTTCAGAGAATGTATTTTTAACATGTGTATTTTGTCTTACTGTAATGACAGAGTTTTTATAGTCAAAAGAAATGAAAATATCTGCCAGTGCTGAAGAAGTAATCCAAAGTATTTAGAATACGTTATAGACCTTGAGAAATCTTTTTGTAAAAACTTTACAAATGACATTTTAGAGCATGTATTCTGTTATATTTGTGGAATACATTTCAAAAGTAACCCTCCCAACCCTGCTTATGGATTACTTTTTTGTGGCATTTATTTTATTTTTAAGTTCTGACCTCTATTCAGTTGCATTGTTAGGACCTACAGAGCTGAGATATTCTTCTAAAAATCTTCATGTGTTCTGTAGAAGAAAGAAAGTCATACACATCCGGGATTTGATGAGAGAATTTTCGTTTTTGTGTGAACTATCCATTTAAGCAAATTGTGAGAGTTTATGGTTTCATTAAGCAATTTAATTCAGTTTTACTTATGCAGAAATGTAAATATATTTGGATGGAAATGCATCATGTGCTGTTATTCAATATAACAGGTTTCTTGCGTGTGTTATGTTTCTAAATTACTTGCTTCTTTGATACAGTATACTCTTGCCTGTGAGAAATTGTTTTAATATTTCCTTCATTTTACATATTTTTGAGACATTCTTTTCCACTGCACTAGGTTCCAATTGTGGTCAGTTGAAAAGCACATAAATTAGTAGAACAATAAACAAGTAAATTAGTTAAATAAAACTAAATAACGGAAAAATTGACAAGCATTGCTTGAAGATAAATGCTTATGATGGTGTACAGTATCTATCCAACAGTGAATATGAGGAACAGATGTGAATGGTCTGAAAAGAAGATGATTTACTCTCTCTGGCTTTAAACTGGAGTAGAAACAGATGGAAGACTCTGTAACTCTCCACGGCTACTGAACACATTAAACACCTCTAGCTGTAGATGCAATAACGCTACCTGTGGAGCTGAGCTGAATGCCTCTCATTGAAACACTTTCTCCTTGAGTTCATTTTCCCTTAGTTTCTCACTAATAAAATGATACACTGTTTTTGTTCTAGGCTTATTTTTGTGCTTATATCTGTTTAACTTTCCATTAGGTGATGGCAATGTTCCAACTGGCTGTGACCAGCATGGGCAACCAAACTGATTAAGGCATTGTAAATATGAAGTCTGTTCCAAAACTGATAAAGCCAGTGCAAAGCTTCTGTTTACACCAGGCTTAAGCAGTGACATATGTTTTGGAAACGAACATCTGCTAAAGCAAGTGTTAATCCTATAGACAGCCTATTTGTCACCCAGGAATCTCTGATATGAGGTGCGTTCCCCACTTACCCTCTGATCCAGCGGACTGGTTTGCAATAATATGTTGCACTTCTAAGCTCTGCCACACTAAATATATTTATCTGGACTAAAATGTTTAGCAAGTCTTTTTTAGAGGCCATTTCTTTAATAATTTAATCAATTGGCAAATCTTTAAGCATTGCACTTAATGTCAGCAGATGCATTGCAACTTATATATAATATCCGGTAAACAATTACTAATTTCAAAACAAAACAATTTTGACACATGCAGAACATCTAAAATGAATGTTTTGTTGATGCAGTGTTCCTACAGTATTTGTAGGTCGGAGACCTGCAAATCTCCAAATACTGCTTGAAATAAAGACAAGAATGGAGAGTTGTATTATTCATTTGGATAACATGCATAACATTTGTGTGTTGCATTCACATTAGATTGTTATGGTATGGCCCCGTTTCACATATTCAGGTTTGCATAGTTGGGTAAACTTGAATGGTGGTGAATGGGAGACCACAACAAATTACATTTTTGCTTATCTGTTTTCTCTAACAGTAAAAGAAAATATCACTGATTGCACTTTCACAGCTTTTTAAAGGAAGATAAAAATATAGAGCGCTGGATAACAGCAGTAAGAAGAGAGAAATAGGGAAAATATTCTGTCACTCCCTCAGCAGCTGTTAGATGCTGTGGTAACTCGATTTTGAAAACCTATAATACACAATTAAATGTTGTAAAATGACACCAAATATTAAACAAATTGGAAATATATATATATATATATATATATATATATATATATATATATATATAAGGCTAATTGTATGTTATTAATTAAGGTGGTAATGTGCCATAACACGGGAAAAGGGTCTATAGAAGTAGCTGCTGTGTAACAGAAGTTTTGTTTATGGCAAAGTGACTACTACATATCTGAGACATGCTTAATTAAGGCCATGGTAAAACCATGAAACAATTGGAACATTTTTTGCAACATATAATTACACACACACACATATATATATATATATATATATATATATATATATATATATATATATATATATATATATATATATATATATACTGTGCATATGTATGTATATACACGCTCAACAACCACTATATTAGGTACAACTGTACACCTATTTATTCAAGCGATTTTCTAATTAGCCAATCATGTGGCACCAATGCAGTGCATCCAATCATGAAGATATGGGTCAGGACCTTCAGTTAATGTTCACATCAACCATTAGAATGGGGAGAAAATTTGAACCTAGTGATTTTGACAGCGGCATGATTGTTGGTGCCAGACGGGCTGGTTTGAGTATTTCTGTAACTGCTGATCTCCTCTTATTTTGACATACAACAGTCTCTAAAGCGCATAAAAATATTGGGCAAAAAAATATAAAAAATCCAGTCAGCGGCAGTTCTGCAGACGGAAAAACCTTGTTGATGAGAGAGGTCAACAGAGAATGGCCAGACTGGTTCGAGCTGACAGAAAGGCTACGGTAACTCAAGATAAGGATGAGCTACAACAGCAGAAGACCACGTCGGGTTCCACATCTGTCAGCCAAGAACAGAAAGCTGAGGCTGTAGTGGGCCTATAATCTGTGAACCTCAGCATAAATCCAGATTCATCAGACCAGGCTGTTTTTCCAGTCTTTAACTAAGTTTTGGTGAGCCTGTGCCCACTTCAGCCTAGGTTTCTGTTCTTGGCTGACAGAAGTGGAACTCGATGTGGTCTTCTGTTTTTTTGTCAAAGCACTTCAGGGCTAGGTTGTATGTTTTATCTTGTGCTCTTATTCTCTTGTTTGATTTTTCTTCATTAATCAAGGCAAGCAAGGAATGACACATTACAGACTCTGAAGCATACCTATTCTCATCAGCTAAATCTTGAGTTTACCAAGAGAAGGCTAATAATGTTTAGAGTTTAGTAGAGTTTATGATTTCAAAACAATAATACAAATGAAATAAAGGTAATGACCTTAGAGGCACTGAATCCAAAGGTACAATGAGGCAATTGTGCCCCCTTGCGAAGATTAAAATGCACCTTATGCTATTAAGTATGTTTATGCTGAGCTTGAGCATCAATATTTTAAATATGGGTATGACTGAAAATAGCATGCTATCTGATATAAATCAAAAGTTTAAAAAAGATCACACCATGAGCTTATTTCAGTCAACCCAAAGGATATAAAGACCAATCTCTGAAGTACATCAACTCTATTCTCACAGTCCTAATCTAGTATTAAAAATAAATCAATATCCTCACTGAGAATCTGTGAATGTTCAGCCCATCAGCTGAAGTAGCAATCAAAGAAATAACGATGAAGCAGTCTTTGGAAATATTGCAGTCTCTGTCTGCTGTCTAGCACTTCCTATTGATTTGGATTCACACAAACCAGGATGGGCAAGTATGTGAACATTGCACAATGGATTCCATCTGTGAGCGGTACAAAAGACAAATGGAAATTGCCTTCCAGTACTCTTGATGCTAGTTGCCTTATTATTATCCTGTGTAATTCATTCAACAGGATTAGCCTTACTGCTTTAATTTCCAAGGCTTTTTACTGAGGCACAGTCACATGCATTCACAGTCATCTTTTTTTATGATTAATTTCTAATAGAATTTTATTCTTCTTGAGTTTCACATCTTTGGCATGAAAAATAATGTAAAATATAGATTGAACTTGTGCTAGTCTGCAGCCCTCCAAGAGCCATTTTAATCATGTTCTTGACAGTTTGAGTAAATTGGATGAGCTAGAGGCTTGCAGATGATACACTCAAACTGTGAAGGTCACAGGCAAAAAGCATGTTAGCCCTGAGCTTTGATGTTCTAAAAAATTTGGTGAAATTGACAATGTTTACATATTCAAATGAACTAACCTGGTCAGTGAATATCTATGATGTCATACTTATGTGAAACTTGGATTAAATAAATCATTAAAATATTATTTAAAGCAAGTTGAATTTCAAGTTATATTTCTTAGAGGAAAAGTTCACCCCAAAAAACAAAGCGATTATGTCATTATTTACTTCACCTTATGTCATTCTGAACCTGTATAACTTTCTTTATAAAGTACAAAAGTAACCTCTTTTTCAGTCTTGGTTCAGGAAGTATTCTCCCATTAATATTTGTTTTTAGGGATTTCATAAAATGCTTTATAAAAAAGCACTAAGCCATGAACTAAAACTACCAGCTCCAAGGTGAATCACAAGATTACAAGTTTTGATTTAATGCACAAAAAGCATTTGCAAATCTGACAAAAAGACAAAGATACAAGACTGTCTACTAACTCTGCATGTAAAACAACGAGAAAATATAAATCTATTAATTTAACGATTTGTTGATTTTAAATATAGAATCAATATAGTTATAAGCAAATTTCAAAATATTCTGAAACAAATATATAAGTAGCTTTAGTGTAAGGGGACTGACTCGGTTGCTCTTTTGGCAAACTTTGTTTGGTTGTTTTTTTCCCTCAGGAACATGGGATCATTTAAATTGTGCACACTGATAGTTTCAGCAGAAGCATATAATTGATAAACAACCACGAAGCTCACGGTAGATCTGTCGTCTAAGGTCTAAAAGTTATCATTAATAATCAATTCCCCTTTGTTTGTTTATATGTGTGTTACTCATGCTTTGACCACAGGGATATTTGTTGAGGGTCAGGTTGGGGACTGGGAGGGGGAAAGGGAAATAATGGTGGTTAAAATTTGATTCTATATATTTTTATTTAGCTTTATTCTGTATTATATGTAAGAATCAGAAAACGTTGTTCTGGTTAACAAATCTGACATTGCTGCTTCTCTCATCAACTGACCCATGACAGCTATAGGGCAGATATTAAATCATAATTTTACTGAATAATGACTGAAATTACAATTAGTTCCTTACACAAAGTTATTGTATGTCTTCAGAAAACCTGTAATATAGAAAATAAGTTATATGGGCCACTTTTATTATACTTTATGATGCTGTTGTATTCTTCTTGAAGCTTGAAAGCTTCAGTTCCTATTCATTGTAAGAAAGCAATAAGTACATTATTCAAAATTTTCTCCTTTTGTGTTTTGCAGAAAAAAAGAAAGTCAAACCAGTTTGGAATGACATGAAGGTTAGTAAATAATGATAGAATTTAAGCTTTAAGCATAAGATATCTTTTGCTTTCATTTTGATTTAATTTACTATTGTTCTTACTCGTTTGTGGATTCTTTGTTTTCAGGCATTGTGTAACACACAACCATTAATTGAGGGCAAAATCAAAAGCCAACACGGCATCTCCTCCACATCATAACAGCATTCCAAAGAAAAAAATAAAGTAAAATAAAATAATTGGATAAAACACTGTGTGCCTACAGCTCTGGAAAGATTTAATAAACAATATATATCGAAATGAAACAAGGTGTATCCAGTGCGGGCTGCACAGCAGCTGTTACTGCTGCCTCCAATCTCAGGAGAAGATGACCAAATGAGTGGTCAGAAACACTTCCTGAGCTTCCAAGCATTCCACAGAACTATTTAATCATGTCTGCCTCCACCGTGACAAATTGGTGCACAGCGATTGGTCTTGGTTTGACTGCTTTAACCATATGGTGGATGGTAAAATACGTGGCAGTTATCATTCTTCGACTGATGCCTCCGGTAGAGATGATTGCTTCATTTAGGCAGGCTTTATTGTTGCCAGTGGTAAGGGTGGGGGCTTGAATTGTGCAGAAAGGTAACGGTTTATCAGGGCTCTATGTGTGGCAGTGCACCTGTGGCTTCAGACAATCATGAAATCCTTGCTGTGTGCCGTAGAAGTTAAAATTCTCTACTAATATAGTCTTACAGGCCAAAGGCAACAATTATTCTAATCATGAAGACAAATTACAGTATGTATAATGCATAAAGTATGCTCTGTGTTAACCTTATCCACAACAGATGCAACAACATTAAGTAACTTACTGTTGGCTGAATGAATGGTATTGTTATCCACAGCTGAATAATAAAAAGAAATAATTATTCATAACACCATTATTCATTCATTGTCTTATCCCACGATGACCAAACATTTGAAACAGGCCTTAATTATTTGGCAAATTATATTTAATGGCTAATTTCTACAATGATATGGATGTTGATAATCCTGTAACATATTGTGTATTAGTCATTGCAAAACCATGTGGATATGTGGCATTTACAAAAATGTCAGCTAAAGGAATAAACAACCTACTGTGTCTTTCCTTTTCACAGAGAAGCACTCATTAGCCTGGAATGTCAGTGTGTGTGTGTGTGTGTGTGTGTGTGTGTGTGTGTGTGTGTGTGTGTGTGTGTGTGTGTGTGCGTGTGTGTGTGTGTATTTGTTTCCAGTAATCCACAGCTTTTACTCAATGAAGGCACAAATTCTAAAATGTTAATGTCCTCTGACTTTAGCACTTGTAGCAAATGATGGTAATGTAGGATATACTGTAATTTTGGAATTATTAGTATATGCCAGAAGTGAGAATGGAAGTATACACCACTGACTAATTTACTAATTAAATTGGCAAATCTAATCACATGGTCATTAGTAATGTGTTGCTGGAAAGGGTGAGTTGATTTTATGACACCTTGTTGCTCTGAGCCAGCGACACAGTATCGATGCTCAGAAACTGAATTATCACATTAGGTCTCAGCAAAGTGAATCCTTCAAACTATTTAAACTTATTATCTATGGGCCTATAAACCATATAGTCTGATTTACAGTGTTATTTTAATGATATGATATGCTTTTTGTAATCATTTAAAAAATAGCATAGCTATGTGGGGAACTGGTTGACTGGGACAGTGGTCAATTAAATAAACATATGGCAATGCATTACAGTGATTTCACCACATGTAAGGAGTAACATAAAGTGGCTTTTATCAGCAAAATTATAAAAGACACCAATGTCCAATAAATAATTACATATATGAAAGATAAAATTGGAGAAAAAAGTTATTCTGCTAGGTAATGTAGTTCATGTGCCTAATTATAGGCTGTTTACAGTTGCCAAGCAACTTGATACATAACACGAATTTTCAAGGTTAAGCTCAATTGACAGCAATTGTGGCATTATGTTGTTTGCCACAAAAAAAATATTTCAGTCAGTCACTTACAATGGAAGTGGGTTCATATTATTGGAGGGTTTTAAGGCAGACATGTGAAGCTTATAATATTATAAAAAGCACTTACATTGAGCTGTCAAGATGTTTAAATCATCATATTTACGGTCGTTTCAGGGTTTTAGGGTTTACAGTTACGTCGTCATGGCAACAAAGTTATAAAATTAAATATAACTACACATAAATGATCAGTAAAATAATTGTAACATGCATATTGTTAGCTTCTGGCTATACTTTTGAAACTGAGTATTTAAATTTTTATGGATTGGCCCCATTCACTTCTATTTTTTTGGTAATAAACATTCTGTCACAAATGCTGTTGATTGAGCTTAACTTGTTTTGAAACCGGAATATTCCTTTAATACACATAGTAACACAAGCATTTATCAGCATTGTGCAACAGCTTTGAATGTAGCTCATTCAATCAATATTTAGAGTAGGATACATTTAGAACAGGTCATTCTTATATTTAATCACAATGCTGTGTTTGATATATCAGTATCAAGCATTTCAGAAAGCCCTGTAATAAGATGTGACAATTATTCAGCAAAATCAATATGAACCAAAAATAAGGTACATTTGCACGGAAGGTAGAAGGAGCATTTGTGCATCTCTCTCTAACTCTCTCTAACTGTTAAAAATTTGCTGTTTGGTTCTGACTGGATACTTGTGAGCACTGGATGCTAACCTGAAGAAAAGCAGGTTCAAAGAAAATTTTGGATTCTTTTTTTTTTTTTTTTCAAATCCGACATAACACCATAGGCCATGTTGACTTTGTATAATTGTTTTACTGATGCTCAACGTTGCTTTACCTTGCTGCTAACCAT
Organism: Xyrauchen texanus; assembly: GCF_025860055.1. Lineage (NCBI taxonomy): Eukaryota > Metazoa > Chordata > Actinopteri > Cypriniformes > Catostomidae > Xyrauchen > Xyrauchen texanus. The sequence continues at coordinate 25,126,561 of NC_068298.1, read as the reverse complement.
ACCATGTCATTTACTATGCAAATTATGAATCATTCTTTTTAACTATTGTACTTTTACCAATGTTAGCACAAAGAGTGACACAGAATAATAATTTTCATTGTATTACTTTTTTATCCACTGCTTTAATTTTTGGTCCTTCCCTGCAAATTCATACATTTGCCATCATATAAAAACTGACACATTTCACTCAAGTGAAATCACCTATTTATGGAGCACATATGGGTTAAGATTTGTTTATAATTTTCTTTTCACCCCCTTTTCTTTTCTTTCTCTCCTACTGCAGAAATAAACACAATAAAAATGGCAGATGCAATTTACACCCCAGTGCAAATAGAGGCAGATATTTTTTTGCATCCCAACCCTTAAGTAAGTTCCCTTAGAAGGGAACTCGCGATGCATCGATGACGCTTTGGGAACGCCTTTGCGTGTTTACCCCTGAAGCACGTATGTCAACTAGTCAATGGAATGAATGAACGCCACAGGCGGGTGACGTCATGACCAGGAAAGGATATAAGCACATCCGGTGCGTTACTCGCGTTAGCTTTTGTGCCTCAGCAAAGCGCTCTGTGTCAAAACTGTCTGTCATATTTATTGTTGTCTGTCTCTCATTATATTGGATATTATGGCAAAACAACTATTTAAAGCCTGTGCTTCACCTTGCCCTCGTTATATCACGGGTGGAGATACACATGAGCTTTGTGTAGTTTGTTTGGGAGTGGAGAATGCGATGTCAGCCCTCGAGGGGACTGACTGTCAGCATTGTGAGCGTCTGCCGCTCCGCATGCTCCGCTCCCGTCTGTCTACATTTGAGGATGATGGACAGGCTCGCGAACCTCAGGGTTCTGGACCCGCGGCTGCCGAGGCAGCTCGGAGAAGGCTCACTTGGGGTTCGCAAATGGATCTCTCGGCGGGGTTGGAGACGGGCTTTGCCTTATCTCCTCCTTTGCCCGAGGGATCCATTGCTCTCTTGCTGGTGTCGGAAGCCCGCGCTGTGGCTTCTTCCGCCCGGGAAGAGAGCCTGATGCTTCGGTGCTCTAGCTCTGAGGAGGCGGAGTTACTGAGCATTGTTGAGAGTGAAACAAACACTAATACAATATGGGGAGAGGATTCGCCATCCCTCTCCCCAGCATATGAGGAGCTTATTGAGGTGATAACTCGTGCTGTTGATAAATTAAATATTGACTGGCCAGCAGAAAAAAGAGATACTCCTCCTAAAAGCAAATTAGACGAGCGTTTTCTCACATCTAATGTTTCATCTCAATCACGGGCCCTTCCATTTTTTCCTGATCTACATAGTGAGCTATGTAGATCATGGAATAAACCATATTCGTCACGTCTTTTTAGTCCCCATGTTCACACATATTCAAATATAAAGGGGCTGAAAGATTTTGGTTATGGGTCGATGCCCCCAGCGGAACAGATGCTCGCGAGCTATCTGTCTCCTGAGTCAGCATCGTCCCTGAAGGATCCCGTGTTGCCGAATAAACCACTAAAAACCACATCCAATTTAGTGGGTAAGGCTTATACGGCAGCAGGTCAAGCTGGAGCCTGTCTGCACACGATGGCAGTGCTCCAAGCCTATCAGGCAGATCTGCTGGGGGATATCGATAGGAGTGAGGGAGTTAGTCCCGACGAAATTCGAGAGCTTCGTCGGGCTACAGATATTTCTCTCAGAGCTACGAAGGAGACCGCCCGTGCTATTGGGCGGTCTATGGCAGCCCTCGTAGCTACTGAGAGACATCTTTGGTTAAATCTTGCAGAGATTAAAGATAAAGAGCGGGCTTTTCTTTTAGATGCCCCTATGTCTCCCTCTGGTCTTTTCGGTGACTCGGTGAATACGGTTGTTGAAAGATTTCAAGAAAATAAAAAACAATCTGAGGCTTTTAAAAAATTCCTTCCTCGCCGAGTCCATCCCCCTGGGGATGCTGGGCGTGAGCATCCCCAGCCAAGTTCCTCGCACCGTGTGCTACAGAAAATAAGTGTTGCGTATCGTGCTCCCCCGAATAAATCTTGGGGACCGAGCCAACGCTCTCAGCCAAAGTCGGCTAAGTCTAAGCCGGATCTGAGGACCGTACTTACGGCTAAGAAGGCTTCGGCTCAGAAAAGGTCCTGATGCATGCACGTCAGACCATCGAGGACAGCCCCAACCGGGGTGGAGCGGTGTACACCTCAGAATACGGTGCCCGCTCCACTTCGAGGTCCTCATGGGACCAGTCTGCCAACCCCGCCACCCTTGGTGCTTCAGGGCGCAGTGGAATCCAGCGAAAGTTCGGCGCAATGTCGACTCGACGTTGCAATGGACGTGAGCCCTCTGAGGGGGGTTCAAAAACAGTCAGTTCGGTTGTTTCCTGCCAATATGCTACAGGTCGCCGAAGTGGCTGTTCCTTTAACACCAGAGGCCAGTCTCGAGAGACTGGTACCCTTAGTAGATTTTCTGACAGAGTGGAAGAATCTGACGAATATATCTCCTTGGGTCCTGCAGATAATAGAGAAAGGTTACAGAATCCAATTCGGTTCTCCTCCGCCTCGTTACAACGGGGTGTTACTCACGGTAGTACATCCCGAGCAGGCTCTGGTAATGGAGCAAGAAGTACAGTCTCTCTTAACAAAGGGAGCTATAGAACAGGTGTACTCCCCCGACAGAGAATCGGGGTTTTACAGCCGATACTTCATTGTTCCAAAAAAGGATGGGGGGGTTGCGTCCAATTTTAGATCTCCGTTTGCTGAATCGTGCAGTCATGAAATTGAAATTCAAGATGCTCACACTCAAACAGATAGTGATCAGATCCGAGGACTGGTTTGTCACGATAGATTTGAAGGACGTTTACTTCCATGTCTCCATCCTCCCTCAACACAGGAAGTTCCTGAGGTTTTCTTTCGGGGGCAAAGAATACCAATATCGGGTGCTTCCATTCGGTCTAGCTCTGTCACCCCACACGTTCACGAAGTGCGTAGATGCAGCTCTGGCCCCGCTCAGGCTGCAGGGCATACGCATTCTGAACTACATTGACGACTGGAATTCTGGCAGAATCAGAGCAGTCAGCGGGTTGGCATCGAGATGTCGTTCTCGCTCATATGAAGAAATTGGGGTTGAGACTCAATGCCAAGAAGAGTGTGCTTTCTCCATTACAGAGAACCACTTTCCTTGGTGTGGTATGGGATTCAGTCACAATGCGGGCCACACTATCGCCTGTTCGTGGAGCTGCTATCATCACAGCCACAAAAGAGTTGAAGCTAGGCCAGTCACGCACTGTGAAACAGTTCGAGAGACTGTTAGGCCTCACGGCAGCAGCGTCCAATGTGATCCCCTTTGGCCTGCTGTACATGAGACCTTTGCAGTGGTGGCTCAGTACCAGAGGGTTCTCCCCGAGGGGGAACCCGCTTCGTACGATCAAGATCACGCGGCGGTGCATCCGCGCCTTGATTATATGGAGGAAACATTGGTTCCTGTCCCAGGGTCCGGTGTTGAGAGCTCTTTGCCATCGAGTTGCTATCTTGACAGACGCTTCTCTCACCGGCTGGGGAGCGGTAATGGAAGGCCGCTCAGCTCAGGGTCTGTGGAGGAACCATCATCTCTCTTGGCACATAAATTGCCTGGAGATGATGGCCGTCTTCAATGCGTTGAGACATTTCCTCCCAGATCTGAGGGGCCATCATGTGCTTGTCCGTACAGACAACACATCGGTGGTCTCTTATTTAAATCGACAGGGGGGTCTGCGCTCGTGCCACTCTGCAAACTGGCGCACCAGATCCTCTTGTAGAAAAAAAAGGGGAACCCACTTCGTATGATCAAGATCACGCGGCGGTGCATCCGCGCCTTGATTATATGGAGGAAACATTGGTCCCTGTCCCAGGGTCCGGTGTTGGTAGCTCTTTGCCATCGAGTTGCTATCTCGACAGACGCTCCTCTCACCGGCTGGGGAGCGGTAATGGAAGGCTGCTCAGCTCAGGGTCTGTGGAGGAACCATCATCTCTCTTGGCACATAAATTGTCTGGGGATGATGGCCGTCTTCAATGCATTGAGACATTTCCTCCCAGATCTGAGGTGCCATCATGTGCTTGTCCATACAGACAACACATCGGTGGTCTCTTATTTAAATCGACAGGGGGGGTCTGCGCTCGCGTCCACTCTGCAACTGGTGCACCAGATCCTCTTGTGGTCCCTGGGGAAAATACTCTCCCTGAGGGCAGTGTATATCCCAGGGTACCAGAATATAGGAGCAGACACCCTGTCGAGGCAGGTGCTGAGGCCAGGGGAATGGAGACTCCACCCCGAGGCGGTGGAGCTCATTTGGGAATTTTACGGCCAAGCAGAAGTGGATCTGTTTGCGTCTCAGCTTACGACACACTGTCCACTTTGGTTCTCCCTCACGCATCCAGCCCCCTTGGGGTTGGACGCTATGGTACAGACGTGGCCGAGGCTACCTCTGTACGCATTTCCCCCTGTTGCTCTGCTCCCAGGAGTTCTGGAGAGAGTCCGCCAGGACGGAGTAAGTCTATTATTAGTAGCTCCACGCTGGCAGAGTCGAATTTGGTTTACGGACCTAATTCATCTCCTCGACGGCCCTCCTTTAGAGGTACCTGTCAGGAGAGACCTTCTGTCTCAGGCAGGGGGCACAATATTTCACCCCCGACCGGAGATTTGGAACTTATGGGTTTGGCCTCTGAGGGGGCCCAACTTTTACAGAGTGGTCTCTCGACTGAGGTCGTTGAGACCATTCTTAGCTCCAGAGTTCCAGCCACGAGGAAATTATATGCACTTAAGTGGAAAGTTTTCACGTCTTGGTGTCACCAGCATCAGCGAGATCCAGTTAACTGTTCAGTCACACAGTACTAGAGTTTCTCCAGTATCGTTTTACATCAGGTTCATGTCCTTCTACCTTAAAGGTTTATGTGGCGGCCACTGCGGCTTTCCGCGCCCCTGTGGGTAGTACAACTTTGGGTCGAGACCCCCTGGTTATTCGTTTCCTTCGTGGCACCTTGAGGCTGAGGCCTGCGGTTCGAACTAGGGTGCCGGCATAACCAATATTCCAAGGCCTATTGTACTGCAGGCATTCTGTCCTCCTCCGTTTACATCTTCGGACCAGGAAAAACTGAATCTCTTGCGAGCACTGGACACTTATGTCCACAGGGCTGCCCCATGGAGGAGATCTGATCAGTTGTTTGTCTGTTTTGGTTCACCTAAGAAAGGTCTTCCTGCTTCTAAACAGACAATCAGTAAATGGATAGTTGAGGCTATTTCTCTTGCATATGAGTCCTCTGGCCAGCCGTGCCCTTTGGTGGTCAGAGCTCACTCTACTCGAAGTATGGCGGCCTCTAAAGCCCTCTTATCAGAAGTTTCCCTCCAGGAGGTGTGTGATGTGGCAGGTTGGTCCTCGCCGCTAACTTTTGTGAGGTTTTATAGCCTGGACCTGGAAGCTGCCCCAGGATCCCAGGTGCTTTTTACTTAATTTGCCGACAGTTTTTATCATCTGGCATTTTGTAATTATGGCGGATTGGGTATTATCGTTCCCAAAGTGTCATCGACGCATCGCGAGTTCCCTCGTAAGTGAACGTCTCAGGTTACGACTGTAACCCTAGTTCCCTGAGAAGGGAACGAGACGATGCTTCGCCCTGCCATACTTCCTGCATCCCTGCGATCGACTTTGCTTCGGCTCTAAAAGCTAACGCGAGTAACGCACCGGATGTGCTTATATCCTTTCCTGGTCTTGACGTCACCCGCCCGTGGCGTTCATTCATTCCATTGACTAGTTGACATACGTGCTTCAGGGGTAAACACGCAAAGGCGTTCCAAAAGCGCCATCGACGCATCATCTCGTTCCCTTCTCAGGGAACTAGGGTTACAGTCGTAACCTGAGACGATACTAATAATGTTAGTTACTATTTGCACCCATGTTTAAATGCTAACATACAGTATATGGGAATCACTGCAGTGTGTTAATTGTGTTTATTTAGAGTCCCACAGAAACCACAACAGCATCTACCCCTAAACCTAATCTTACCTTAGAAAAAAAATACCTTGGTTTTACAACATGGTTACACTTGGGAACGAGTGTGATCGACAGACCCTGCCTCCGGATCAAACCCTTCTCTGCACTCTCCGACCTTCACAGTGACCAAATCAGTGTGATGAAATCAACATTCATATAAATGTTTTTCTATTATTTTAAGTAGCATTAAAGGGAATATTAAGAGTAGAAACAGGAAAAAGGAAAAAGAGTGAGACAGAACGTGAATTCGAACTGTGGTCGATAGGACAACAGAACACATTCACACAACGTCTTTACACCTCACATCACTGCAGCAAAATCTATTGAATCGTATTTCGTATATTTCTGTGGTTCCACCAGACTATTGGTGTGCAAATAGCTGCACTGTGTGGCAGATGCTATTTACACCAGGTTGCAAATAGACACTCTGAATAAAATACATTTGCTGATGGACGATGACCTGTCATGTCAGGTCTGACAGGTGGCCTACATTTATACCTACTTTGACCTAGACTGATGATTAATACAAGACTTGGGTTGTAACAGAAAAGTAGGAAAACTTTTCATAGTAATGTGATCTTATGACCATGCTCGGCTGTCTCATAACGATATAAAATCAGTCCAGAGGTTCCATTTTATCTGTTGTTTTTCTCGTTTGCCCAATTTACGCAGGACATGTACTTCTTTTAGCCAGTGTTTATCTCTTTTCTTTCAAAACCTCACTTCCTCTCATGTCTTCCACTGATCTGTACTCTTTACCACAAATGCAATTTGTTTGTTTCCATTCTGTTTTGTTTGTTTGTTTTTAAATAAGTCTGCTAAAATCAATTACACCCAAGATTGCCTAGTATCTGCCTTCCTATCCACCCTATTCCTGGGAGGTCTTACTGGGTAAACGGATATGGGAGGAACTTCCACCGGAAGTCATTCTGTTGCATTCGCTAATGTATGCAGCAGTCATTTAGACTCCATTTTCAACTGGTATTAGTATGTGATTTGGATGATCCGATGACAAGTGATCAGCACTATATACAGGTGTAAATGTATAAACCTTTTGTGATCGTATCACAAAAAACTCATACGGAGGTAGATAAAAATTTAAAATGCTGTAAATACCGTCCGGGGTGCAGCGAAGTACCACTTCTTATCTGTCAATCAACCGCTGCGCTAAATCAAGAGTTTATACTGTTCATGAATCTGGTGACACATGGCTTTAAAATGAAATAACTGTCTGATCTGAAAAATGTAAAAATAGATTGTAAATACATGTACAAGATCTTTTCGGATCTTCCTCAGTGTCTTCGTGTGCACTTACAGTAGACGAAATTTGAGCTGTAGGCCTACATGGTGCACCATTTTTCCATGCATCTTTGTATTTTTTTGAAATTTTTCTGGTTTGTTAATTTATGATGTGATGATATATGCCATCATGAAATGCTCCACACAAAAAACCGATCACAAGTGCTCACAAGATTTGTGCGACCAACAACGATGTGTCTCACCTGACCACATGGGATCGGATCACCCGAGATTCATCTTAATACCATGATGATGTGCATTAATTGCAATACCTGTTGTTCTTCAAGAATCCAGTAGATGATACTGTTACAGCAAATGTTACAAATGTTTGAGAATCAAATGTACAAGACCAACATGTAATGTGTGATCAGTCAATAAACAGAGACGTTGAGATGTGAGTCAAAAAGTGAGTAATTTTATTTTGAATCACTGAACAAAACAAATACCAGCTATAAGCAAGGTCTTAGTGAGTATTGTATTATGTTTTGCTCAATTCGTTTCGGCTACAACACGTTATGATGTCCTTACAGAGCTCAGGGATAACATGTGCGGTTTGTAGATCTACATACCACTTCTTTAAATCGTCCTCCCAAACCTCTAATAAAGATGGATGGCTATCCGCTCACAGATCTAGAAGTATGAATGAATCATCAACACCCAACGAAAACATTTATGAATGTACGATGCAACTACAACTGTGTTTACTTCTTACCAGAAGTACCTCCCACATTTCGTGCAAAGCATCACGGGGTGCAGGAATAAGGTGGATACTGTATGTGCATTATCAGACTAAGGCAGACAGAGGTGTAACCTCTAAGCAACGTATATCTAATTGCCCCGACATTGCTAATACTACTGGGGCTCATTTGAGTGGTTGAGTGAATTAGACCAATTCATTTGCACACTTAATTTCCAATGCACCTTTTCTCTTCTCTCCTTTCTTCATCGCTAACGAGAGAGAGAGAGAGAGAGAGAGAGAGAGAGAGAGAGAGAGAGAGGAGGGAGGGAAAGGCAGAGTGTGAATAAAGAATGGAGTTAAAGGTGCAGTATGTAAGATTCAGAAACCCTTGTTATTAATGACACCTGTGGCCATTAAGTGAACTGCAGCCAGCTACCTGTTGCTCGTACTTGCACGCACTCACTCCATAGAGACATGATTGAATGAGCATCCAAAACAATTATCTAACATACAAAGAGTCAACGTGATTCACCAGCATCATTCTGACAGATGAGGCAGCATAATTAAAATTACACAGTTATGATTGTTTTACTACAAGCTTTGAGACTGTATATTATATTTGACTCTCCAGAGCTGGAACACAGCTAAAACAATGTGTGGATATAGTTCTGGCTATGCGAGACTGCAGTTTGAAGTAATCACTTTTCTTTGCATGATACATTAACTGCATTTATACGATAGCCTATGTCGCCATTAGCTAACTAGCCAGCTTTATCAATAGCTGTTAGCTAAATTTGGTGGATGATGACAGTAGCTGTTTATAAAATAGAATGTACATTATAAATATGTTGACACAATTCAGTATTGATGGGATTCCCTCACAACTGTCATTTTGATTTATCGATAAGCTATTGTTTAATAATTACAGAATGTTTATATTTTCTGTATAACCAAGTTACACTAATGAATGGGTCTTTTTGCATTATCTTGAACATTGTCTAGCATTCATTTAATGTGTTATTGTAGTTTACCTTGCTGAATAATTACAGATTAACATTGATTATGACAGTTACTGTGCAGGCAAGATCAAGTTAGCAAAATTACACAGATCAATGCTAATGGCACTATATTTCACATGCTTTGCAGTTATGTAAGCTTACCTGTTCAATAAGAAGAACACCAATTCACGGTCAGTTTTGATCCCTCCAGGAATCAAATGCCCTGCCGATGTTCACTCTAGTTTTCTCTCAACCACAATCACGTTCCCACATAGCCAGACTGGATTCAGTAGATAAATGTTTTTTTGTTTGTATTTTTTTTATTATTCTGAGATTGTGTACTAGTCATTGTTGTAATGGGAGCCGGATGTTTGCTGGATTCCATCTCTAAGGTAATGTTACCTAGTGTTGCAGTTTGTTGTTGCTGTTGAATAGCAGAAGAGAAGCTATTACTGTCTGAGGCAAGGCTCTCGGGAGCATGCATAGACATCACATCCTTTGGATTTTCCCAGCAAAAGCGACCCGCTCCCTTCACATGAAAATCAGTCTACAGGATTTAATAGGCAACCTAGGAAGTACTGACTGATCTCACAGAAGAAGAAAAAATTGGTGACAGGAGGTTGAATGTTTTGTCTCATAATGCCCTGTCCCAACTTTGCTGATGTGAGCAAGTGCACACTGATGGGGTGCTAGTCATCAAGTCGATGAGTGTGCATGAGTTATAAAAGCATGCATTTGGGACAGATTTCCATACTTCAATGCATTTTTCACATTGTATATCATATACATACATTTTACAAATTATTATTAGAAAATGTAATGTCATTTATAAGGTATAAGAACACAATGCAAACTCACTCTTGGTTATTTGTTTTTATCAACAAAAACAAAAGAAAAAAAAGTAACACCCAGACAATAGAGCATTACAACATTTAACCAGAAACCTTTGAAATACAAAGTGCACAGATAAAAACAACACAAAAACCACAACTATTTAAATACTTAGAGAACAAATAAAATTGACGCAGACAGCTGGATGGTTGCAGACAGGTGTTATTAACACATTTAAATGTATAGAAAGGAGAACATATGTCTCACACACAAGTGTAGCTCACAAAATTCATTATATTTAAATACACACTTCTTCAGTTATATAAAGTATATCACCAGTGTCCAGAACATTCCTTTTTAAATAAATATCATGACATTTGAAAGCTATAGTGAGTGGGAAAGTATTAATTCTCTCTTGTCATTTTAGATACTCAGTTATTCTAAAATCCTCTTTGAAACATTACATTACTTTTGTTACTTACTTTTATGAACATAAAATATCCCCCAGGAAAACTCTTCAATAGAAAATGAATGGTTAAGAGAATAAGCAGCATGTGCAGTTGTGTAGTAGACCACTATGGTGCTCGCACCAATGCTGGCTCCGCCGAAGGGCACACTGAGGGTTCAAAGCATGCACTCATGAGCATGCTTCTGAGCACAAAAGGGACACCCTACACTGGTCTGGTGGACTTTGTGTGCATGTGCAAATAAAGGCCACGAGACCACAAGTCAACATCAAGTTTGCCATTTTGATTAGGCCTTAAAGTGTGTGCATGCTTTCAGAATATTCAAACTGCCCCTCCCAGTGGCCAAAGTTGTAAGTTATTTTTTCTTTGAATGGATGCATCATGAAAGTCAAAATTAGTAAAATTTTTGGAAACATTAGTGTAGTAAATGCATTGGTATACTCCTGATTCTCAACCCTAATCCTAATTCTAATCATAACAGTACGGACACCAAACCTTACCCAAAGCCTAACCCTAAACACAATAGTACTGTGACAAATACAGTGTTCTTTCACTTTCTTCTTTGGAGATATAGTGTCTCGGATGTGATGTCAAACGCAAAGCTTTTTGGGCACAAACAATCGCAGCATAGTGCCGCTTATCTGGAATTTGGCACATTAGGTTCGAAAATGGGTGGCAAAACATTTGGAACTAATATGCCGATTTCCAATGTGATTATGTTGCTCAGAATACTGACAGAAAGAAAGACAGAAATAGTGGCTAAAATTAAACTTCATTGGAACCTACACATTACACTACATTCTTTATGGCACACATATGGTTAAAGAGCCAATACGACTCTACTTAGTGTGATTTACCAACATCAAAGACCAATATGTTTTAAGTATGAACTTGGGTGCATGTAATTAAAGTAACTACAAATCTATAATTAGGTTATCATTTTGTTTGTAGCACAGTTATGAGAAAGAAAATATGTTAGCATCTGCTAAAAGCAATTCTTGTTTGTCATTTTGCAGAGTTAATTAGTGCATATCTGAACAATGGGAAATGTTTCTCGAGTACAGCATAAGTTCACAATTAAGAGATTTCTAAATCATAGATAATGTATGGAAGAATTCACTGATTGGTGGTTGATGCTAATAGCAATTTTCATCCAGTATGCATTCTGACATGGAATTAAAAAGCTTTGGCATCCTGTGCCCTAGTGTTTCTTTTAATATTAGCTGTGCTGCCCCTAAGAGCCTGGAATTTAATGAGTCTCATTCAAATAATTTCCTGTTTGATGGAAGCAGCTGCCTCTCCATGTGTAAATAGACTGAATTTCCATTGCCCATACGGCATGACATATTGAATGAAGCTATGATTTAGGCTACTAAAAAATAAACCTGAGATGACTCCCATTTTGTTGTGCTGCCAGAAGTATCTGAAATGTATTCCTTAGCAATGGTCACTTGTATGTTTTATAATTAATTGAGCATATGTTGAGCTGTCAGGTGTAGCACTTTGATCTAACATAACCTGTCTCTCGTATGCCAGTTCATGAACGGTTTGTGTCATCTGTGTGTAAAATTTGGTTAAATACAGCAAGCATTACTTCCTTGATCCTGCATTGTTTGTGCAATCACAACACCTTTAAAAATTAGGGTTTGACTACATGCTGTGTTTTTATAAACGGTCTGAGGATACATTTTTGGAATAAGAGATGAAAAAAAACAAAAAAAACATGCTGGAATCGTAGAGACGCCCCTGATGAAAACAAGGCCCCTGCATGTAGAGGAGGGAAGAATCCTCATAAAGAAATAATAGGGGCATCAATCTATCTCCACTGGAGCTCCAATGAATTAAACTGTCTTTAAAAAATACCAGCAAAGAAGGTGAAAAAAAAGCTTATAGCTAACCTATATCCAAAGTGTTAAAAAAAGTGTAGTGCATTTAAGAGAAATATAGAAATGTATGTATAGATGTAAATGTGTACAGAAATCTATATTTTATCTTAAATTGATTTGATCTTTATAGTGCCCTAGTGTAGGATTTTTCTAGCATTAATGTAGACACAATAGTTAACCCTCTGGGGTTTGAGGGTGTTTTGGGCCCTGGAGAAGTTTTGACATGCCTTGACATTTGTGCTTTTTTCAGTTGCTTAAAAACACATTAATGGCTAATGTCTAATAACACTGTATTCAGCACAAACTGGGCTACAATAATATGTGAGCAACATGTGTGTACATGTTTGTATTTTTGAGAAAATAAAGTTTAAGCATGGTTTTTGAAAAAACAAAATATTTAAGTCATTGAAATAAGAACATATAACACATACTAAACATTTGTCCACAATACTTTTGAGAACTGGATGATGTAGCCTATAGTTTTTGCTACAAAATGATGTGAACACCATTCTGATCATTCATTCATACAAAACAATATAGTCATTCAACTTTTGTAAGACACTTTTAGTGTTAGAAAGGTATGCGAGGAGGCGTGAACTATCATGAATATTGATGTGATTCACTGAGGAATGTGACAGAAAGAGAATGAATGTGAGGAGACTTAATGCTCAAAATCAAGTTTTACGTTAAAAGAAGTAAATCTGACAATACATTTTCTTTACATAAAGACTTTACTTAATTTTAGACCTACATCCAAGACTGCATTAATTTGATCCAAAATACAGTCAAAACAGTGATATTGTGAACTCTTTTTTACAATTTAAAAGAACAGATTTCTATTTGAATATATTGTAAAATGCATATTTAAAGTGCATTTTACTTATTTAACCTGAACCCATATTTGCAAGCACAGGCTTCGTTGATGATGAGGCAGCATAAACACTAGTTAAAATATAATCTAAACATTCATATTATTTTTATACCATATTACATATCATATTTATATCATACAGCATACAATTTAAATGCCTGCTTTAGCTGAAACAGCATTTAAATGTAACTAAAACTTGCCTATTTGGACAGATTCCAAATTTCAATACTCTGAATCCTGGCTGGCAAGTCTGGAAACAGTCCCACTAGTAAAATATGTACATATTTATATAAACGAGCATGTCAACTAATATGTAAGTAAAACTAAATGACTTACTCATCCGAAATTGGATCATCGGCTGGATCAAGTCTCTCTTCAAAATGCAAACGTTCATCGGAGTCTCGCTCTTCTTCTGAGGAAAATGTTAACTCTTCCTCGCTATCAGGAGCTTTCTCGCCTGTGTATCATGCGATCTTCCAAATGTGCAGAAAAGTGAATGAACTAGATGTTTTTAAGGCACAGTCGGGAGCGTTTACCATTTGCATTGATCACCTCAGCACATTATCGTATGAATAGCGCCCTCTGCCTGTGGGTGTGATCACATTAGGGATAATTAGCTGAGCCATAGTCTCTAATGATGTCTTACACTTATCTGTATGCCACAAAATGACAGAGAATTTTATGTTGTTTCTGCTTTAACGACCCCAGAGTGTTAAGGGCAGAAAGCCATAGCAACACCCCTCACCAGTACAAATGTCTAAAGAAGGGGGTGGAGTGTGCAATAGGAGCTTGCAGTGTGCCTTTTCTTGCTCTTTCCCTCTTTTCTCTTTTTCTCAAATTTTGTTATCTGTTGCTATTCTATTCAAATCAGACTATGAATGATTATTACAATTCACTGAAACTATAACAGCAACAATAATAATAGATCAATAAGTAAAACAATATATAAATCATAAAAAATATAATTTGCATGTTTTGCCTGGGAGAAACATCTTTTATTAATTTGTAAATTTACAATATTATGTCTTCTATAAAGCTATAGGTACAATCTATATGATCACATTTTATAGGCTATTACTCCTATGTAATTTAGTGTCTGAGATTTCATTTAAAATCTCAACACAAATCTCCACTTGATCAGAATGTAAGCCATCCTGTGACTACCCTACTTACTGGGAGAATGCCATTTGTTGCTTTTCTTAAAGGCCCCCTAGCCAAAATACAGACATTATTGGCCAGGTGTTTTGTTGTATAATTGGGTACTTTTTGTGAGGTTGATGAATTAGATAATACGCAGAGAGGTTAATAACCCTAAATCAGTGCCCAGCTCAAATGTGGGGCAAACCTGTGTGCTTTCTAAATATACCTGACATACAAAAACTAACACCTAAATGTAGGCTTCCACGGCTAGATGACACGCCATATATCTGCAGGGCAATTTTGACTGTTTCACGGAAAGGTTGCAGTACTGAAATACACATACCAGAACCACAATGGAAATAAGTCTTTGGCTTTAATATGTTTGTTTATACATTTTGTAAAGCTTGTCAAATAAAAAATTAAAAAAAATTAAAAAAAAACAGTCAAAATAAACAATTTAAAAATAAATTCCTCCCTGGATTTGTGTGTTTACAAAATCATCATCATCCAAACAGAATGAATGCAACAATCAGCATACACTTCCATACACCTATTCGTCATCATCCTTTTATCAATTGTCCATTCTCTCATTGCTCCCCTTGTTTTCATTAATTAACAGGCTGTCCCACTTCACAGGCGAGCTTAATCAAACTAACAATTAGCTGCAGGGACTTGCAGACCCTCTCTGATTGATAGCCACAATCCTTGGAGATTAATTTGAACTATTCAGTGGGTGTTTACCAGCAGGCCAATCACCCTCAGGGACGTCTTTACAAGGACATTTCAACCATGGTGTGTCAAATTTCTGTCCTACATTTAAAGTTTCTGAAAGTTGTTAAGATGGAAAAGAATACCAGAATAATTATCAGAAATGACATCCCTATGGTAGCATTTTGTATGTCTGTCACACTATCACAGACAAATGTGTGGTAAAGAACGTGTCGGTCTCTTCATACATTCAGTAATGGAGTGTATGGGCCAAGTACCTACATTTATATATCTCTGTTGTGTCCTCCTTTAAAAAATACTCTCTGCTTAATAAGATATAATTTCACAAGCGTAAAAGTTGTATTAGTTTAACAGCTGTCTGCACAACATAGTAAATATGGTGCAATCCTGCTCCAAAAGAATATCCAAATGAGGTAGAAAGTGATATGAGACTGTTTTCATTTCAAAAATAATGTGACTGAGCAATCCACCAAAAATTAGTTAGTATTTTTTTTTCTTCAGCTTGCTTTTGTACTGACCAAATTTAGCATTGTGTTTGAAGCAATTCT